>NC_090923.1:727766224-728069254 GCF_040938575.1 Ambystoma mexicanum
TTTATTTCTTTGTTTAGCATTAGTATAATACAGCCTAATAAAGACTTTTTATACAAGTAACCACATGTTTAAAAAGCATCTTATTGTTCATCCTAAAAACATAAATGTAACAATCACCTAAAACGATAGACGATAGATAGGATTTTTACACAGGACATATATATATATATATATATATATATATATATATATATATATATTTCTGAGGCTTGTGGAATCTGCTTAGATCACATGCTGTACATAGGCTGACTTCTAGTGGAAGCTGCTGAGTATTACAGTTTGTTTTTCGAAACTCGAAAATGGGCGTCGTCACAGGGTGTGCCAGTAATACTAGCCCTAGTGTGACGTCCACTGTACCCATGATCCTCACGCATGTAGGACCCTCAGATTGTTTTTTCCCGCCATACTGGTCGGAAGCATTGCGCGGAGATCCCTGGCTTTCAGCCATTTTGATAATTATTGATATTAATTTCCCCGTTCTTCCACTCCCACGTCGAAGACATCGAAGATCGATGCCGGTCCGAAGAACAGACAACCGTCAAGAGCTGCTCAACGGACTTTGGGCCGCGGAAGTCCTCTGGCCTCGGCCCGGGCCTCAGAAGGCCTCTGGCCTCGGCCCTTCAAGTAGCGAGGGTGGGAGGTGGAAACATACTCTACACTCTTATTATTTCCTACACACACGAGCCTGCTGCCACAAGGTGTATATGGAAAGTACTCCATTTAAATTTTGCCCTAAGTGCAACCACAAGTACCCTTGGGTTGGCAAACACGCCACCTGTAATCTTTGCTTGCCGAGGGACCACCCCGAGGCGAACTGCAAAGCTTGTAAGCTTTTTAAAGCAAAAATGCTCAAGAACCGCTCCACTAAGCGTTGGGCCCACCATGCCAGGCAGCTCGAGGCCATGGAAGCAGTGGGTGCCTTCGGTGACAGCAGCAACACTGCCTTTTCAGACGGCGAGGGCACAGGGGCATCGAAAGACACCCAAGCGCTAGTCCCCGACCCCGGAGGATTGTCCGGCAGGGCAATTATGGGGACTACACCCGGTGATACGAGCGCTAACATCACTACTACACCTAAACACACTGATCCCAACCGAGACTCGACACGCGGGTCGAGTTCTCGGAAAAAGGAGGCACGTAGAGAGCGGTCCACAGAATCTGTGTCCTCTGGGCGTTCCAGGTCGAGATCGCCTCACAACACAAGGCAACCGTCCACAGTTGCCAAAAGTGCCTCGCTTCCCCAACTCACGGAGGTACGGTTGTCAGAAGAAGATTCCGACCTCCACCCCCAGCCCGCACACCAGAAGTTGGCTCCGGCAGCCCGTTCGGCATCTGCTTCGGAGTCCCGATGTGCACACTCGTGAGAGAAAGAGACTTCCCCCGAATTTCGACGCTAGGCGTCGAAAAGCTTAGAAAGAGTGAGAACTTTAGGAAAACACTCTTCGACCCATGGGGAAGGGGGGAAATAGCAGAAAAAGACAGTACACTCTACTTCTGCACCACAAACACATAAAGACACTCATAGAGCTTCAGATATGGAGAGTTCCAAGACCCCTGTCTCTGCACCTAAAACCAAACCTATTCCTCCCTCTCCTCACGGTAGGGGAAAAGGAAGGGAACCTTCTCAGGATGTTGTCATCCCCAGCTCCAAGAAATGGACTAGTGATGACATAGATAGGGTAATGAGCAGAATGTCCTCCCTGGCTGATTTCTACTCTAATAACCCAGAACATTTCCTCTCTTACACTCCAGACAGCGCTACTCATTCAGGATCCAAGGACCCTCATCCCCCTAGTAAAAAACCTCAGTTTGACACTCCAACTCAGGGCCTTATTTCAGACCCTTACTATATACATCCTTATCAGCATTATAGTGAGGATCCACAACAGTTTTCTGAGGATCCAGACTTACAATTGTTGGACGACCAGACGGTGGTAGATTATTATGGAGATGACGAGGGCCAGGATGGGGAGGAGGAAGATGTCGCAGAAGTCTAAAATATAGACTCTCCCGTTGACAAAGAACCTCAGGTTACCGACTCTCCAGTAGATAACCAGCCCCTGCTAAATGAGGTCTTAACTAGAGCGGCAGAACACTTCCGCATCGACACTCAGGGGGCACAAGAGGAGAGAGACTTCGCAGAGGAGCTAGTGGGAGACAAGAAACCCATTGCTCAAGCCATTCCTATTCTCAAATCTATCCAACGTAGAATAGATCCTTCCCTTCTTAATCCAAATCTCACACGGGCTGTAAACCCCAGAATTGAGAAGATGTTTAGGGCTGCTCAATCAGACCCTCTTTACACAAGCCCGACTCCTTAGTAATTGCCAACACCAGAAAGAGAGCGGGAACACCGCTGTCTTCATCCGAGGCTCCTCAAGACAAGGAGAGCAAAAGAATTTATGGGTTGGGTAGCCTCCACTTCCGCTTACCAAGCGAGAATCGCCAACACCACCACTCTGCTGGCAAGCTATAACTGCCACCAGTGGGAGCAGGTAGCTGCTCTCATTGACTCCGCACCCAAACCATTATAGGGTCAGCTGGCCCAGATCGCGTCAGAGGATAGAGCTGTGTCAGGTTGCATCCTCAGACAACCTTTGATGCTGCAGATAATGCAGGGCGGCTCATAGCAGAGAGCACTGTCATTAAGAGGCATGCCTGGCTAAGACAATCAGGGTTTAAACCCGAGACACAGGCAACCCTTATTGACATGCCGGTTGAACCTAATGTCCTGTTTGGCAAAGCGGTAGAGGACGCATTAAAAACTGCCAAAGACGAGTACGATACTCTAAAGTCCATGGGACAATTAACGAATAAGCCCACGAATCAAAGAGGGAATGGTAATTTTCGTCGCTCACGCGGACAGAATTCCCAGAGGGGCTCCAACTATTCACAGGGACAGGGTACATCATGGGGTGGCAACCAGCAGACTACCCAGAGTTACGGCAGAGGTAACAAGAGGGCCTGTGGTAGAGGTAGAGGCAGCCCCGGCAGAGGCGGTGGTACGCCACCCACAAAGCAGTGACGTTCCGCTCAGGGTCCCTTCCCATGCATACCCAGTAGGAGGGCGCATTTCCAACTTCACCCAAGTAAGGGAAGGGATCACATCGGACAGATGGGTGCTGTCCACAGTGTCCGCAGAATACTGGATCGAACTGCTAGAGCGGCCCGCAACGACCCTCCACGTCAAAGAATACATTCACTGGACCACCAGAAGATCCTCCTCGAGGAGATCGTCAATCTTCTCGCAAAGGACGCGATAGAACTCGTCCCGGGCAACCAGGTAAACAAGGGTATCTATTCAACTTGCTTCCTTGTGCCAAAAAAAATATTTGACAATGCGCCCAGTATAAGACTTACGCCCTGCAAACAAGTATGTCAAGCCCCAAAAAATTTGCATGACTACTCTCCAAGAAGTAATCCCCCTCCTAAAAAGGGGGGATTACTTGGCAACATTGGACATGAAAGATGCCTATTTTCATATTTCAATGTTCCCAGCGCACAGAAGATTCTTGCGCTTCAAGGTGGGCAGTCAGCACTACCAGTTCAAGGTGCTGCCCTTCGGTATAGCCTCAGCTCCAAGAGTATTCACCAAGGTACTGGCGGTGGCGGAAGCATACCTACGCAGGGAGTCAATCCCAGTATACCCTTACCTGGACGACTGGCTCATCACGGGAGAAACCCTGGTAATTTGCAGATCCAACATCCAAAGAACGATCAACTGCCTCTTCGAATTGGGTTTCTCTATCAACGAGAAAAAATCAAGCCTGGTGCCAAGCACCCCCAAACAGTTCCTAGGCGCTGTCCTAAACACTCAAGAGGGGTTGGCTTTTCCATCAGAGGAAAGAATTCGGAATATACTACTGCAAATTCCTCAATATCAGTCCGGTCGCCGGATAAGGGTGCACAAAGCGATGCGTTTGCTAGGCATGATGGCGTCATGTATTTACCTGGTACCCCACGCACGCCTGTGCATGCGACCCATGCAAGAATGGTTGGCGAAACAGTGGTCTCAGGCAAGTGGTCAGTGGGACGATCTAGTGGTCGTTTCGCCAACACTTTTGCAAAGTCTTCACTGGTGGACAAGAGAGAACCTGTCAAAGGGGAAACCCTTTTACGATCCGGAGATACAAGCTGTAGTCACTACAGGTGCGTCCCTGTCAGGGTGGGGAGCACACCTCCTTCACCACACAGCTCAGGGTCTCTAGTCTCACACAGTGGCCAAGAATCATATCAATTTGCTAGAGCTTCTGGCAGTCTTCAGAGCGCTTCGAGCGTTCGAAACCCACCTGTTGAACCTGTCGGTACAGATCTTAACAGACAGTACAACAGCGATGTTTTACATAAGCAAACAGGGAGGGACTCGTTCGCCAAATCTGTCCAGGCTTGCCCAGAAAATTTGGACATGGGCAATCAGACGGAACATTTACCTGTCATCTTAACATGTTCCAGGGGATCTCAATTCACTAGCAGACGCTTTGAGCAGAGATCCCCTCCCAGAAGAACACGAATGGTGTCTACACAGAGAAATCATAGAAGATCTCTTCTCACAGTGGGGTTTTCCCCACTATAGACCTATTCGCCACAAGCGAAAACAGACAATGCCCAGGATTCGCATCCAGGTTCCCCCAACCAGACTCCAGGGGGAACGGCCTGTGGATGAATTGGTCAGGGATGTTTGCCTACGCTTTTCCACCAACTCCTCTCATGAGGAAGGTGGTCAACAAGATGCACAGGGAATCGATGACGCTCATCCTAGTTGCTCTCATGGGTGCGAGACAACCGTGGTTCCCACACCTGCGCAGACTGGCAGCATGCGAACCCATCAGTCTCCCGTGCTGGCACAACCTACTATCCCAGCACCAAGGTCAAACAGTGCATCCTCAACCCGGCTCAATGAACTTGGCAGCATGGCTCCTGAAGTCATAGGCCCTCATTACAACCCAGGCGGTAAGTGTTTAACGGCGCCGTAAAGCGCGTCGGCGCCGTTAAACACTTACCGCCTGATTACAAGGTCCCTTAGCGGGATGGTGACTTTAACGCCTGCTTTTTGCAGGCGTTAAAAACTAACCCGCTAAGGGACCTTGGCGATAATTACGGCAACCGTAATTTACGGTGCCGTAATTATCGCCTTCCCCATTCCCATTATGCCCTATGGGGCAAAAATGGGAATGGGGAAGGGGCCATTGGTGAATGGGGAATTACCGCCCCACTCACCTTGTAATTGGGCGGTAATTCCGCCATCCACCATGGCGGAATCATAACCTTAGCGGCATGGACCATGGTGCTAATAGCACCATGGTCCTCTGCCAAGGTTGTAATGAGGGCCATAGAGTTTGGGCATCTCAACTTGCCACGAGGTGCATGGACATCCTAAAAGAATCTAGGAAACCAAACACGAGGCACTGTTATTTTGATACATGGAAGTGATTCGTTATTTGGTGCTAGAATAAGCAAATCAACCCCGTTGATTGCACTCCTTCCAATATTGTCACCTACATGCTCCACCTGCTGGATGCAGGGTTGGTATTTAATTCACTCAAGGTACACCTGGCAGCGCTGTTAGCCTACACCACCTCCCACAACAGAGTTTTGTGGTGGAAAGTACCAGTGGTTAAAGACTTCATGGAAGGGGTAAAGAGACTCCAACCTCCAATTTTAAACCCACCACCTGGATGGGACCATAAGGTGGTGCTTGCTAAGCTCATGGGTCCACCCTTTGAATCCATGCATAAAGCCAGTCTCAAACACCTGACCTATAAGACTGCCTTCTTAGTAGGCATTACATCCATAAGAAGGGTCAGTGAAATTCAGGCTCTGTCAGTGCAGGATCCTTTCTTTACCGTTCATAAGGATAAACTGGTTCTACGTACACACCCTAGGTTCTCACCTAAGTTCATTTCTAAATTCCACATGAACCAGTCCAATGAGCTTCCGGCTTTTTAATAAGACCCACAAAGCTCGGCTGAGGTGAAACTACACACGCTGGATGTGCCAAGAGCGGTCCTCTACTATGTAGACAAGACCAGGCCGCTAAGAAAAACAGACCAACTGTTTGTCTCCGTAGCTACAGGCAGAGAAGGAGATCGCGTCGCTAAAGGTGCCATCTCCAAATGGATAGTCAATTGTATCCAGCTATGTTAGTCTCTTTCTGAAAAAACTCTGCCTTTTACGCCAAGAGCCCACTCTATAAGAGGCATTGTGGCCACTCTGGCTTTCATTGCAAATGTACCCCTTGACACCATTTGCAAAGCAGCTACATGGACCTCTATTCACACATTTACTCAGCACTACTGCATTGACACTCATTCCAAGACAGATACTCAAGTGGGACAAGCGGTTCTAAGACAGCTGTTCGCTCATGACCCTTCTCACATCCCACCTCCTTCTTCTAACACTGCTCGCTAATCTATGCACAGCATGTGATCTAAGCAGATTCCACAAGCCTCAGAAGGGATACATTACTCACCGTAATCGTATTTCTGATTCTTGTATCTGCTTAGGTTCACATGCGCCCGCCCTTCCTCCCCTCTGAGAGAAGGGAGGTGGTGTATGCTGACAGAGCTGCCAGGTGTACCTTCAGTGAATTAAAAACCAACCCTGCGTCCAGCAGGTGGAGCATGTATGTGACAATTGTGGAAGGAGTGCAATCAACTGGGTTGATTTGCTTAATCTGGCAGCAGATAACGAATCTTTCCATTTGTCAAAGTAGCAGTGCCTTGGGTTTGGCTTCCTAGATTCCCTTAGGATGTCCATACATCTCTTCAGTAAATTGAGATGTCCAAACTCTATGACTTCAGGAGCCATGCTGCCAGGTTCATTGAGTTGGGTTGAGGATGCACCTTTTGACCTTGGTGCTGGGACAGTAAATTGTGCCAGCCTGGGAGTTTGATGGGTTCGCATACCGCTAGTCTGCGTAAGTGCGGGAACCACGGTTGTCTCGCCCACATGGGAGCAACTAGGACGAGCGTCATTGATTCTCTGTTCATCTTGTTGACCACCTTCCTGATGAGAGGTGTTGGTGGAAAAGCGTACGCAAACATCCCTGACCAGTTCATCCACAGGGCGTTCCCCTGGGAGTCTGGTTCGGGGAACCTGGATCCGAATCCTGGGCATTGTCTGTTTTCGCTTGTGGCGAATAGGTCTATAGTGGGGAAAACCCCACTGTGAGAAGAGATCCGCCAGAGAATTGAGATCCCCTGGAACATGTTGAGATAACAGGAATATGTTCCGTCTGAGTGCCCATATCCAAATTGTCTGAGCAAGCTTGGACAGATTTGGCGAACAAGTCCCTCCTTGTTTGATCAGGTAAAACATGGCGGTTGTGCTGGCTGTCCGGATCTGCACTGACAGATTCAACAGGTAGGGATCGAACGCTTGAAGTGCTCTGAATCCTGCCATAAACTCTAACAGATTGATATGATTCTTGGCTACTGAGTGAGACCAGAGACCCTGAGCTGTGTGGTGGATATGGTGTGCTCCCCACCCTGACAGGCATGCGTCCGTCGTGACTACAGCCTGTATCTGGGGATTGTAAAAGGGTTTCCCCTTGGACAGATTTTCTCTTGTCCACCAGTGAAGGCTTTGTACAAGTGTTGGCGAAATGAACAATAGATCGTCCCACTGACCACTTGCCTGAGACCACTGTTTCGCCAACCATTCCTGCATGGGACGCATACGCGCGTGGGGGACCAGATAAATACATGACGCCATCATGCCCAGCAAACGCATAGCTTTGCGTACCGTTATCTGGCGACCGGCCTGATATTGCCTAATTTGCAGCAGTGTATTCCGAATTCTTTCCTCTGATGGAAAGACCAACCCCTCTTGTGTGTTTAGGACAGCTCCTAGGAACTGTTTGGAGGTGCTTGGCACCAGACTTGACTTTTTCTTATTTATGGAGAAACCTAATTCGAAGAGGAGGTCGATCGTTCTTTGAATGTTCGTTCTGCAAATTACTGGGGTCTCCCCCGTGATGAGCCAGTCGTCCAGGTAAGGGTACACTGGGATTGCCTACCTGCGTAGGTGTGCCGCCGCCACCGCCAGTACCTTGGTGAATACCCTTGGAGCCGAGGCTATCCCGAAGGGCAGTACCTTGAACTGGTAGTGCTGACTGTCCACCTTGAAGCGCATCTTCTGTGCGCTGGGAACATGGAAATATGAAAATAGGCATCTTTCATGTCCAATGTTGCCATGTAATCCCCCTTTACATGGGGGATTACCTCTTGGAGAGTAGTCATGCAAAATTTTTGGGGCTTGACATACTTGTTTGCAGGCCGTAGGTCCAATACTGGGTGCATTGTCAAATCTTTTTTTGGCACAAGGAAGTAAGTTGAATAAATACCCTTGTTTACCTGGTGTCCCGGGACAAGTTCTATTGCGTCCTTTGCTAGAAGATTGGCGATTTCTTCGAGGAGAATCTTCTGGTGGTCTAATGAGGGTACTTTTTGTCGTGGAGGGTGGTTTCGGGGACGCTCTAACAGTTCTATCAGTATCCTGCGGACAATGTGGACAGCACCCATCTGTCTATTGTGATCCCTTCCCAAGCTAGGGTGCAGTTGGAAATGCGTCCCCCTACTGGGGATGCGTGAGAAAGGACCCTGAACGGAATGTCACTGTTTTGGGGGAGGCGTGCCGCCGCCTCTACTGGGGCTGCCTCTACTCCTACCACGACCTCTCTTGTTACCCCTGCCATAACCCTGGGTAGACTGCTGGATGTTGTTGTTCCATGGTGTACCCTGCCCATGGGAATAACTGGAGCCTCTCTGGGAAAGCCAAACACAAGGCACTGTTACTTTGACAAGTGGAAGAGGTTCGTTATCTGGTGCCAGAGTAGACAAATCAACCCAGTTGATTGCACTCCTTCCACCATTGTTTCATACATGCTCCACCTGCTAGATGCAGGATTGGTTTTTAACTCACTGAAAGTACACCTGGCAGCTCTCTCGGCTTACACCACTTCCCATAGCAAAGTGTCGTGGTGGAAAGTACCAGTAGTTAAAGCCTTCATAGAAGGAGTAAAGAGACTTCACCCTCCTATTTCAAACCCACCGCCAGGGTGGGACCTTAATGTGGTGCTAGCCAAGCTCATGGGCCCCCCTTTCGAACCCATGCATAAAAGCAGTCTCAAACACCTGACTTATAAAACGGCCTTCTTAGTAGCTATTACTTCTATAAGAAGGGTCTGTGAAATTCAGGCTCTGTCAGTGCAGGATCCCTTCTTTACTATCCATAAAGACAAACTGGTTTTACGCACACACCCTAGGTTTTCACCTAAATTTATATCAAAATTCCATGTAAACCAGTCCATCGAGCTTCCGGCTTTCTTCCAGAACCCGCAAAGCTCGGCTGAGGTGAAACTGCTGTCATGATCTCTGCTTCCAAAAGATCAGGACTTGCCCGACTCACTTGGAAGCAGACCCATAACCCTGGTTCCGAGTGCCAGCCAGTCCCAATTGGGACCTTTTGGACCCTGTCCTGGCGCCAGTGGCACCAGGCTCATAAAGATGCCCAGTCCCAGCGCTGGAAGCGCCGGGCTCATAATGCTTGGGTGGACTTACCTGCAGCAGACCATGCTGCTTACTTACCTGCCAGTTGAACCCCTGATCCTCTTCTGTTTGGGACTACTTTTCCTGTTGGGTGGGGCAGGAGCCACTCCCTAGGTTCAGAACACTGGAACTCTTCTGGAAAGCAGGAACTCTTTTCTTACCTAGGCGTGGCTGTGGAAGGAGACACCTAAGCACTACAGGAGGCTATTTAAACCACACCCGATGGATGAATCTTGCTTTGTGTTATTCTGCATTCTCTGCAGCAGAACGCTCATCGTGTCTTCTGCTTCTGATCCTGGGCCTAAGGGAACAAAGGCTTACCATCCTGGAATCCAGTCTTCAGCAGCACCTGTAAAGACAAAGAAAGAACAGGTTAGCACTACGGTCTTCAGTGGCAGCGCATCTCTTACCTGGTCCATCGGCTGTCACCAACGCCTCGCGCTGCATTCTGGCATCTGAAAGACAAAGGCTTACCTACTCTTCGCATGCTCCGGAGGTCTTCGCACTGCATTCCGGCATCTGAAAGACAAAAGCTTACCAGCTCTTCGCACGCTCCGGAGGCCTTCGGCGCTGCATCCCGCATCTGAAAGACAAAAGAAGGTGCGTTTAAAGACATTGGGCAACTTTATTACTCACGTGCCATTACTCCTTCCCACGCCGAATCCAGTGGGTATTCCAGCACCCTTCAGCTTCTCTAAAGCTCCGAACTTGTACCTGCAAGATAAAAGGGACAGTTAGTGCGCATCGTGAAGCAGGCTACAAGCGCTTACTTACGTGCTTCCAGGCGCTTCTATTCCTCACGCGGGTTCGATCCTCAACTCTCATCAGCCCGCCATCCGCCATCGCCGGAACCCTGCAAAACAAGAGATATCATTACAAAAGACTTTTAAGACATTTGAAGTGCCCAGAACTTACCGTTCGTGCAGTTAACGACGGACAGCAGTCCTCCGAGGTCAAGAGGCCTGCACCCTTATCCAGTGAAGAAACTGGTTACGGCACCCTGCCCCGAGGCAGATGGAGAGCTCGGCGTTCACTTACCTAAGGTGAGGGCGTTAACCTTTGGGGTTCTACAGGAGAAGAGAAAGGGAAGAGGAGAGAGGCACCCAATAACGCCAGTTCATTAATCCCATATTTTCTATCTGCAGACATCTTACTCTTCGAGTCAGACATACAGTGCACAGAGGTCCAGCCCAAAGAGCCAACCGAGTGTTACACATCACCTTTGAAGATACGGCATTCACCCAGTCAAGACCGGCGCCTCTGCGGGAATCAGGTGAGCGTTACAACTACACACCCTAGATGTGCGTAGGGCGGTCCTCTACTATGTAAATAAAACAAGACCGCTAAGGAAAACAGATCAACTGTTTGTCTCCGTAGCTACAGGCAGAGAGGGGGATCGCGTCTCTAAAGGAGCCATCTCGAAGTGGATTATTAACTGTATCCAGCTGTGTTACTCACTCTCTGAAAAGACTCTGCCTTTTACGCCAAGGGCCCACTCTACTAGAGGCATTGGGGCCACTCTGGCTTTCATTGCAAATGTTCCCCTGGACACCATTTGCAAAGCAGCTACTTGGAGCTCTATTCACACTTTTACTCAGCATTACTGCATTGACACCCATTCCAAGACAGATACACAAGTGGGACAAGCGGTTCTAAGACATTTATTTGCTCATGACCCTTCTCACATCCCACCTCCTTCTTCTGGTACTTCTCGCTAATCTATGCACAGCATGTGATCTAAGCAGATTCCACAAGCCTCAGAAGGGATACATTACTCACCGTAATCGTATTTTTGATGCTTGTATCTGCTTAGATTCACATGCGACCCACCCTTCCTCCCCTCCGAGAGAAGGCGCATGATTGCTTGTAGTCTTACCTTTCTGTCTATCTGCTTGGATTATCTGTACTCACGCTACTCCTCATGCTACCTCATGTCAGAAAAAATACAATCTGAGGATCCTAAACGCGTGAGGGATCGTGGGTACAGTGGACGTCACACTAGGGATAGTATTACTGGCACGCCCTGTGTCGACGCCCATTTTCGAGTTTCGAAAAACAAACTGTAATATTCTGCAGCTTCCACTAGATGTCGGCCTTTGCACAGCATGTGAATCTAAGCAGATACAAGCATCAGAAATACGATTACGGTGAGTAATGTATCCCATATCTATCTATATGCTTGGATAATCTGTACTCAAGCTACTCCTCATGCTTCCTCATGTCAGAAAAAATAAAATCTGAGGATCCTACACACGTGAGGGATCATGGGTAAAGTGGACGTCACACTAGGGATAATATTACTGGCACGCCCTGTGTCGACACCCATTTTCGAGTTTCAAAAAACAAACTGTAATACTCTGCAGCTTCCACTAGATGTCGGCCTATGCATAGCATGTGAATCTAAGCAGATACAAGCATCAGAAATATGATTACGGTGAGTAATGTATCCCATATATATATTTCTGAGGCTTGTGGAATCTGCTTAGATCACATGCTGTGCATAGGCCGACATCTGGTGGAAGCTGCAGAGTATTACAGTTTGTTTTTCGAAACTCGAAAATGGCCGTCGACGCAGGGCATGCCAGTAATACTATCCCTAGTGTGACTCCCACTGTACCCATGATCCCTCACACATGTAGGACCTTCAGATTGTTTTTTTCCGCCATATTTGACGGAAGCATTCCGCGGAGTTCCCTGGCTTTCAGCCATATTTTGCTAAATATCATAATATTTCCTCGTTTCTTCCACTCCCACGTCGAGTCATCGAAGTTTGACGCCGGCCCAGAGAAGAAACAACCGTCGAGAGCTGCACGACGGACTTTGGGCCTCGGAAGGCCTCTGGCATCGACCCGGACCTCGGAAGGCCTCTGGCCTCGGCCCTGCAAGTAGGGAGAGTGGGGGCTGGAAACATACTCTACACTCATACATATTTTCCTACACACACTAGCCCGCTGCCACAGGGTGCGTATGGAGGGTACCCCCTTCAAATTCTGCCCCAAGGGCAACCGCAAGTGACCTTGGGTTGACAAACACGCCACCTGTAACCTCTGCTTGCCGGGGGACCACCTCGAAGCGAACTTAAGAGCGTGTAGCCGGTTCAAGGCTAAGACACTAAAGGACCACTCGACCAAACGTTGGGCCCACCACGGCAGGCAACGCGAGGCCATGGAAGCGGAGGGCAGCGTACTTTCGGACGGCGAGGGCAACGAGGCGTCGAAAGATGCCCAAGCGCAAGTCCCCGACCTCGGAAGACTGTCCGGCAGGGCAGTTATGGGAAACACACCCGGTGACACAAGCGCTACCCACACCACTTCCACACCTAAACACTCGAAGTCCAACCGAGACTCGACGCACCTGTCGAGTTCTCGGAAAGAGGCACACAAAGAGCGGTCCACTGAATCGGTGTCCTCTGGGCGTTCTCGGTCAAGATCGCCTCACGACACCAGGCAACCATCCACAGTTGCCAAAAGTGCCTCACTCACCAAAGTCATGGAGGTACGCTCGTCAGAAGACGAAACCGGCCGCCAGCCCCAGGCCGCTCACCAGGAGTTGGCTACAGCAGACCGTTCGGCGGCTGCTTCCGAATGGTGACGTCCTCACTCTAAGGAAAGGGACACTACCCCCGAATCTCGACGCCAGGCGTCGAAAAGCACTGAGAGGGTGAAAACACCAGGGAAACACTCTTCCACTCATGGGGAAGGGGGGAAACAGCAGAAGAAACCATCTCACCCTTCTTCTGCACCACAGTTACATAAAGACAGCTCTAAGACTTCTGATAAGCATCTAGCCAAGAACCCCGCACAAGCCCATAGGTCCAGTCAAGTCATAGAAGGGGAACCCTCTCAAGAAAGGGTCATTCCCAGTTCCAAGAAATGGACCAGTGAGGATATAGACAGGGTTATGACTAGAATGTCCTCCCTAGCAGACTTCTACTCCAAGAACCCAGAACAATTCCTCACCTATACCCCTGACGGTGCTACTCACTCAGGATCTAGGGACCCGCAGCCCCCGGTAAGAAACCTCGGTTTGAGACCCCAACGCAAGGTCTGTCTTCAGACCCTTTTTACATCCAACCTTACACCCAGTATAGTGAGGTTCCACTACAGAATAAGGATCCAGACTTGGTAACGTTGGACGACCAAACTGGGGTGCACTATTATGGGGATGACGAGGACCAAGAGGAGGAGGATGACGACCCAAAAGTCTACAGAATAGACTCCCCTGTAGGCAAAGAACCTCAAGTTACTGACTCTCCAGTCGACAACCAGCCCCTCCTAAATGAGGTCTTAACGAAAGCGGCAGAACACTTCCGCATAGACACTCAGGGAGCACAGGAGGAGAGGGACTTTGCTGAGGAACTAGTGGGAGAAAAGAAACCCATTGCCTAAGCCATTCCAATTCTCAAGTCCATCCAACGGAGAATAGATCCTTCCCTCCTCAATCCTAACCTCACAAGGGCAGTAAACCCCAGAATCGAGAAATTGTTCGGGGCAGCCCAATCAGACCCGCTTTACATAAGGGGTCAAGTGAAGCCTGACTCCCTGGTAGTTACTAATACCTTGAAGAGGGCGGGAACACCTCTATCATCATCTGAGGCTCCCCCGACAAGGAGAGCAAGAAAATCTACGGGTTGGGAAGGAAGGTAGCCTCCACTTCTGCTTACCAGGCAAGGATTGCCAACTCTACCACTCTGCTGGCTAGTTACAACTTCCACCAGTGGGAGCAAGTAGCTGCCCTCATCGACTCCGCACCGGAACCTTTAAAAGGCTAGTTGGCCCAGATCGCGTCGGAGGGGAGAGCCGTGTCCGGTTGCATCCTTAAGGCAACCTTTGATGCCCCAGATAATGCGGGCAAGCTAATAGTCGAGAGCACTGTCATTAAGAGGCATGACAGTCAGGGTTTAAACCCGAGGCACAAGCATCCTTAATCGACATGCCGGTGTAACCTAATCTACTGTTTGGCAAAGCGGTAGAGGACGCATTAAAGACTGCCAAAGACAAGTATGATACTCTGAAATCCCTGGGACAGTTGACCAACAAGCCCCCTAATCAAAGAGGCAATAGTAATTTTCGTCGCCCACGTGGCCAAAATTCACAAAGAGGCTCCAATTATTCACAGGGACAGGGTACATCATGGGGTTACAACCTGCAGTCTACCCAAAGTTACAGCAGAGGAAACAAGAGGGGCCGTGGTAAGAGTAGAGGCAGCCCCAGCAGAGGAGGCACGCCTCCCGCAAAACAGTGATGCCGCGCTCAGGTTCCCTTCTCACGCATCCCCAGTAGGGGGACGCATTTCCAACTTCACCCAAGCTTGGGAAGGGATCACATCAGACAGATGGGTGCTGTCCACAGTGTTCGCAGGATACTGCATAGAACTGCTCGAGCGTCCCCGAAACCACCCTCCACGTCAAAAGATACATTCCTTGGACCGCCAAAAGATCCTCCTTGAGGAGATCGTCAATCTTCTAGCAAAGGACGCGATAGAACTCGTCACGGGCAACCAGGTAAACAAGGGTATTTATTCAACTTACTTCTCTGTGCCAAAAAAAGATTTGACAATGCGCCCAGTATTAGACTTAGGCCCTGCAAACAAGTATGTCAAGCCCCAAAAGTTTTGCATGACTACTCTCCAAGAGGTAATCCCCCTCCTAAAAAAGGGGTTTACATGGCAACATTAGGCATGAAAGATCCCTATTTTCATATTTCCATGTTCCCAGCGCACAGAAGATTTTTGCGCTTCAAGGTGGACAGTCAGCACTACCAGTTCAAGGTGCTGCCCTTCGGTATAGCCTCAGCTCCAAGGGTATTCACCAAGGTACTGGCGGTGGCGGCGGCATACCTGCGCAGGGAGGCAATCCCGGTGTACCCTTACCTGGACGACTGGCTCATCACAGGGGAGACCCCAGTCATTTGCAGATCAAACATTCAAAGAACGATCAACCTCCTCTTCGAATTGGGTTTTTCCATAAACGAGAAAAAATCAAGTCTGGTGCCAAGCACCTCCAAACAGTTCCTAGGAGCTGTCTTAAACACTCAAGAGGGGTTGGCCTTTCCATCAGAGGAAAGAATTCGGAATCTACTACTGCAAATTCCTCTATACCAGCCCAGTCGCCAGATATGGGTGCGCAAATCGATGCGTTTGCTAGGCATGATGGCATCATGTATTTACCTGGTCCCCCATGCGCGCCTGCGATGCGACCCATGCAAGAATGTTTGGCGAAACAGTGGTCTCAGGCAAATGGTCAGTGGGACGATCTAGTGGTCGTTTCGCCAACACTTGTTCAAAGTCTTCACAGGTGGACAGGAGGGAACCTGTCAAAGGGGAAACCCTTCTACGATCCAGAAGTACAGGCTGTAGTCACTACAGACGCATCCCTGTCAGGGTGGGGAGCACACCTCCTCCACCACACAGCTCAGGGTCTCTGGTCTCACACAGTAGCCAAGAATCATATCAATCTGCTAGAGCTTCTGGCAGTATTTAGAGCGCTTCAGGCTTTCGAACCCCACCTGTTGAACCTGTCAGTGCAGATCCTGACGGACAGCACAACAGCAATGTTTTACCTAAACAAACAGGGAGGGACTCGTTCGCCAAATCTATCCAAACTTGCCCAGATAATTTGGATATGGGCACTCAGACAGAACATTTACCTGTCATCTCAACATGTTCTAGGGGATCTCAATTCGCTAGCGGACGCTTTGAGCAGGGATCCCCTCCCAAGAGAACACGAATGGTGTCTACTCAGAGAAATCATAGAAGACATCTTCTCACAGTGGGGATTCCCCACTACAGACCTATTCACCACAAGCGAAAACAGGCAATGCCCAGTATTCGCATCCAGGTTCCCCCAGCCAGACTCCAAGGGGAACGCCCTGTGGATGTACTGTTCAGGAATATTTGCCTACGCTTTTCCGCCAACCCCTCTCATGAGGAAGGTGGTCAACAAGATGCACAGGGATTGAGTGACGCTCATCCTAGTTGCTCCCATGTCGCTGAGGCAACCGTGGTTCCCACACCTACGCAGACTAGCGGTGTGCGAACCAATCAGACTTCCCTGCTGGTACAACCTACTGTGCCTGCACCAAGGTCAAACAGTGCATCCTCAACCCAACTCAATGAACCTGGCAGCATGGCTCCTGAAGTCATAGAGTTTGGACATCTCAACTTACCACAGAGATGTATGGACATCCTAAAAGAATCTAGGAAACCTAACAAGAGGCACTGCTACTTTGATAAATGAAAGAGATTTGTTATCTGGTGCCAGAATAAGCAAATCAACCCGGTTGATTGCACTCCTTCCAATATTGTCACTTACATGCTCTACCTGCTGGATGCAGGGCTGGTATTTAACTCACTCAAGGTACACCTGGCAGCATTGTCAGCCTACACCACTTCCCACAACAAGGTTTTGTGGTGGAAAGTACCAGTGGTTAAAGCCTTCTTGGAAGGGGTAAAGAGACTCCACCCTCCAATTTCAAACCCACCTCCTGGTTGGCACCTTAATGTGGTGTTTGCTAAGCTCATGGGCCCACCCTTTGAACCCATGCATAAAGCCAGTCTCAAACACCTGACCTATAAAACTGCCTTCTTGGTAGCCATTACATCCATAAGAAGGGTCAGTGAAATTCAGGCTCTGTCAGTGCAGGATCCTTTCTTTACTGTTCATGATGATAAACTGGTTCTACTAACACACCCTAGGTTCTCACCTAAGTTTATTTCTAAATTCCACGTTAACCAGTCCATCGAGCTTCCGGCCTTCTTCCAAGAACCCAAAAGCTCTTAGTCAATTGTATCCAACTATGTTACTCCCTTTCTGAAAAGACTCTGCCTTTTACGCCAAGACCCACTCTTCAAGAGGCACTGGGGCCACTCTGGCTTTCATTGCAAATGTCCCCCTTGACACCATTTGCAAAGCAGCTACATGGAGCTCTATTCACACTTTTACTCAGCACTACTGCATTGACACTCATTCCAAGACAGATACTCAAGTGGGACAAGCGGTTCTAAGACATCTATTTGCTCATGACCCTTCTCACATCCCACCTCCTTCTTCTAACACTGCTCGCTAATCTATGCACAGCATGTGATCTAAGCAGATTCCACAAGCCTCAGAAGGGATTCACTACTCACCGTAATCGACTTTCTGATGCTTAGATTCACATGCGACCCGCCCTTTATCCCCTATGAGAGAAGGCGCATGGATGCTTGTAGTCTTTTCTTATCTTTCTATCTATCTGCTTGGATAATCTGTACTCACGCTACTCCTTATGCTACCTCATGTCAGATGTCAGAAAAAATACAATCTGAGGGTCCTAAACGCATTAGGGATCATGGGTATAGTGGACGTCACACTAGGGATAGTATTACTGGCACGCCCTGTGTCGACGTCCATTTTCGAGTTTCGAAAAACAAACTGTAATACTCCGCAGCTTCCACTAGATGTCAGCCTATGCTGCACAGCATGTGAATCTAAGCAGATACAAGCATCAGAAATACGATTACGGTGAGTAATGTTTCCCATATATATATGTATATATATGTAGAAAAAGGACTGGAAACCAATCCGGGTTACACCGGCACTCCGGCTATGATGAAAGCGAAAGGCTGGATGTCTTCAATAAATCCACACACAGACTGGTATATATATGTATATTAAAAAAGGGAAAAGTCCTCAATGCAAACAATTCGGTATTGATGTATACAGAGTATACAGAGTAAAATACATAATCAACTGAATTCATCCCAACGTCTGCAACATTATCACAATCTTGCCCCACATTGATGTCAGATAATAAATTAGATTTACATCAGCTCCCTCTAAGAACTTATTTCACAAACCTAAACAATGAGCTCTAACCACATGCCATGTGGGATAGATATGGATATCTGTGAGTGCCTGACACTCTACCATTAGGTGCCTGGTTGTCTCCAAAGTTGAGGTGCCACAGAGTCTACAGAAACGTTGGCCTATCAGTACTACCGTCCTACCTCCTAACACTTCATGCGTACATACTAAATTGAATTTCATGTGCATATACATAGTGGCAATTCGGTTATGTGACTAAGCATCCAAATAGCGGTTTCCCCTGACCCCTTTCAAGCAATGAGAGACATACTCTCCCGTACGTCTTTTGGAAGCCAAGTCACTTAGGGACTGCTCTTACTTCATGCTGTATAGTGCTCTTTTGTCTGTCTAACACTCATTTTTCAAATAAGTTATTACTATGGGTGTGATGCTGGAAATGCCTTATGGAGGGACAGGGCCTCCAAGTCCTAGTCCTACCACTTCTATGTGTGTCGTTTACTCTATGCGTTCTGCCACTGAGGTGCAGCCTGGACCTCTGGCAGTGCAGCCCATCATTTTATCCTTTTGGTGACCAACACCCATGGGATACCCGTATGGCACCCATTGGTGGGGGTACACCCGTATGCCCCTAATGTGTGTTTTTGCACACCTGTGTGTTGCCCAGAGAGCAGGGTATGGGCTGGTGTCAGCTACATGCTGATTTGGCAGTGGCTCTGAGTGTCCTCCTTTTTGGGATTCCCAGGCCCTGCCATAGGAATCAATGGTTTCCTACACAAAGGCAAGATGGCCACGGTGGCCTCTTGGTTTCTATTTCTTTTTACCTTGTTTCCCAAAGTCCTTGGAAACTCTGTCTCTGTCCCTTCCTCCTGAGTGGCTGTAGGGTGGAAACACCATATTTGTCGCTGGGGCTGCCTCCTGTTATACTGACTGGCGTCTTCCTAGGTGTTGTGTGTTGTGGTACACCCTAGATGTGGAAAGTGTGTGAATGGGGTTGGGAGTCAACTCACATTCTCTTTTATTATTAGTGTCTGGTTTCTGTGTCTGTTTAACAATGAATGAGACAGCCCTGACTGAAATTGACATGAATGCAGTGTACTGTGCTGAAAGGCTGCGTACTTGCCCCAATCTAAATTTTTTGTTATGGGCGTCTGGGTGGAGTGAATGGCTTGAATGCCTGTGAGCCTGATTGGCTGCCTGCCTGCATGAAATTCCTACTGTGTGATTGGCTGACTGAGCCTGGCTCTGCCAGAGTGAATGAGGAACAGATGTGTATATCTGGGAACATCTCACTTAGCAATTTCTTCAGAAGCTGAAGTCGAAGCTTAGCAAGAATAAGCTGTTCCTTGGAGTCTGCTGCTGCAATTTCTTCACTGTAATCCGAAAGCTGTAGTGTTTCCCAAGGACTGTTCCAGAGATCACCTGCAAAGGAGACCTCTTCCCGAGCTACGAGGGACCATTGTGCAAGTATGCTACTCTTCATCCGATAGGCCCTGGAAGCCAGTCCTGTGTGCCTTCCCTCCGGAGAAGGGGTCTTCGTGAGTTCTGGAGAGGAGTGCCCAGACATCTCGAGTCAGAGAATTCCCTTGATGTCGCCCAGGGTCCAGAAGTGCGTTTCACAACCGCTGGAAGCCATTGCAGTCTACCCCCAAGAAGAGGGAGGTACCCGGGCATAGTGCTGCTGGACACCCAGGCTGCGAAAGTTCCAAACTGCCTAAGAACCTTTGAAAGAACTTCCTTGCCATCCTCAAAGACCACTTTTTCCCACCAGAGAGAGTCCAGAGTCGCTGAAAGCAGAGGAAGGTCCGCCCGTGGGTTTCCTGCCACCAGAAGCTAACGAAGACGTGTCGAGGATCAAGACTTGGTGAGGGTCCGGAGTCCACTCCAGTAGTCCAGTCCAGGTCGCCAGAAGCCATCAAGAGGTCCGTGCTGCGGCTGCAGCAACGAAGAACCAAAAATCGGAAAACCGCGATGTTCCGAAACACGACACCAAAAGTGACCTATGCCCCCGTCGCCGCCAGAAGTCATCAAAGGGTTCCAGGTATCTTACTCTCTTCTGCCAAGCCTTTAAGCAGTCCACAGCAAGTTTCATCTTCACAGTACTTCTGCAGTCGAGAAATCATCGACCAAAGGTGAGCACCACGAAGAGCCAAACTGCTGCACTTCAGAAAGACTTTGATTCCATTTTTCTTCTTGGTCTCACATCCCAGTGGCTCCTTCTTCCAAAGGGGGTCCATCCTCGGAGTGAATCGTCGCGTGAAATCGAGAAACTCTGCCACATCACCTGCCAAGGTACCAAACGTACTGTGATGAGGAAGAGCATCTTCTGGCCTCAGGAGTCCTCCAGGGGTTCCAGAGTCATCTTAGATACTGTTCTCCTGTGGCCTCTCAGGTACTTTGGGGTGATAGAACCTTTCAAAGAAGGAAGAAGGTTATTGAACATTATTGGACTGTTCTGTAAAAGACAAGATAAGTTACTCCCTTACCTTTGCCTTTCAGGTTGCCCAGGTCGGGGGATCCTCACTCAGAATTATCTATCTAGCAATGGAAAGTATACTGCCACTCTTCACCACTAACCTGCCTTTTTCCCTATTCTATGATGTTAAACCTCACTTAAGAATCCACATGCCTATTTAAAACTGTCTGAAGTTAATGCATATATTACTGGATTTAAGTATTGTGTGGTACCACAGAGTGTATACATTTGCCATTATTTGAACAAGTATTCCATGTACAAAGTTTTATTATTTATATATATATATTTATTTAAGAGGTAGCAACCTTTTTATATAAAGAAGCTGTGTTATCACCTAACATAGTGTGTGGACATTCCTTTTTGTGGGCTTTGGGGAAACACTGTACTTAAGAACCATCCTGCATCACTGCCTGAAAGCTTAAGCCTGGCTGCTCGGCCACTGTGACCAAATTGAGCACCTTGCTAGGGTGTTCTGTGCCTTTAGCCTGCCATATATGGGAGGAAGTATAATTACCCCCTTCAGTCTTTACAATGAGTTATGCCTAGTTTTTACAACCAACTAGTGGCATCACGGCATAATTTACTAACCCTCGTAGCTCTACATAACAATACATTTGACGACAAGAGCTTACCATTAATTTGGAGCAGGGTATATTCAGCCGACAGCACCACCTTTAAGTAAACATTTATTTTACTAACAATCAGAGCACTATATATAGAATTTTTTTTCGTTTCCAACTTGATATATTCTATAGGGTTTGCATTAGGTAGTCCAAGCATAGATTTTAAGCAGCGCCTATCAATCAACCCCAATGTATCATGGTGCTTTCCAGACAATTCTGCACCATATATTATTGACCTTATTTCGACTCTGTATAGAGTTATCGAGTTGATCAGTGAGTGATCAGCATTCGTCGTTGCAAATTGCTTTATCAGGGAGTGATCAAGCTGTGCTGTATGCACCACTCCTACTTTGCTACATACCCAGTCATTCCTTTTCCTGTCATTGTATATAGTATCTGTTACAAGCGGTGTGAGCAAGACGTTTGTGAGCTTTGGTGTAATCATATTTCTGAGTCTGTGTCTCACATTCCTTGTAGTATTTCTGTAATAACCTTTGCATCTTGCACAAGCTGGATATTAGTCTATTCATTCTATTGATTTCTGAGTGTCTATTACCTCAAAAGCCTTATTAAAGGCTAAAAAAAGAAGTAAACTCTTATTCCTAGTCTGTATATTTATTAAGGAACTTCCCATACATGTTTGAAAATCTGAAACACAAACACATTGAGTTTCCTTAACTGTTCTAGGGGACTTTTATTCTTGTGGATACATAGTAGCCCATTTGAGAACAACAAACAATCTCAATGCTCAACCATATACCAGGCACATCTGTGTAAGGCAAGAGAAAGAGTGGGACAGGCTGTGCATGCCCTATCCATGGACCGTAATGAAGGCCCACTACAGGAGAGATATGTTAGAATAAAACCCAAGAGAATCATGTGGGGGAGGGGGCATATAAAAAGAGAAAGTCAAAGGAGGAGGGGGTTTGAAATGGAGGGGTTGGAGATTGCTTCAGAGGAGGGGATAATTATAGTGGAACAGAGCAAATGAAGAAGAAACAGCAGATAAGTAATATAGAAGGGTGGAGGATGTGGATTGGATAATTATAGTGGAACAGAGCAAATGGAGAAGAAACAGCAGAGATGTAATGTAGAAGGGAGAAGGATGTGGATTAGTGCGTTGAAACAGGACAGAAACAAAGAGAGCCTGAAAATAAAAGACAAAAACTGTGAGACGGAGAAGAAAAGAAATACCAGTGAGAACCGATAGGCGAAAGCATGGAACTGAGTACCATTGGATGAGAGAGAACGAGATTAAAATAAGAAATGAGAGAGCAGATAGGGTTATTCCTAGAAGAAGGAAAAGAAGTAAGGCAGTCAGGAAGATGGTGAAGGAAACAAACCAGGCCCAGTGAAGTAAAGGATAATTAGGAGGAGGTAGGAAGAGAAACTAAACAAAATAAAGAGAAGATACTTAGGTGAGAGAAAAGAAAAAGAGGGAATAGCGAGAACATCTCAAAAAGACAAGGATGGAGAGATTAATATTCTAAATGGGAAAAAGGTAAAACGTGAAGTGAAGAGAACAGGGAAAAGAAAGCATGGCAAGGCAGTTTGGGGTCCAGATAGGGATAGGTGCGAGCATAGGAGAAGAAGGCGGAACAATAGGGAGAAAGTAAGAGAAGGTAGAGGGAACAAAACAGAACGAGGGAACAGGAGAAAATACAGAGTGGGGAGCCACTAAATAATAAAGGCAAAGGGTGCAATCAGAGGAGGGGAATAGAAGTGTACAAAGGAGAGATAGGGTACACAATTGAAGGACATACAGGAGAGCCTTTGAGGACCTCTGATCAGATTCCCCTTTTGCAAATTCCATTCCAAAAGCATAGTATGTTTCTGTGCCCTGCTGCTGCATCAGTATCCTGATCCACAGCGCCTTCTTTACCTGTGGCACAGTACGCTAAAATGATTTCTTTGTGCGTGAAAAATTATATTTTGTATTTGTTTTAGAGAAGTTTCAAGGCAAATCTATACGCCCAATGTATTTTTATTATAGAAAACCCCTATAATTTATTATTTATTTATTTGTGGTTACATAAACCTTTTTGTTTCTTATCAATTATGACAATACTAAATTCTAAACATTTTAAAATACACTCGTGCATGTAAACAATATATAAAAGCCATTATGTAAAAGACATACTTACGCGATGCCCCAGGCTGTTTGTGCACTTCATAAATGAAATAAATAAATAAATGTTCAATACAATCAATCAGCAACATACATCGAATATTCAATATATCTCCCACACATGTGATACAAACAAATAGTGGATATCTAATGCCTCTCTGCGTTCATGTGCAACCGTAGTGCTTAGTGCTTAACTGGACTAATTGTTTGGATAAGCCTCATCTTCTTCAGGGCATGCATATGTGCATAAAGCCAATTTCTGTATCATGGTGCAGTACTTAATGAACAACATACCACTCATCAATGATTCTTATTTGTCCACTGTCTTGTTCATCACAGCACATATGTAGGGTAAGTTAAGCTTCACATTAGCGATAGCTTAATGATGCCCACACATATTAGCAATGATTCTTGCATCCACACTTTTTAATTCTTCACAGCACATGCACAGAGATAAACTTCATCTTGATTTTTTTTCAAAACAGCAGTTTAACACATGCAATGCCCAATGTACATCTTACAGTGATCAACTAATCCATCTGCATGCAAAAAAAAGCTGTAGCAGGGTCAGAGGTCACAGATGCCCAACTGACAGCAGCAATGACAGAAAAGCAGAAAAGTCTCTACCGCGCAGGGGCTGCACTTAAGATATGCACCCCTGTACCAAAACTATGACGATCATAAGTAAGCGTTGATGGTGGCAGAATAATCTCTAAAATAAACCTACGCCTGAGTTTAGGCATAGTACTTGGTACTACTTATGATCACGGCTTTCACATTCCATTTGATATCGCATATGTGTGAGCTTTTGTGAGTCAGCTCTGCTATGGAAGGTGAACTGTATTCTGGTCAGCAGTGTGTACCCCGCTAAAGGGCAGGACAGGAACCTGGACGGCCGGCCTCCTCTTTGATCCCTTTGTGAGGGCAGGTATCACCCTCTGCCAGAGACAGCCGGACAGTAGGCTGCTTCCCTGAGCCTGGGCCTCAAAAGAGCACACCCATAAAAAAGCAGTAGCCCCACACCAGGGTGCTGCATCTCAAACAGCCTTTGTTCTCAGTGAGAAAGGAAGGGGCAGGATTATGATAGGCAGGAGAGCTCTAGTCAATGGAAGGAGACTTCCACCATTTTGATTCTCACTGTCCCTCTCTCTTTCCTGTTCCCTCCACTGTTTCTGGATCTAATTACTTAGGGTGTGACATCAGAAGGGTAAAGTCCACTCGGTTCAAAGTCAGCGATTGACCACTTAAGCAGGCTAGCTTTAGTCCAATCACCTGAGGACATTTGCCTTTAAAAGAAGGGGTCTCCCGCCCATTCTTGTGATTCTCTCAGATCCATTCAGGGCACAGATTCGCTCTGAAGAGCTCACTGGACTTCCTTTGAGAAAGTTGTACTTGCCAAAGCCCTCAGCCTGAGGTGAAGAAGTAATCATCCAAGACGGAAGGAAGAGCTGTTCCATACCCCACTCCCGGGGCACATTATGAGTGACCTCTGCTGTGGATCAGGACCTACTACTCTGCACCGATATCTCCTGAGCTGGGAGAGCAGATGCTGAACAGAACCATCCTTTCCTCTAGTCCCCCTGACTGAGCCTCACAGCAACCGGCAGACCAGCCAAAGCTTCATATTCTACCACATCAAACCGGTCCCTCTGTGTTCACTGCACCTGGAACAAGAAGGAAGTTGTTGGCGCTGGTTCTGTGCTTGTCCACCACTTCGAACTTGCTTGTACTTTGATCCAGCTCAACACTGCATCGTATCCTAGCTAAAGCTTGTCACCTGCTAGACCCAAAGCAACTGCTCAAGGCCGGGGCCTGAACCGAATCACTGGAGAGTCACATGCCGACTCTAACCGTGGGTTACAACCACGGCTCGATCCAGCTAGCTCTTGAAATGCCGCCTCATTGATGGCACATTGGCTCACCCAAGATCACCTCTTCGACGACCAACCTCCCTGGTCTGCATCCTTGAGAGCCACCCTTCTACTGCACAACCCATCCACCTTGGCCCCTACTTGGGTCTGCCTGGGACCACACGATCCAACGTGCCTGAACTGAGTTTGATCCGCTCTCATCTAAGTTCGACACCAGCTCTGACTTCGTCAGCCCACCAAGAACTGAATCGAGATACTGTTAAAACGAAACTGCCCATTGATTAGGTCACGTTTGGTTGTGTTTTCAGCCAAGATATCCTTTTGTACCTAGAGAATTGCCTCCCACCCCTTGAACTACACTCAGAGTGTCACTTTCTCCAGTCGGTTGCCTTTTTTCTGTTCTTCGTTTGGGGTGGGTTTTGTACAGTAGTCTCTACTCGTTCTACGTGCAGATGGCGTGCTTAAAGGGATGGTTCACCCCAAAAATTTGATTTAAAAAATAGATAGGCAATATAAAAAAAAACGATTGCCAATTTTTTTTTTTCAAGTCCCTATGTAAAATTTTGAGCAATTCAAGCTCAAAATTTGCAAAAGCAAGCACATGGGCGCATCCATTTTGTGAAATGGATGCCCGCCTGTGCTGGCTTTTGCTTTTGCGGCACTAATGAAGGAAAAGCCAGCCAGCTGTAGTAAACAAAAGCTACCACTGGGTGGCTTTTCCTTCATTGGTGCCGGGACTCGGAGGACGCGGACCGGAGACTACAGTTAGAAAAGCTGCAGCTGCTTCTCGGTAAGTGCTATTTATTTTTTTTTAAAATAAGCACTAGCTCCGTTTTTTTTCTGAGTTTTCCGGGCTGGAGGTGCCCGGAAAACTTAGAAATAAAACTGCAGCTTTAAAAACGTTGTATTTATGTTTGTGGTCGCTTTTGAAGCAACCGCAAACATTAATACAACGTTATTGTGTTTGAAAACGCTGCAGTTTTTCTTTCTAAGTTTCTCAGGCTCCTCCGAGCCTGAGAAACTTAGAAAGAAAAACCGCAGCGTTTTCAAACACAACCGCGTTGTGTTTCTGCCTAAATCTGCTTTCCCATAGCCCGAAATGGGAAAGCAGATTTAGGCAGAAACACTGCAGCATTTAGCATTTCCCATTTGGGGCTCTCGGGACCCCCTGGGGGAGCCAGATAGCCCCAAATGGGAAATCAGCTGTAGGCAGAAACACTGCGGCATGTAAACACAACCGTGTTGTGTTTCTGCCTGCCTTGGCTTTCACTTTGGGTCTCCGGTCCCCGTCCTCCGCGTACAGCACCAATGAAGGGAAAGCCACCCAGTGGTAGCTTTTGTTTACTACAGCTGGCTGGCTTTTCCTTCAATAGTGCCGCAAAAGCCAAAGCGAGCACAGCGGCGGGTATCCATTTCACAAAATGGATGCCCCCATGTGCTTTCTTTGAGCTTGATTTGCTAAAAAATTTACATAGGGACCTGGAAAAGAAATAATTGCCAATCAATTTTTTTTAAATATTGTCTTTCTATTTTTAAAAGAAAATTTTTTTGGGTGAACCATCCCTTTAATTAAAGTATATATATTTTTATCAAATCTTGATTGGGCATTCGTTTTATTTTGGACTGTGATAATGTGTTGTTTGGGTCACTACTGGTTCACCTTCAAATCCTCTTAAGAGCATAGCCTTCCCTTGGCCCACGTTACCACACAAGGCAAAGAAGGTATATCTCTTAACTGTTCCTGTTTTGACTTTATGATTGTTTTGTGTTTTGGTTTGTAGAAGTATGAGGGCTGAGTGAACCATTTTACGTCTACTCATCCTTGTACTCCTGCAGAATCCAATTAATCACAGAGCCCATTAGTGGAAAGATACTTGGAAAGTCTATAAGAAGGTCCACTAAAATGGGAGGGGTACAGAGAGACCTGAGCTGAAGAAATCCCAGAGGGGACAGTAGGCGTAAGACAGTAAACACATATTACTTAGAAAGCAGAAAAAGTGGAATAATAGGATAAGGCATTCAGGAATTTTTTGAAGGTGTCAGAGGTACATTGCAAGGAGGAGTTGGAGAAAAGAAGATACACAAATCCATTGAAGAGTCGGAGAAAGAACCACGAGGGGGGAATGGGAGAATGAAGGAGAAAACCAGATCCCAAATGAGAGTACAGTGAGACCTGGGCCAGAAAGTTTTCGAGATTCATTTGGAATTGATGAACCAACCCACCATTAGCAAACCTGCACTTTTCTACACCCAGGAAGGTAAACGTGCCAAGGCCTATAGAAGGTTAGTGCCTGATGTCAAGCAAGTGTGGGGGGGGTAGGATATAAGAGTATCTTGGGCTCTACAACAGAGAAAAGAGTCTGAAGCATGAGTCCCATCATGATAGCCTAAAGTACTATGGGTAGTGGTGCCAAAGCTTGAAGTCCGGGGAGGGGTGGCGGGTGCATCCTAACAACTGAAATGGCTGCAACACAAGGCAGACCAGCAAACACCAAGCGATCCCAAAGACTGTAATTGGCTGGTTGGATTAGATGGAACAGTTGCCCTTGACCCTGAAAATTGCTAAACTGGCGACCTAGATGCCACAACGGGCAAATTCAGTTATAAATACCTATTCCCCAGCATTCATAGATCAGGCTTGGAATCCTTGGTAACCTCAAGGCAGTTTATGTTTAAATTTGAAAGTGCAATCACTTAGTCCCTTAGCTTCTATCTTGCAGGCCATCTTTATTTTTTACCGCAAGATCAAGTGTTGGGAAGCCAGCCTCTTGACGTTTTTTTCACTTTTTCTGCAATTTGTCATTGTTATATTGATATTTTTTTAAAGTCTCTATCGAGTGATTTCATATTTTGGTGGTTGGGAATGTTTTCACATCTTTGGTGCTTGCCTCTTGGACATTCCTTTGCCACCTCATGGTCGAGACCGGTTGAAGGTTCCTTTCCGTCCCACAATGGCTGATCCGAAGTTAAGGAAAAGTCTCTTCAAGGCATACTCCACCTACCACTTGAAGAATCTGTACGTGGAGGACCAGCATGTTGAGTGTATCGACTGCCTGTATTCGGATCACAATGTCAATTTATCTACTATTTGCCATTCTTCTCTGTTAGGTAGAATGCTCATTTATGGCTAATTTCCCTCACCTAGTGAGTCCCCAGCAGCTTTGCTGGACTTCTGGAGTTTATTTTTTTCCACTTGGTAAGAGTGTGAGCTTTTCCCCCACTCTTACCTGTGTTTTGCCATGTGTATTTTTCTGTTTTTGTGATTGTGGACTCAGAAGTACACCACTTCAGTAGCCCCCTTCTTTTGTGTGCCATCCAGCACCTTCAGTGCCATGGCACAGGGTTGCCTTTAAGACTTCCCCCGACTCCATTTCTGAGGCTGACTATAGTCCCCCAGAAAAGGGTAAAGTTGCCATTAACTTTACTTAGTCAATCTACCACAGATCCAGGAAACCCCATCTTCCATGGATTACCAGAAAGGGTTAATTCGTATCCCTTTTTATCTGTACCTCCTAGAGCATTGTTTCGCTCTTTTAACATTTAGATTTGGATGGTGGCAGTGGTATCTACCCTAACTTTTCTACCGCGATTATATTAGATAAACGTGGTATTGTTCTTGGCTATTATGTTAGCCTCGAACATAAACCCGCTTGACCAAATTGTCTTTCTTTTGGCTCCGGTTGGGTTTATTCACCATTTCATTTTGTTAAAGTCCTTCTTGTGTTTTACTTTGCGCGGCAAACTAGGTATGCCTTTTTTGTTCACTGTCTTTTGGCGGGCTTCTGCTCCGAAGCCCTCCACCAGGTGCCTGGGTGTCTAGGTGGGCTGAATGTGAGGGGGGGTGTAGTCACCCCCTGCACAGGGTATCCTAGGAAACCCAAGTCGCACTTTGCCATGATTGGCTGAGGTGGTTGTCCAGGCTGGACAACCCCCCTGCTGGGTGATTTACAGCCAGGCTGTGTGAATGGGGGTTTTGCGCATAAAAGGCAGGTCTCTTGGGCTAGAAGTCAGAGAGTCGCCGCTGGAACTACAAGGAACAGAAGAGAAGCGGAGAGATTGACGACTGCTGCAACTACCCTGTCCCGGTGAAGCCCTGCTGCAGTCCTGAGCTATCTACCCTTCAACGACTAAGAGAAGATCCAGTCCGGAGTCTTTTTCCCTTGAGCTTGGTGGGGATAACCAGCTCATCTTCCACAGCCAGAGGATCCTCTTCCTTGGTCGAAATCGCTGCACACTGCAGTAGTGGTCCGGATAGCCATTTGAAGAGCCTCTCCTGTTTTTAAAGAGCGCACCTTTTATTCATTGTCACTGCTGCCGGCTTCATCCCTGTGTGGTGCAGACCCCCTTCAAACGTCCTCCTTCACAACGAAGCTCCAGGAATCGTGGGTCTGTGGGAAACCAACAGGAACAACTGCCAGGGCACCATTGGAACAAGGTACTGTGTTCTGTTGAAGGAAACTGGGTGAATCCCTTTTCTTCATCTCCATGGCTTGCCCTTGTCTTCCCTCCTTCTTATAACTTTAACTTCCGAACATTGACAATATCGAAGTACTCTTGGCTACGTTGAATCGTGAACTGTCTGACTGTGTGATCTTCGGCAACAGGCCCCCTGTGTCACTTGACCCTGGCTCCGGCCCTTTGACTCTTGAACTCCTGTCTCTGAGTGTTTCTTGATTCTGTCTGCCTAACCAAAATATTGCCTGTGATTTTTGCTTCCAACTCCTTTTGGGTATCTCAGGTGCTAAGTGTGTTTTTGCCCCGGTAGCATTTCATGTCACGGATACGCGGTTAATTAGTAGACCGAACTGTCAAAAAGTGATTGCAATCGTATTCGCAGTAACATGTTTTGTTCGTAACACCGGTTCATCCAAACACAGGGTACCTACCTTGAGACATACTGTACAAAGTGAATTGGTTAGATGTAGTATAATTGACGTGTGGTTTGTGTTTAAGTTTAATAGAAGTGTTGTGTTTATAACAAATGGTTTAAAAATAAATGTACTTATATTTTTCTACCTGAAACCTTGAGTGAGTGTTTGCTTGAGTCACAGTAATTGTGGTCCCTTTGTGTAATCTCTGCTACTGCTCATATACTCTTGAGATAAGCCTGGCTGCTCCGCCACTGCTACCACTCTGACATAGTAGTACAGGCTTGTACCAAAGGTAAAACTTGTATTGCCACCTGTAGTCTTAATTGTGTGTAGTGGTCCCCAAGGGCACTGCACAGGATTCTGCCTAACATTCTCCAACAAGTCTCTCTGGGAACGGCACAGGATGGTGACTTGACTTGACGAGGATACTGTGCCCTGAGGCACGGCTTCCGTTCGGCCTATACTTCTCTCCCCCACGGTAGGCCTCATGAGCATACTGCCCCTTGCAAGTGGTTGAGGGCATACAAGGAAGCTTCCCCTGGTAAATGATGAGGAAGGAACATGCCACTCATGCTCACTTTGTCCTGGATAAGGCAGTCAGCGAGCCAAAACCTCCACATAGGAAGACAGAGTCCACGAAGACCACAATGGCAGTTTTGTTGACAGCTGTTCCAAGAACGCCATCTGCGTCTACAGCACATTCATCCACTAAGACGATGACTATGTCGACGCCCTCCTCTTCGATGTCCACAAAGCGCAGCAAGTCTGCTTCAATACCATCCACATACACCACTCGGTTGGCATCCTCATCAGCAACTTCATTGATGACAGCTGCATCCACGGTACCATCTAAGACCAAGACATCCATCTCATCGACGACGCCAAACCTCGGTAGACTGCAGTTACCACTTTTTCGATAACACACATTCTTCTACTGGCTCTAGGCATCGAAAACAGCCTCTGTTTATGCTTGTTTGTTATGTTCCTCCTGTTGTTCCGGGTCCTTCTCAGGTACCCCTGAGAAAATCCTTGAGCATGTGATAGATGCTGATTTTGAGGAACCAGAAGGCATATTTTCAGAGGACGAGTAGGAGGAAATCCTGTCATCACTGTTGCCTGTAGAGCTGCTTCCACTTTACATAAGCACTTCCAACCATGCAGCCACCATGTAACCATTGTATTACAGCTGCTCCTCATCCTACACCTTCCCCCAGTCAACTGGATGCACACTTTTTTACACAGGACATTTTGTCTGCGATACAGACTCTTGTGTATGAATTTCAGCACAGGGTACCATTGGTACCGCCGACTCCACATGAGTTGCCTGCTCACCGGCTCCTCCTAAATGCTGCAGTCACGTCTCTCCATTGGTTTCTCGCCCTCCGAATTGGAGACTGAAGACAACACTTTTCAGGGTGTTGCTTCTACTCACACTACAACGGATAAGTTTGATGACCTCGTTCTTGCAGATGACGAACCCGATGATCCACCCATCAGTGATGCTTCTCCTGACAAGATTGGTACTTTCCACTCTCTCGTGTCCAAGGCTACTAGGATATGTGAACAGGCAAGGAAGACGGTTGTCTCTATCCCTGTACTGGATGACATCTGGGAGGATGGCCTCCTAATCATGAAGAATCTCGTTACGGCTCCTCCAAAAGGCGACAGGTTTGAGAAAAAGTGAAGGCACCCTCAATGTGCCCCCAAGTGTCAGCAGACCCAGACTAGTGCAGATTCTGTGGTCTCTGGAGCTGCCTGCAAACGCCCGGCCAACCCTTCTTCACGTTGTGCTGTCCCACCGGATAAGGAAGGAAGGCAATTGGGTGTTTTGGTAAACGCATTGTTTCCACTGCGGACACTACTATTAAAGTCTTTAATTCCATGCCCATTCTGTCCCGCTACAACAGGGAGTTTTGGTTCAAGATGGACCCTATTCTGATTTTATTGCTGGATGACAAGAAAGAGGATGTGTTTAAACTTCTATGGGAAAGCAAGGCAGCCTCTGACATTGCTATCTCAGCGGCAGTGAGCACTGCTGAAACTGGTTTCTTGCAGAAGAGCAATGGTGTGGTGCTGCGCCGACAAGGCTACCAACATCCAGAGGGAAGTATAAGCCGAAATAGTGAATATGCCTTTTGACGCAGAGTACCTCTTTGGGAAGAAGGCTGACAACATGCTCCAGGCCATCAAGACCGACACTGACACTGCTAGGTCTTTGTGTACCCTACGATAGTGCCAGCAGTCCTTTTGTTCTGGGAAGTTCTAGCTTTCAAGATCCAATAGGGACTAACAGCCATCTTGTCAGTCGCAGTCATATAGATCTTCCACCTATCCACCCGGAAACACCTACAGAGGAAAGCCCCAGTCCTACAGGCAAAATCATCTTCGGTCTTTCTTCCCAACCGTGAGCTAAAGTTGGTAAGTAGCCCTGACCAGTCCGTGGACTTGCCCCTCCCATTTCCAATCCCCTAGTGGGAGGGCATCTTTCCCAGTTCCTCGTCGAGTGGTCCAACATCACCAGGGAAAGTGGGCTCTGTTCTTATGCCACACGGACACACCCTGCGCTCATTGGGATTGAGGAGCCTACTCCAGATATTTCCTTATTCTCCAGCATGGGGTCTGGCATGGATTCACATGCTCATGAATATTCCCTGTCGTCAGGCTGGGAATCCTCGGTAAAGAAAAAATCAGTATCAGTTTGATTTCTGATCTGTCTTTCTCAGTAGTAACCAATCACTGGTCTCTTGGTCATACAGCCCCCAGTCAATGACTGCCCTCTCCCTAATACCCGCCCTTGGCAGCCATCCTCAGATTTTTACCGCACGTTTAAGTGTTGGGAGTCCTTGTGCTATAGCTCTTGAGCTTTTACTGCATTTTGCGCTTTTTCAAAGAGATTTATCTCATTTTTCGGTTTAATCGAGCCTGAAGCTCCACCGTTTCTACTTCCGATTAACGGGGACCCGTTTCGGATTTATCTACGACCCTCAAGGGTGAAGTTTTCATCGAGTTACACTTCATGGAGAATTCCAGATGTTTCTGAGGCCTACCTCGCAGATGAGAAGAACATGGCCCAGGAGAAGGGAAGCTCGACTCCCAGCAAACTGTTCAGGATCTGCCCTGGATGCAACCTACAAAATGTGTTCAAGGAGGACGAGCATTCGAAATGCCTTTACTGCCTCCATGAGGACAAAACACATGTGGAGAAGGACTGTGTGTTTTGCATGTACATGTCGGATCGGACTATGAGGGATCATCGGACCCGTCTCTCCAACTGGCTGGAAGGCAAGAGCCCAGCAGGTGAGAAGAAGATGAAGTCCGAGCGGTCTTCTAAGCCCTGTGAGGGCTCCCCGGCGACGGGGGCCCAGCAGAAGGCAAAGCACTGCGAGTCCGCGGGTACCGGGAGCGCAGAACGGTCGGGCTCCTCGGCTGCCAGGCAGGGCACACCTTCACCGACGCCATCAACCGCGAGCCAACGCTCTGGCTCGGTGAAGAGAAAATCCGAGAACCCAGCTAAGCTTCTGGAGAGGCCCCGGTCGATCTCGAAGGATCAGGCCGAAGGGGAGCGAGGCAGTGACTCTCCCCACAAAGTGAAGGCCTCAAGCGCGCCCAAGGTGGTGAAGGCCTTGATCCCGCCAAAGCCTCGATTGAGGGAGTCGCTGCGGCACTGGCGAAGCCTGTGGAGGCTATCCCAGTGGAGGCGACCTCGGGGCCCAGAGTTTCCCTGCCTCCGCTGAAGGAATCCTCTTTTAAGCCCGTCCAGAAGACCCCCGTGAAAACCCCAGTGGAAAAAGAAGGGGGGGCGGTAGCCGTGACGGACACGGACACAACCTCCGAGGAGGAACTGACCGGGAATTTGGAAGAGGCCCGGTCCCACGGGAGGGATCCCGACGAGGGGGGTGACAAGAGCGAGGGTGGCGACGACGAGGTTCCCGTGGAGGAGGAACAACCGTCGCTCCCGGCACGCCCGTCGCAACCCGAGCCACAAGACAACTCGGCGGCCATTTTGACGGCAATCCAAACCTTATGCACGGAGATAAGGACGAGACTGCCCCTACCCCCGACCGACGACCCAGCTGAACCGGGTCCGTCGGGAAGCCCTCCAAACAAGAGGAGGAGAATTCCTCCGGCTCCCTTTCAGCCCTCGCGGCCTTCTCAGCCTTTGTCTCCCTCTCTGGTCCCGAGGGATGACACGGGAACAGACACGGCCACGACGGGGACATATGATAACGGCGGCTACGACGAGCCTGACCTCCCGTCTCCGATTCCTCGGGCATCTCCTCCTGACGAAATTGGCTCCTTCCATGCCATGATTGCCAGGGCATCCAAGCTTTTTCAGCTCTGCCCTAAAGAAAAGAAGAAGGAAGGCTTCCTCTACCAACGGCGCGAAGCCAAGAGGAAGACAGTCCTTGCAGTGCCGTTGCTGGATGACATCTGGGATGAGTGTCTTGCCCTCCTGAAGAACCCGTCCACGAAGCCTGCCAAAAAGGACCGGTACGAGAAGAAGTACCAGGTCCCCGATGGCACCCCTTTTTGCCTTAGGGCACAACCGACCCCGGATTCGGTTGTCTCGGCAGCGGCCAAGAAGAAAGCAGGGGTGGGGGGGGCTTCGGCTTCAACTTCCCCACCGGACGGCGAGGGAAAGAAACTAGATGCCATTGGACGTCGAGTCATTTCGTCGGCGGCGACGATGATTAAGGTGGCCAAAGCCCTAGCGATTGTGGCCCGCTACGACAGGGAGTTGTGGTACAAGATCGCCCCCCTTTTGGACTTCCTCCCGGATGACAAGAGGGCAGAGGCCCTGGCGATCCTACAGGAGGGTGAGGTGGCGTCAGATCACACCATAACTGTGGCCACGGACATTGCCGACACCGGTTTCCGCCAGTAGGGCAACGGTGTTTGCCTTCGACGGCTGGGGTGGCTCAAGGCGACGGATTTCTGCCAACACATGCAAGCCAAGGTTTTGGACATGCCCTTCGACGGGAACAATCTGTTCGGAAAGACAGCGTATGAGTCAGTTCAGGCCATTAAGACCGACACAGAGACAGCTCGGGCCTTGGGAAGTTGTGCAGCAACGACGGCCGCTCTTTGGGAGCTCCGGAGGCAAACAAGGTGCCTCCAAAGGATTTGGCGGCGGCTCCTCGACCTACCGTCAGACGGCCGGCCCGCTCCTCATCGCAAGAAGCCTACAGGGGACGAGGCAAGTCAGGTGGATCTCGCCGTCGTCGCCAGGGAGGCCAAGGCGGCAAGGCTGCTTCCAAGCAAGACTGAACCGCCCGTTGCGTCGGGCCCCCACCGAAGCACCCCGGTGGGAGGCCAGCTGACGAAGTTCATCAGCGTGTGGGAGTCCATCTCCACCGACCATTGGGTGTTGGATGCCTTGGCCCACGGGCACACTCTAGAATTTCTAAAGAAGTGCCCCCGAATTCCTCCCATGACCAGGAAGGAAAACCACGTCCCTCAACTGCTGTTAGAGGTAAGGGCGATGCTCAAGAAAGGAGCCATAGAGCTCGTCCCAAAGAGGCTCTGGGGCTCCGGAGTATACTCAAGATACTTCCTCGTCAGAAAGAAGACAGGAGGTTGGCGTCCCATCCTGGACTTGCGTCGGCTAAACAAATACATCAAGGCACAGTAGTTCGGGATGGTCGCCCTCCAGCACGTGCTGGGCCAGCTGGAGGAAGGCGACTTCCTATCGGCGTTGGATTTGGAGGATGTGTATTTTCACATCCCCATCCTAAAAGGACACCGAAGGTTTCTCAAGTTCGTAGTCCAAGGGCGGCACTACCAGTTCAAGGCCCTCCCATTCGGATTGAAGTTGGCGCTCAGGGTGTTCACCAAGTGCCTAGCACCAGTGGCGGCGCGGCTGCGCCTGCAGGGGATCCACGTCTACCCCTACCTGGATGACTGGCTCATCCGAGCAGGGACAAGGGAACTCGCCGTCGAACACACAGCAAAGACCATCCGGCTGCTCACGGACCTGAGATTCTCCATCAACTTCCCCAAATCCCACCTGGTTCTGTCGCAGGTCGCGCTGTTTCTGGGAGCCAAGCTCGATACAGTAGTGCAGTTGGCCTCGCCGTCGGAGGAAAGAATGCAGGCCATCCTGGGCAAGATACAGCGTCTGCTGGCCACAGACGTGGCCAGAGTGAGGTCCGTCAAGTCCCTTCTCGGGATGATGTCCTCTTGCATCTATCTGGTGCGCCTGTGCAGGCTTCGGATGCGTCCTCTGCAGGAGTTCCTCGACGCCCGTTGGATGCAAGCGACGGGCAGCTTAGAGGACAAGATCTCGCTCAACTAAGTATTCCGCCAAGCAATTGGATGGTGGGGCACCCGCGCGCATCTGGCAGCGGGCACGGACTTTCAGACCCCAGCATACCAGGTGGTGGATGCCTCCCTGGAGGGGTGAGGAGCGCACACCGGAGATCTTCACACGAGAGGCCTGTGGCTCCCAGAGGAGAGGCCGCTCCGAGCAGTGTCCTGGGCCCTCAAGTCATTCCTCCCGTCCCTCAAGGGTAAGGTGGTGAGGATCTTCACCGACAACACCACCACGATGTTCTACATCCGGAAGCAGGGAGGAACCAGATCCCGAGCCCTGTCAAAGTTAGCCCAGGCTCTGTGGCACTGGGCCGTTGCCCAGGGGATGTTTCTGGTACCTTTTCATCTAGCAGGGATAAAAAACACCATCACTGACTCACTCAGCAGGGCACTGTGCTCTTGCCACGATCCAAGGAGGCACAGGATCTGTGGCACTGGGCGGTCGCCCAGGGGATGTTCCTGGTTCCCTTCCACCTGGCAGGAGAAAGAAACACCATCGCCGACTCGCTCAGCAGGGAGCTGCGCGCGTGTCACGAGTGGGAACTGCGCCAGGATCAGGTGGATCAACTCTTCCGACGATGGGGCAAACCTCAAATCGACCTGTTCGCAACAGCGACGAACTCCAAGTGCCAGAGGTTCGCCAGCAGGTTCCCCCAGCCGAGGAGCATGGGCGATGCTTTCTCGTTCCCCTGGGACGGCCTGTTCCTGTCATGCTTTCCCTCCGTTGCCGTTGCTGCTCAGGCTCATCAACCAACTCAAGAGGTCCCGGTGCAGGATGATCCTCGTCGCACCGAGGTGGCCGAGACAGATATGGTTCCTGGACCTTCTGGACTTGTCAGCGTTCCCACCAGTCAAACTGTCGACAGACGCAGATCTTCCCTCCAGAGAAGGAGGCGCCATTCTTCATCACGACCCGGAGTCGCTGAACTTGCAGGCCTGGCTCCTGCAGCACTAGAGTTTGGTGGGTACCATATCCCGGCTGACTGCAGAGAGGTTCTTGCAAAGGCCAGGGCGTCCTCAACTCTCAAGTGCTACGGACACAAGTGGAAGAGGTTCTCTGTCTGGTGCCGTGCACAGAAGATTAACCCTCTACGGATTACAGCCCCTCAAGTGCTACCGTACTTACTGTTGCTGGCCAAAGCTGGACTAGCTCATGCTTCCATCAAGATACATCTGGCAGCGATTTCCCGATACATCAGAACTGCAGGACGGTCGTCCCTGTGGTTTCATCGCCTGGTGAAGGAGTTTATGAAAGGACTGTTCCGATCGTTCCCGCCAGTGAAGGCTCCAGCCCTGGCGTGGGAGCTCAACGTGGTGCTGACCAGGCTCCTGCAAAGCCCTTGCATTCGGCTCCGTTGACGTTCTTGTAGTGGAAGACAGCGTTCCTTGTGGCCATCACCTCTGCATGATGTGTGGGAGAGATTCAGGCCCTTTCCTGCAAGCCTCCATACTTGGCTTTCCACGAGACGAGGGTGGTGCTGAGGACACACCCCTCCTTCATGCCCAAGGTGCGTCGGACTTCCATCTCAACAAGCCCTTGGTGTTACCATTCTTTTTCCCGTCGCCTTCGTCGCCAGCCGAGAGGACTTTGCACTCGCTGGATGTAGTTAGAGCGCTGAAGTTCTACGTGGACTGAACGAAGAGTTTTCGGAAGACATCACAGCTGTTTGTGAACTTTGGACCTGTGAACCAAGGGAAGGCTCTCTCGAAGGCTTCCATTTCCAGATGGCTCTCCGGCTGCATCATGCACTGTCATCGGTTGGCAAACCGACCGTTGCCCGGCCGTCCGAGAGCCCATTCAACCAGAGCGATCGCTGCTACCACAGCGTTCTTGTCTGGTGTGCCCCTGCTGGACATCTGCAGGGCTGCGACGTGGAGGTCGACGCACACCTTCACGAGATTCTACTGCGTCGACCGGATACCAGGGAGGAGTCCAGAGTCGGCCAGGCAGTGATGCGCAACCGGTTTGCTTAAGGTGAGCCTGGTGAGGAGTTAAGAGATGCTTAATGTTGAGTTTTATGTAATGCTTAATGTTGAGCCTTGCCACCTCCCGTGGTTGTGCATGTGTGTACTGCTATATATTCTTATATTCATGAGCATGTGAATCCATGCCAGACCCCATGCTGGAGAAGGAACAAGTTACTTACCTGTAACTGTTGTTCTCCAGCATGGGTCTGGCATGGATTCACATGCGAACCCTCCCTCCTTCCCCTCTGCGGCTCTTCACTTGGTCATACTGCCACTTCACGTGCTACCAAATTTGAGGATGGCTGCCAGGGGCGGGGCTTAGGGAGAGGGCAGTCATTGGCTGGGGGCTGTATGTTCCAGAGACCAGTGATTGGTTACTACTAAGAAAGACAGATCAGAAACGAAACTGATACTGATTTTTTCTTTACCGAGGATTCTCAGCCTGACGACGGGGAATATTCATGAGCATGTGAATCCATGCCAGACCCATGCTGGAGAACAACAGTTACAGGTAAATAACTTGTTCCTTAGGAAAAAATCAGACGGTTGGAGGCCGATTCTGGGTCATTGTTCACTGACATTTTCAGGATGGTTATTATTCAGCACATTCCATCCTCAGCTTCTGCATGGAGATTTCCTGTCCTCGTTGGACTTGGAGGATGCATATTTCCATGCTCCAATACATCTGCGAGACCGGATGTTCCTCCGTTTCACAGTGGCAAGCAGGCATTATCAATCCAGGGCATTACCCTTTGGCCACAAGTCCGCCCGTAGGGTTTTCATCAAATGCCTTGCGCCAGTTGCGGCCCATCTTCGTTGGTAAGGCATTCACACATACCCTTACCTCAACGATTGGTATACGTCACACCACAAATACGATGCAATGTTTGTCCTCTCTATGATGGTTGATCAATTACAGCAAGTAATGCTTTGTTCGCTCCTTCCCAGCTGATGTTGTTTGTTGGTTTCTTTATTTATATTGTGCTCCAAACCCAAGGGTATATGAGCGCATTTACATGGATATGCATTATCTAAGTTACACAAAAAGGCATGAGAGTAGTATAAAAATTACAGAAAAATATCTTATTTACATAAGGAAACATACAAGAGTATACAGCTTCAAATTCCAAAGCAGTCTACGTTTTCTGGGGAACCAGTTTCATAGATTCAATGTATATGTATGCAGTGAGGGGAACCCTGGTGAAGGAATCAAAGAGGGCTAACACGATAACTGACGGGGAGGCAGTAATGATAAGCAGTGGAGAATTTAAGGGGGGGGTGTATTGATACACGTTTCAGGAGGATGAATGCCTGCAGGGGTCTACTATGGTGAGTCTTTGGAGATGAGCCAGAGTTTGGTTTCTTTCCTGAATTTATAGAAAGACTGGTCAGCTCTTAAGGTGGTGGGTAGTGAGTTCCAGAGTTGTGCAGCTTTTACAGGGAAGCTGCTGCCACCTGCTTTTTTTAGTTTGTACCTGGGCACTTTTAGGCAGCCAGAGTTAGTCGATCTGGCATGTCGGGTGATGTTGTTTTTGGAAACATTTTCAGCGAGGTATGGAGGGGCTGAGTTGTTAAGGAATTAATGCATTAGGGAGACTGTTTTAAGTTGTATTCTCTTGTTGATGGAGAGCCAGTTGTCTCGTCTAATCCCTGAAATGTGTTGACTTCTGGGGAAACCCAGGTCAGTTCTGAGTGTGTTATTCAGCAGGATCTGGAGTTTATTAGTGATGTATTTGCTGGTACCTAGGTATAAAGCATTACAGTAGTACATTTTCGACAGTACTAGTGCTCTGGCCAGCATGGTGCAGCTTTTAGTGGAAAAGAAGGGTTTGCACCCGTGGAGAAGCTTACAGGTGTATGCTTTCGCAGAGGCTGTAGCACTGACCTGTTTGCACAAACTCAAGGAGAAGTCTAGGTAAAAACACAATGTTTTTTACCTCTTTAGCCACCTTAATGTCGTTCCCATCAATGTTAAAGGATAGGTATTGATGGCTCATTTTGTTAAGATGGGCATGTGTGGCTAAGAGGAGTAGCTCAGTCTTCTCATCATTCAGGCATAGTCAATGTGTGACCATCCAGGCCTGAATGATGAGGTATATTTTGTTAATGAGAGCTAGGTCTTTGTCGTAATCGTCTGTCAGAGGTATGAGGATCTGGGTGTCATCACCCAGATGGTCCAGATCATCAAAGAAAGGTTTGCTGAACACATTATACATGGTAGGCGATACACATGATCCTTGTGGAACTCCACAGGATATGGGGATAGGATTGGCTACTGCTGAAGCTGAGAAATCTCTCATGGACCTATTATAAAGGAAGGATTTGATCGAAGCTTTTGCTTCTGCTGAGAAATGGGCCGCTGTGGAAAGATGATTGCATAGCACCTTGTGATCAACCAGATCAAAAGCAGCTGACAAGTCCAGCAGGAGCAAGAGGGCTGATTTACCTTTGTCCTTCAGGTCGTCAATTTGGATCCTCAGATCAATCAAGGCTGTTTCTGTGCCATGTTGGGGTCTGAAGCCAGAATGACGGGAGTCCAAGAAGCTTATTGGTTTCCAGATACGATTGTAGCTGATTGTAAGAAGCTTTGTCGATAATCTTTAGTAAGAAAGGAACAGCGGTAATGGGCCTAAAGTTGGTGGAGATGCTTGGGTCCAGGGATGTTTTTTTAGGATCGGGAGAACCAATACATTTTTTAGATTTGGTGGGGACAGTGCAGTTGAGGAAGGAGGCGTTAATTAGGCTGGTGATGAAGGGGCCACGTTCATTTTCTGCTTCCTTTCCGACAGATGCTATGCAGGTATCTCCTTGGCAGTTGGAGGGTTTGAGTAAGGCTATGATGTTATGCACTTCTTCGGTCGACACTGTAGTGAATTTGAAGCCCTGAGGAGATTTGGGTAGAGTGAGACTATGTTTCGGGGTGTTGGCTTGAGGAGGTAGATTATGTTTTTTGATAGCTGTTTTCTTTTGGAGCAACATGATTTTATTGGCTAAGGCCTCTTGGATTCTGGTTCACCATAGTTTGTCTTTGGTAGTTATCTGTTGGCGGGGTAGGAGATTCAAGTTCTCTTAGAATGGTAAAGAGTTCTCTCGTGCTTGAACTCGCTTTATCAATCCTTTCATTATAGGTGTCACGTTTTGTTAAGAGAATTTCTTCTTTGTAATTAGCTGAGATTTTTAGAAGGGTGTCTTTATTGGTTGTGAAAGGGTTGTTTTTCCAAGTTGTTTTGCAGTTCCTTTTTTAATTTCTTAAGGCTTTAAGTTAGGGGGTGAACCAGGTGTTCAGGTGCGCTTTGGGTTTATTTTTGCACATTTTTAGAGGTGCAATACTATCTAGGGCTGTGGTGATAGTTTTGTTATAGAGGTCCACTAGATCTGATGGATCAGAGGTGACAATTGACGGTCTAAGTAGAGGTTGGAGAAAAGGTTTGAGATTGTCCACTGTAATATTCTTTTTGTTCCCTCTTAGAACAGGGGTAGCAATAAGGTTTTCTCTATTAGGAGGTGTACAATCTTGAAGATTAAATGTGAGTAGAAAGTGGTCAGTCCAATGTTGCGGTTCAGTGGCAACTATGTTAGTTACTCAATTAAAGTCAGGAACCCAGTCTAGGATTCTTCCTTTTTTATGTGTGGGGAGAAGGGCTCTCTGAGTGAGGCCTAAATCAGCTAAGGAATTGGCCAGAGCCGTTGCGGGTTGGTCATTGGGGTTGTTAAAACCTAGATTAAAGTTGCCTAATATAATGATTTGCAACAATGTCTTGGTGTTGGTGGAGAGGAGGGTGATGAGTTCTTCTTCAAAGGAACCTATAGGTCCAGGGGGTCTGTAGATGAGATGGACAAGTTGGAGAGGGGAAGTTTGAAAGTCAATAGTTCACATGACTTAGTAGGGGTGTGTGATGCAATTCTGAGACCCAATGTAGCTTTGGCGATAAAGGCAATTCTGCCTGCTCTGGAGGATTCTCTACCAGCTTTAAGGACCGTGTAGTTGTCGGGAGTAGGAATGAGGAGAGAGGGGCCTGTAGCCAGGTATCAGTAATTGCTAGGAAGTCCTGTTTTTTTTCTATTATCAAGTCGGCAAAGTCTGCTGCATGGGCCACCAGAGATCTGGCATTGATCAATGCTCCGTGGATAGCTGTGGGAATATTGTTGTGGGGGGGGGGGTCAGATATGGCAGATATCAATCTGGTGTTCTTAGAAGCTTTGTGGGGTTTGGGTAGGAGATTTTTAGGGCATTGTGGCTGGTTATTAGTGTTCAAATTGCCAGGAAGTATTGTATATTATTTGCCTAATCTGGCACCAAGCTTGGCATTTCTCACACTATTAGGGCACGGGAGATTGGGAATGCAGGGTGTGGGGACAGAATGAGATTTGGGAGAGGTGTTGAGTATGCTTGGGTTAGGGACTTGTTGGATGCGACATGGCATGTGATGATTGTTGGAGATGTTGGTTGCTAACGGTTGTATAAGAGTTCTGATGGGTATGGTATCGACCATGGGCTTAAGCGTGGGTAGGAATGAAGTGGGTTTAATCCGGCTAGGGAGAGACAGTGGTGGGAGAAGTTAGTGGGCTTGATGCCATTTTCCATCTTGGGGTGTACGGGCATGGTAGAGAAGGTAAACTAACAGGTGTTGGCAGAGTGGGAGTTAGGTTGCGTGGTGATGGCACTTATAATGGTAACAGAGGTGTGGAGGCTGATCAACAGTTTGGCGCTGAGGTTTTTGGTAGAAATATGCATGATTACAAACACCAAAGTGATCGAGTACAATTTTCGAACACAGATTGAAAAGCGATAGACTACCCTAGAATAGTGCCGCGATTAGAGGATACTGCAGTGAGTCTAGGGTCGTTTGATACGGGTGCGGCTGACAGAGGCGGTTTGTAGGGGTGGGCGCTCTCAAAAGCACTATGGTGCAAGAAGGTCTTAGGATCGATATAACAGTTTTAGCTTCGATCCATACGGCAATTGTTAGGCAGAATCCTGTGCAGTGCCCTTAGGGACCACTACACACAATTAAGACTACAGGTGGCAATACAAGTTTTACCTCTGGTACAAGCCTGTACTGCTATGTCAGAGTGGTAGCAGTGGCGGAGTAGACAGGCTTATCTCAAGAGTATATGAGCAGTAGCAGAGATTACACAAAGGGACCACAATTACTGTGACTCAAGCAAACACTGACTCAAGGTTTCAGGTAGAAAAATATAAGTACATTTATTTTTAAACCATTCGTTATGAACACAACACTTCTATTAAACTTCAATAAAAAACCACACGTTAAATATACTACAACTAACCAATTCACTTTGTACAGTAAGTCTCTAGGTAAGTACCCTGTGTTTGAATGAACCGGTGTTAGGAACAAAACGCGTTACCGCGAATACGATGGCGATCACTTTTTGACAGTTCGGTCTACTAAACAAACGCGTATACGTGACATGAAATGCTACCGGGGCAAAAACACACTTAGCACCTGAGATACCCAGAGGGAGTTGGAGGCAAAATTCACAGCCAATATTTTGGTTAGTTAGGCAGAATCAAGAAACACTCAGAGACAGGATGTCAAAGGGTCAAGGGCCAGAGCCAGGGTCGAAAGACACCGGGGCCAGTTGCCGAAGATCACACGGTCAGACAGTTCACCATTCAACGTAGCCAAAAGTACTTCGATATTGTCAATGTTCAGAAGCAAAAGTTATAACAAAGAGGGAAGACAAGGGCAAGCCTAGGAAATGAAGAAAGGGGGATTTACCCAGTTTCCTCAACAGAACACAGTACCTTGTTCCAGTGGTGCAGCTAGCGCCCTGGCAGTTGTTCCTGTTGGTTTCCCGCAGACCCACGATTCCTGAAGCTTCGTTGTGAAGGAGGACGTCTGAAGGGGGTCTGCACCACACAGGGAAAAGCCGGCAGCAGCGACAAGGAATAAAAGGTGCGCTCCTTAAAAACAGGAGAGGCTCTTCAGGTGGCTATCCGGACCACTATAGCAGTGTGCAGCGATTTCGAACCATGGAAGAGTTTCCTCTGGCTGTAGAAGATGAGCTGGTTATCCCCACCAAGCTCAAGGGAAGAAGACTCCGGACTGGATCTTCTCTGAGTCGTTGAAGGGCAGATAGCTCAGGACTGCAGCAAGACTTCACCGGGACGGGGTAGTTTCAGCAGGCCTCGTTCTCTCCGCTTCGCTTCGGTTCCTTGTAGTTCCAGTGGCGACTCTCTGACTTCTAGCCCAAGAGACCTGCCTTTTATGCGATAAACCCCCATTCACGCAGCCTGGCTGTCAATCACCCAGCAGGGGGGTTGTCCAGCCTGGACAACTACCCTGGCCAATCATGACAAAGTGCAACTTGGGTTTCCTAGGATACCCTGTGCAGGGGGTGACTACACCCCTCCCTCACATTCAGCCCACCTAGACACCCAACCGCCTTGAGGAGGGCTTCTGGGCAGAAGCCCGCCAAAAGACAGTGAACAAAGAAGGCAAACCTAGTTTGCCACGCAAAGTAAAACACAAGAAGGACTTTAACAAAAAGAAATGGCGAATAAACCCAACCAGAGCGAAAAGAAAGACGATTTGGTCAAGCGGGTTTATGTTCGAGGCTAATATAATAGCCAAGAACAGTACCACGTTATCTAATATAATCGCGGATGAAAAGTTAGGGTAGATACCACTGCCACCAGCCAAGTCTAAATGTTAAAAGAGCGAAACAGTGCTCTGGGAGGTACAGATAAAGAGGGATACGAGTTAACCCTTTCCAGTACTCCATGGAAGATGGGGTGTAATGGATCTGTGGTAGATTGACGAAGTAAATTAATGGTAACTTTACCCTTTTCTGGGGGACAGTAGTCGCCTCAGAAATGGAGTTGAGGGAAGTATCCAAGACAACTCTGCCACTGCACTGAAGGTGCTGTGGGACACACAAAGAGAAAGGGGCTACTGAAGTGGTGTACTTCAGAGTCCACAATCACAAACACAGATAGAAACACATAGCACAACACAGGTAAGAGTGGGGGAAAAGCTCTCACTCTTACCAAGTGGAAAAAAAATAAACTCCAGAAGTCCAGCAAAGCTGCTCGGGGACTCATTAGGTGAGGAAAATTAGCCATAAATGAGAATTCTTCCTAACAGGGAACATTAGCAAAGGATCTACTGGTTGGCTGATTCGTTTAAAATAGATATGAGCCTAGCATTTGGAGTCATAGGTCCCTCCGAAAACAGGGACCTAACACATTGAAATGCAGATCAACGGGCCAAACTGATTGAAATTCATTGAAATGAAGGTCAGCAGGGCCTAACAAATTGAAATGCAGGTCATCACAGTAGTTATTAAGCATTGGCACGGTATACAGAGAAGCAAACAACCGTTCAGGTTGCCGCGGTACATTAAGTGGAGTGCATGCAGAGTACAGTACAGTGAATTTGTGTTAACTGCAGATCTAGAAAACGGTTCAGAGGCACATCATAAACAGAGGATGGACACTGGCCCAAGCATTATTAACAGGACCCTAACAGGATGTTAGTGGACAAACATGATAGGACTCTGCCGTAGATCTGTGGCGCAGATTAGCTGATTAAACATAGGCATATACAGTTAAGCATAGACATATACAATATAAATGAAAAGCACAGGGATAACGTTTATGAGGGCAATCATGTTAGCGATGGGTCTTGCACATTTCCCAAAGTAATGGAACAGATTGGAAAGGAGCGGAAGTGCCGCCGCCATGACGTACAAAGTTAATCAGCAGAGCGTACCTATGAAAAAGGTGTCAATAGTACGCGGGAGATTTAGGACTCTGGGCTATTGTCACTTTGGCAGGTTTGAGTACAGATTCTAGCTTGCGGGTAGGAAGGTTTATCAGTTGCTAATAGGGCCGGAGGATAAGTCCAGGTACCTGTGAGTTTGGTATGCAAGGGTTCAATAATGTTAGGTCAGATGTGCCTCACTATGGCAAACAGAGCCTTTTTCTTCGGCCTTCGTCGGAGGCCGTGATTGGTTAAGAGACGTCGCAGTTGCTTGGCAACAGAGATGCAGCCTCGTTGTGAGGCCGCGTTGCGCCCACCATTATTAAATGAGGCGGTGCTTCCAGGAAATGGCTAAAGGCACGTCGGAAAGTCGGATTTCATGCACAAATCTACGATTCACCATATATTTTCCAACAGCATGGCTTCACCTTAGGGGCAACAGGTTCAAGGCAGTGTGATGTTAGTAGAAATCCAGGAATGCCAGAATCATGAAGTAGTCGTCGGCTGAAGCGGTCACACAGCATGATCAAAGTGTGGCTCAGGCAGGGAGGAGAGAAGGTCTCCAGCCCTCTCCACCACGAAGGGAGATGACATTTGGTGGCAATGGCACAAACGGGGCCTTTTTCTTCGGCCTTGTTCCTGTGTGCACAACTGAACACATTCTCTTGCCTGCCTAACCCATCAGCAGACAGGGTGGCAGTCAGCCTGGCAAAGACCAACTTGCTCTCACGGAAGCAGATGTTCTCCAGCATGGGTTCTGGCGTGGATTCACATGCTCATGAATATTCCAATCACTGTCCTCTGGGTCATACTACCCCCGTCCAGTGACAACACTCTCCCTAAGCACCTCCTCTGGGGAGCCATCTTCAGATTTTTACTGCAGGCTTCTGTGTTGGGAGTCCTTGAGTTTGCTCTGCGAGCTACTTCTTTGTTTTTTCGATGGGAAAAGGTTCTATTTTTGTTCCGAAAGAGCCGGCATGCTCTATTCTCCATCTGCCGACCTCGGGGATCTGTTGTCGGTGAATTTTGGCGAAGATCATCGAAGATTTCAGAAGGCCATCGGGCCTACTTCGGGCCCTCTGACCATGACAGAGGAAAAGAAGGAGGGAAGGTCTCTCTTCAAGCCCTGCGCCAAGTGCGGGCTTCGGAATGTGTTTGTGGAAGACAAGCATCTGCAATGCCTCTGCTGCCTGCACCCAGACCATAAGGAGGTGTACTGCGAGATATACCTCAGGTTCTTCAAGAAGACCATGAGGGACAGGCACAGTAGGCTGACTCAAAGGCCTCTGCCCCATGCTTCGAGCAGGGGCATTCCTCATCCATGACCAGTCTGTCCGAGGAGCGGTCTTCTAAGTCCTTTGAGGGCGCCTCATCCATCGGGGCCCAAGACAAGGCCAAGAACCGCAAGTCTGAGTCGGTTGGGGTAGCCACGGAAGCGTGTCCCAAGGTGGACAGGGCGCAATCGACATCACCCTCCGCCTCCATTGCCAGCCGGCAATCGAACTCCTCCTCGAAAAGGAAATCATCTTACCTGGCTAAACTTTGGGAAAAGTCTGAGAAGCCATGGACGGAGGAGAAGAAAGCCGCACAGACAAAGCAGGCCCAGGCGGCACAGGAGAAGATTTTGTCGACAATAGAGTGGGTGGCAGCTGCTATCACGACTGCTAAGGGAGCTGACCCTGTGAAGGTAGCCCCTGCAGCACTGAAGGTATCACTGCCCCCAAGATGTGACACCGCCAAAGTGTGCTGGCACCCCAGAAGGGGGGAAACCGGCTCAGGCCCTGATTCAAGCCCCGCGGGAGGTGTGGGGGGCAGTTAGGCCTCGAAACAGCCCCCCCAGGCCGTGGCCCAAGCGATGGAGGTCTCGGCCACGGATGATGAGGACCATGAGCCCTTACACACGGTCCATGAGGACGTGGAAGAGGAGGATGATGGCAACAAAGGCTCATGGTCTAGTTTTACGATCCTGCCAGCTCACCCGAGGGATGTGTATCTGGACCTTCTGTGGATCCTTCACACCTTGGTGTCAGAGATCCAGAAGAGGGTCCCACCGGACCCGGTTCCAGCGGTCCCCCAGACCCATGTTCAGCCTTCAACGAAGAAGAGGAAGCATCATCCGACGCCCCCATTTCAGCATCCACATCCGCGTCGGGCCGCTTCTCCCCAGCAAACCCAGACACGTGGATGGATACTCCCATGATTACAGACGATGATCAGGATATTGTTGCAGCGGACGTCGAGTCTGTGCATTTGGATGCTGGATGTGCCACCTAGAGCGTCCCTACCGGACGAGGTGGGGTCGTTCCACTCCATGATCGCCAGAGCCTCCAAGCTATTTCAGCTTGTGCCAGAGGAAACCAGGAAGGAGGGTTTCTGGTACCAGAAGCGCGAGGCCAAGAGGAAGACAATCATGGCAGTGCCCCGGCTAGACAACCTGTGGGAAGAAGGCCAGGCCCTCAATAAGAACCCTTGCACTGGTCCGGCCAAACGGGATAGGCTGGAGAAGAAGTATTGGGTGCTGGACTCCGCACCCAAGTACCTGAGGTCGCAACCATCGCCAGATTCGGTGGTATCGGCGGCCGTGAGGAAATTTGTCGGCTAACCCATCCTCGTTGTCTTTGGTCCCGCTGGACAGCGAGGGGAAGAAGATGGACGCCATGGGAAGGAAGATCACTTACACCGCGGCGTCCACTATCAAGGTGGCCAACGCACTGGCTATCCTAGCCAGGTATGCTAGGGAGCTGTGGTACAAGCTGTGGTCTATTCTGGAGTTCCTCCCTGACCTTAATATGATGGAGGCAATCACTTATTTCCAGTTGGGGGCAGGAGCGTCTGATCACGCCATTACAGTGGCATTGGGCGTCACCTACACAGGGTACTGGCAGATGGGGAACGGTGTCTGCCTTCGTCGACAAGGCTGGATGAAGGCCACACATTTCCGACAGGAGGTCCAGTCGAAGGTGTTGGACATGCCCTTCGACAGAGAGAACTTGTTTGGGAAGGTTGTTGACGAGTCCCTCCAGGCCACCAAGGCGGATACAGAGACTGCCTGTACTCTTATGTCCCGTCCCCTTTCCTCCAAACTGCATGGGCATCCCTTCCTAGGGACGGGAGACATAACCTTTTTCACCAGAAAAAACCTTCTTCCCCTTTAAATTTAAAGGCGTGCCGGGGGCAGCCCTGGGAGCATGCACTACCCTGCCTCCGCCCTCCGGCGCCACACCCCAGTCCACTTTTCCACGTCGACAGAAATTGGCCTATTTCACCAGCGCTCCTGGGTTTGGCTTCGGCCATGTAATAGCACACGCTCTTCCCCGGATACTTTCTCCTATTACTTTTTGTCTTCTTTTGTCAATCAGGTACTCTGTCCTCTGGTGCCACGCTCCTCCCCGGCGTATGTCGACTTCAGCGGGCTTCAGCAGTGTCCAGCCTGTGAGGGACTCTTCCTACATCAGATCCCCATGCCCTTTGCCTCCACTGCCTTGGCCCTGACCACGGATTGGAAGGTTTTACCACGTGTGACTCACTTTCCTTGCGCGCCCTGAAGAATAGACTGGCTAGGTGGGGTGAGCTCTTCGAGAGGTCACCTCCAGAGGACCTGAAGGACTTCGTTGAACATCGATCAAGGCCCAAGGTAGAGCCACTCTTTTCCAGCGCACCACGCAAGGGAGACTCCTTTCCAAGGAAGCGCCCGAGCTGGAGGAACCTTTCAGGTTCTTGTACCAGCATGAATACGAGGCTATGCCGGTAAGATAGCTCAGTGGGTTGAGCGATTGCTGCTGCGATCTGAGCGTGATCTTCAGGTTTTTCATCCTTCCGAGGTCGATAAATGAGTACCCACTTTGGTTTGGTGATATTGTATGTAAATATGTGCTCTGTAAAGTGCTTTGGATAAAGGCGCTATATAAATAACAGATCATTATCATTAATTCACCTGCCGGCTGCCAGACTGAGGGGTCTGTAGACTCTCCCGAAGATAGTGATGAGGGACCGTAAGGTTCTTTTACCAGGTGTACACCCCAGGGGCTATGCCCATTTACTGGCTTCATGACCGAGGGGGCGCCTACACGCAGCACTACCGGCGACTTTGTCGAGGGCAATACGCCTACCAGGCGTCCACCGTCAAGAGTCCTGGCGGAGTCCTGGAGGAGGCTGGGCCTAGTGAGCCAAGCACCACTACTTTGGCATGTGGCATGCAGCTCGACAAGATGGCCGAAATGCCAAACAGGATGGCCGCTCTTCCGATACCTCTCAGAGGAACGGCGCAGCTGGGTGACCGAGTTACAAGGTGGGACTGGGGTCAACCAGGTACATGACCTACGGTTTATCCATTAGCAGCACAGAGCAGGTTCCCTCTGCAACCGAGGCAGTATACACACCGGCCCAAGCAGCTGCCCGCAATCCCGTCAATATCACCTGCAACCCCACCAGCCTGTGAGGACAGGTTCTTTGAAAAGTTCCTCACCCCCATGGAATCTCCTCACATGGCGGTAATTTTCAGGGATGCTATCAAGGACATGCTCCCTCCGGCGCCGCCGTCCGTGCCCATAGTCATTCCTCATATGGCTCCAGCGCTGCAGGCCCTGGTGCAGCCACCACTGCCTCAGCCGGCTCTTTGAGGGGTCAGTAGACTCTCCCGAAGATAGTACCAAGGGACTGGAAGGTTATTTTACCGGGTGTACACCGGAGGGGCTACGCCCTTTTACCGGCATCATGACCGAGGGGGTGCCTACGCGCAGCACTACTGGCGACTTCGCTGAGGGCGATACGCCTACCAGGCCTCGTCCTGAGGTGCAGGGCGGGTCTCAAGCTCCACCATCATGAGACCTGGAGTCTGGGCCCATGATGTGAGCCAAGCATCACAACTTCGGCACGTGGCATGCAGCTCGACAAGATGGCGACTGGCTAAACAAGATGGCTGCTCTTACGATACCTCCCTGAGGAACGGCACAGGTGGGTGAGCGAGTTACAAGGTGGGACTGGGGTCAACCAGGTACGTGGCCTACAGTTTATTTGTTAGCAGCACAGGGCAGGCTCCCTCTGCAACTGAGATATACGCACCGGCCCCAGCAGCCGCCCGCAATCCCGTCAGTATCACCTGCCACCCACCGGCCTGTGAGAACAGGTTCTTTGAAAAGTTCCTCACCCTCATGGAATCTCCTTAGATGGGGGCCATCCTCAGGGATGCTATCAAGGACATGCTCCCGCCGGCCCCACCGCCCATGCCCATAGTTATTCCTCCTATGGCTCCAGCGCCGCAGCCCCCGGTGCAGCCGCCGTTGCCCCAGCCTGCTCCTTCGATTCCATCTCCCCTGCCTCCCACAGTTCAGGTGGTTCCGTACCAGCCTGCACTGCAGCCTCTGGCTCCAGTCTCCACACCCCAGCCCTCTGCGCCCAGCACTACTCCTCCTGCGCCAGACCAGCCGGACGCTCAGGTGAACACAGACGAGGAAGAAGACCATGACACACCATCATCAGCCAAGGCCTTCCACAAACGACTTGTAGGGATGGCTGAGTACCTGGGCCTTCCTCAGCCCAAATCAAACATTCAGTGGAAGGTGTGCGCACGAGGTCCTCGCTCTACGCCCTTCGGCTAGGACGGGGATCCCGATGCAAAAGGACACTGTCACCTTTGTAAAAAAGGGGTGGCTCAACCCCCACTCGGCCCAGCCGGTCAGTCGACGCCTGTATGCCACGTACAGGTAAATGGAGGGGGATACACTCTTGCTGTCGGCACATCCTCAACCACACTGCTCAGTGATTGCTGCTGTGCGTCACTCTACTCAAAGCCTTAGTCGTCCTCGGGCACCTTGTCCTCTGCGCTGCTAGGCAAGGAGGAGAAGATCTTGGAGGCATACGGGAAGAATCTTTATTCCAACGCCTCACTGCATTTTTTTCAGGCCAACGCTGATGCCATGCTGGCACCGGTTGACGAGAGGCTTTGGCGGGAAATAGCCAACTTCAATCCAGAACCTCCGGTGCAGAGTCAGTCATTCTTCAAAGCAGGATTGGCAGAGGCTAAAATGGTGGCGCAGGACATCATGGAGTCCACTGTAGTCCATATTGGCACCTCTGGCCTGGCCATATGCATCACCACGGACATGGAAAGGACGGCCTGGCTCCAGGCTACTAAATTTATTCAGAACGTCCAGGAATGCATATTGGACCTTCTTTGCGTGAGTGCCGACCTCTTCCACTCCACCACCGACGAGGAGCTAGATAAAAAGAAAAACAGTTGAAAGACTGCAAAGTCTTTATCCTTACAAAGGCCACGCCCAAGGCATTCACCCAGTCACATCAACGCTCCAACAAGGGGCAGACATTTGGAGGGTTCCGTGGCTTCCAAGAACAGAGGTCCAGCAGCCCAACTGTTCGCCGAGTCAAAACCGGTGCAAGCGACAAAAAGTGGGGGGTAAGGGCTTTTTCCAGTCGCCCTCCTCAGCAACAGCCTCAGAGGGAAAGAAAGCATGACGCGCACCTTCGGGTCCACGTGTCTCCAGTGGGGGGCAGGCTTTCCTCCATACATCCCACCATCCTCCCCCCCCTAATAAAACCGGTGTCATTTGGCAGTGTTAAGGTATTGTCGACACGTCTATGGGGACTGAGGTGTAGCGCGGGAGGGTGGAGTCAGGGTAGCGCATGCTCCCTGTGCCGCACCCCCACACCCCTCTAAATTTAAAGGGAAAGAAGGTTTTGTCTGGTGAAAACGGTTCCATCTCCCATCCCTGGGAAGGGTATGGAGTATGGAGGAAAGGGGACTGCGAGTACGTTAGTCACTATGGTGAGTAACTTTTAATTTCCCTGGGCACTCTCCAGCAGCAGTGCACTTCTTTTCGCTCTTCTAGGAGAAAGTCGAGCAGGTCTTCCAAAGATTTCCCCTCTTCGTACCGTCAGCTTTCCAGATCCACGGCTCAGGAAGCCTACAGGGGCCGTTCCCAGGCCTGCGGTCACAGAAGACAGCGTCGCCGTCGCCTGCAGGGCAGGACCCTGGCTCTGAAACAGGCCTGAACTGGCCGGGATGTCAGGCCCCCATGCGCACACCCCGGTGGGCGACCGGCTGGCGTAGCGTGTCAGCGAGTGGAAGAAGATCCCTACAACAGCTGGGTGCTGGACACTCTCTCCCAGTGGCACACCCTGCAGTTTCAACGCAGGTGTTTGTTGATCCCTCCGATTACCCGTCAGGAACAGCAAATCCCTCAGTTACTGGAAGAGGTACAGGGCCATGCTGCAAAAAGGGGTGATAGAGTTAGTTCCCCAACGGCTCCCGGGTTCCAGAGTCTATTCCAGATACTTTCTGGTCCGAAAGAAGACACGTGCTTGAGGCCCATCCTAGACTTGCAATGTCTCAACAAATACTTGAAGCCCCAAAAGTTCAGGATGGTCACTTTCCAGCACATGTTCGGCCAACTGGAGGAAGGAGACTTCTTGACGCCGTTGGACCTGAACGATGCCTATTTCTACATCCCCATTCACAAGAAACATCGGAGGTTTATGCGTTTCGTAGTGCAAGGTCAGCATTACATGTTCAAGGCTCTGCCTTTCAGATTGAAGTCGGCCTGCAGAGTGTTCACAAAATGCATGGCACCGGTGGCGGCCCATCTACGTCTACATGGCATACACGTATACCCGTACCTCAACATCTGGCTCATGCGGACACTCCCGTGAGAGTTGGCCGTCAGACACACAGAGGCGACCATCCAGCTACTGACAGATCTTTGATTCTCCATCAACTTCACAAAGTCCTGCTTAACACCATCACAGAACACGCTGTTCCTAGGATTCAGACTCAATACAGTGCCTTGCCTGGCATCACCCTCGGAGGAGCCGGTAGCGGCCATTCAGGGGAAGGTGCAGCGACTGTTGCCAAAGAAGCAGGCCACGGTGCGGACCATCAAGCCGTTGCTCGGCATGATGTCGTCCTGCATCTCCTTCAGCCAGCTCTGCAGGTTTGCATATGCGACCTCAGGACAATCTTTGGATACAGGTATCGGAAGCTTTGCAGACAAGATCTCGCTCACGATAGGGTGGTGGGGCATACGCTCCAACATCGCACAGGGTTTTGAAATCCTACATACCAGGAGATTGTCACCACAGACGCTTCCCTAGAAGGCTAGGGAGCCCACGCCGGATGTCTGAACGCCAGTGGCCTGTGGCTGCCGGAGGAAAAGGATCTCCATATCAACATCCTGGAGCTACAGTCAGTGTTCTGGGCCCTCAAGTCGTTCCTTCTGTCTCTTAGTGGACCTTTATGCTAGCACCCTAACCAAAGCAGTCAACAAGGCGCCTCCCTAGAAATTCCAAATCCACATGTCACCTCAGCCCTTGGTTCACCCCAGACCTCCAGACACTGCGATCCAAAAAGAAACAGGCGGAAGCCCTCTGGAAAAAAGACCCCTCGAACACCCCAAAACAGCCTTTAATAAAATTGCTAAAGAATATAAACAAGCCATTACCTCAGCCAAATCTCAAATCTACAACTCCAGATTTGAAAAAGCCAATTCAAACACTTAGAGAACTTGAGACACTTGAGACACCTATCAAAGCCCCCAACTCCATTAACAAAGACGTTACATGGTGCACACATATCCAGAAGGCCATACCAGACAAAATCCTCACCCTACAGAATCAAATGGAGTTGAAACGGCACATAGTCTCGGGAGGATATCTCAGCAGCAACGCGCTATTCTTGGAACCAAGACGACACGGAGCAACACAGGTTCTATCCCCGGGTCCGCTCTTGGAAACCTCTGGGTATTAAGCATTTTATAAATAACCTATCATATCATATCATATCCAACCCTACCAACTTACGTCTCTCTGCCATAGCACTCCCCATACCTGCCTTCCACTTTAGGGAAATCTCAGAAGTAGATACAGCCCACATCATAAAAAACTTCAAACCATCAAACTGCAAGGGAGACATCTGCCCAGCTTCTATAATTAAAGTATCTTCTGAAACCCTTGTACCCTTCATACTCTTACGTCTCTTCCCCTTTCCTCCATACTGCATGGGCGTTCCCCCTAGGGACGGGAGATGGAACCTTTTTCACCAGAAAAAATCTTCTTCCCCTTTAAATTTATAGGCGCACGGGGGTGCAGCCTTGGGAGCATGCACTCCCCTGACTCTGCCCACCGGCGGCACTCTGCAGTCCTCTATTCCGCGTTGACGGGAACAGACCGCTTTCACCAGTGCTCCTGGGTTTGGCTTCGGCCTTGTTATTCCACACGCTCTTCCCCCGATACTGTCTTTTTTTTCTAATCTTTTAACAGGTACTCTCCTCTGGCGCATGTCGACATCCTTGGGCTTCAGCAGGTGTCCAGCCTGCGAGGGGCTCTTCCCCACGTTCGACCCCCACGATCTGTACCTCCGCTGCCTTGGCCCCGACCACGGCTGGGAGTGCTGTACTGCGTGCAACGCGCTTACACTGCAAGCTCTGAAGAACAGATTAGCAAGGTGGAGGGAGCTCTTCGAGAAGTTGCCTCCAGAGGACTTGAAGAACTTTGTCAAGCACAAGTCAAGCCCAAGGCAGGGCCTCTTTTTTCCATTGCACCCCACAAGAGTGATTCCTTTCCTAGGAAACATCAGAGCGGGAGGGACCATTTAGGTTCTCACACCAGCGCAGGTACCGAGGCTCATCCAGCTACCGGCTGCCAGGCAGAGGGGTCGCTAGATCCTTCCGGAGGCAGCGGTGAGGGACCGCAATGTTCTTTTACCGGGTTTCCATCCGAGGGGCTACGCCCTAGTACCGGACAAATGTCTGAGGGGGTGCCTGTACGAAGCACTACCGGCAATTCAGCTCAGGGCTCTACGCCTACCAGGTCTCGTCCTGAGGTGCAGCATAGGCCTCAAGCTCCACCAGCAAGAGTCCAGGAGGAGCCCGGACCCAATGAGCCAGGCACCACAACACAGGCACATGGCGCGCCAGACGAGGTGGCCGCTCGTCCAACACCGACCCCGTTTGGGGAGCTGGTGGGAGATTAAGTGCCTAGGTGGGACTGGTCTTCACCAGGGACGTGGCCTACAGATTATCCTTCTACTTCGCAGGGCAGATACCCCCTGCAACCAGCAAGACAGAGTACACACAGGCCCCAGCAGCCAGTTGCGACTCCGTCAATACCACCTGCCACCCCACCAGCCTGTGAGGACATGTATTTTGAGAAGTTCTTCACGTTGACAAGGTCCCCTCAGATGTGCTCCATCCTTCGGGATGTGATCAGGGATATGCTGCCTCCAGTCCCCCCACCAGCACCCAAAGTAATTCATCCTATGGCTCCGGTGCCTCAGGCCCCTGTGCAGTCCAAGCAGCCCACGCTGGTTCCTTCGATTCTGGCTCTCTTGCCTCCTACACTTCAGGCGGTTCCACACCAGCCTCTGCAGCAGCATCCGGCTCCGGTCCCCACACCTCAGCCAACGGCTTCCAGCACCCCTCCACCGGCACCAGACCAGTTGAACACCCTGGTGGACACTGATGATGAGGAGGAACCCGACACTCCATTGTCAGCCCAGGCCTTCCATGATAGGCTTGCAGGTTTGGCTGAATACTTAGGGCTTCCACAACCCGAGGTTGAACAACCTGAGGCGGGGGTCCTGGCCGAAGTACTCACTCTACTGCCCGCGGCTAGAGCAGGGATACCGATGCAGAAGGACGTTGTTGGCTTGGCCAAAAAGGGATGGCTGAAACCCACTCAGCTCAGCCCACCAACAGGCGCCTCGACGCCAAGTACAGCCAGTTAAAATGGGATACACTCTTGCTGTCGGCACACCGTGTACCACACTCCTCAGTGATTGCCACTGCGTCCATAAACTCGAAGCCTCAGTCTTCATCGGCCTCCTCAGCTCTGCTAGGCAAGGAGGAGAAGATCTTGGAGGCATATGGAAAGAAGGTCTACTCCAACGCCTCACTGCACCTTTGTCAGTCTAATGCGGATGCCATGCTCACAGCCGTTAACCAGAGACTTTGGCAGGAAATAGCCGACTTCCTTCCAGAACCTCTGGTGCACAGTCAGGCACGTTTTAAGGCAGGACTGGCAGAAGCAAATATGGTGGCCCAAGACATCATGGAGTCCACAGTGGCGCATATTGACACCTCAGGCCAGGCCATATGCATCGCATGGGACATGAGAAGTACTGCTTGATTCCGGGCTACCAAGTTCAACCCGGACATCCTGGAACGCATATTGGACCTTCCATTCGAGGGTAGCAACCTCTTTCATTCCACCACCGATGAGGAACTCGATAAGAAAAAGACCAGTTCCCAGACTGCAAAATCCATATCCATCCTCACAAAGTCCACGCCCAAGACCTACAGTCAAACGCACCAGCGTTGCGACATGGGTCGGGCCTTCGGTGGGTTCCGGAGCTCCCAAGAACGATGGTCAAACCAGCCTGACCGATCTCCGAACCAACACCGCCGCAAACAGCACAAGGCAGGGAATAGAGCTTCTTTCCGTCCCCCTCCTCAACATCAGATGGAAAAAAGGCATGACACTCCCCTCCGGGTCCAGATGTCTCTGGGGGGCAGGCTTGCCTTCCACGCACACAATTGGCGCGTGAGGTTCGCAGACCCCTGAATCCTATCAGTAGTGTCCACGGGCTACCGCGTACTGGTCCCTTCCTCTCCTCTCTCCTCCCCTCCACTCCCACTGATTGGGACAGCAACTCTGTTGGCGAAAATTTGATCGCTCGTAGAGAGCCAGGCAGTGGAAGAAGTCAAAGTCTCCCAGCAGGGTATGGTCTTTACTCTAGGATTTTCTCCATGCACAAGAAGAACCAGGCTGGCCTGAGAGTTGTGTTTGACCTTTCCACCCTGAACCTTTCCCTCCGACTTCAAAAGTTCAAGATGGTTACCCCAGCGCTTATTGCGGAGACATTGTGCAAGGGAGACTGGATGTGCTCCCTGGATCTAAAGGACGCTTACTTGCACGTCTCCATTTGGCAGCCCCATCGGTCCTTCCTGCGGTTCAGGATCATGGGCTTCCATTTACAATACAAGGTACTACCCTTTGGCCTCAATTCAGCCCAAAGGGTCTTTTCCAAACTTATGAATGCAGTGGCAGCCCTTCTCAGGGCTCAGGTTCACCATGTCTACCCATACCTAGACGACTGGCTCATCAGGGAGAGATCCCCGGAGGCGGTCCAGCAAACCTCCTCCACCCTCATGAACACACTACATGACTTGGGATTCTGCATCAATCTCAAGAAACGTCAGCTGGAGCTGACGCAGAGTCTAACATTCCTGGGCCTCGTCTGGGATACGATATCCAAGAGAGTTTTTCTCTCGGAGGACAAGATCACAGCCATCAAGAGGTCTCTGAGTCATTTTCTCAGCAGAGAGGTGACCTCAGCATGGTGGTACATGCTCGGGTATCATGGCAGCATGTCTTTTGGCAGTGCCTTACTCAAGACTCTAGATGAGGAGATTACAGCGGCACTTCGCATCCTCATGGAATCAGGAGCGAGGTTCACAGGCGGAACTCGTCAGCATTCCTCCCCTCCTACACCAGGACCTAGTCTGTTGGAACACGGACTGCAATCTGAGGATAGGCAGGCCCTTCCGACAACCAGCACAGCAGGTTACCATCACCACGTATTCGTCCTTGGAGGGCTGGGGAGCTACCCTGGGCAACCACAGCGTCCACAGAGTTCGGTCCCATCAGGAACAGGAGGCCCATGTCAATTGGCTAGAGGTGAAGGCCATCTGGCTGCATCTCAAGACCTTCCTACCGCTCATCAGTGGCAAATTGATCCTCATTCAGACAGACAACTCCACCAGCATGTATTACCTCAACAAGCAGTGTGGCACTAGGTCCCCTCCTCTATGCACCCTGGCGGTCAGCATCTGGGAATGAGCCCTGGCGAACGAAATTCAGCTGACAGTGATTCACCTCCCAGTGGAGTAGAACTTGGAGGCAGACAGGCTCAGCAGGCTGGGGGCGGACAATTACGAATGGCAGTTAAACGACCAGGTCCTTCAGGAGATCTTCAACAGATGAGGTCATCCTCAGGTGGACCTCTTCGTCACCTGGTTCAACAGGAAGTACCCTCAGTTTGCATCCTGGTAAGGATAGGGTCGAGGCACTCTGGGTAATGCCTTACAGATTCAGTGGAACAGCATGAACGCCTATGCCTTCCCTCTCACTCCACTGGTACACAGGGTGAGCTGCAAGATAAGAGAGTCCCAGCACCTCAGCAGCATTCTGATAGTGCCGTGGTGGCCGGCGAGGCCATGGTTCTTATAGCTACTCAGCCTGTCGGACCAACCTCCGATGCACCTTCCACTAGACCCATCTCATCTACTGTCGCAGCAGGTGGGGCACGGTCATAGAGCCCGTCCCACAGAAGTTAGCCCTTGCAGTGTGGTTGCTGAACAGGTCACACTGAAGCATCTGCGCCTCTCGTAGGCTAACCTAGACATCATTTGGGGTGCTAGGAGCGATGCTACTAGGAGCCAGTACAAAAGCAAGTGGACTAGGTTTTGCCACTGGGCGGAGTCTAAGGAAGTCAATCCTCTCACTTGCGCACTGGACAATGTGCTACCCTATTCTGCACACCTTGCTCACTCAGGGGTGCACATGCCGCACCTATCTGGTGGCCACCAGAGCATACCAGAACTTGAAGGAGGAAGTTTTCTTGTGCGCCAATCTGCTGGTTAAAAGGCATTTGACAGGCCTCACTAGGCTCTACCTGCCCATCAAGAAGACACACCCCGTACTTGATGGGCGGACCTAAATGAGGAGATAGTTCTCCTGACTTCATTTGTAGACCCCAAGGGCGATGCTCAGAGGGTGCTGGACTGTTTAGATGTTAGGCGAGTGCTAAAGTTTTATCTGGACAGAAGCTAGAGTTTCTGCAAATCTGAGGCTTTATTTATCACCTTCAGCGGGTCAAGGCCAGGCTATCAGGCATCCAAGGCCTCCATGGCAAGATGGATAGTTGCAGCCATTAAGGAGTCCTATGAGGGGCAGCACAAGCCACTTCGGGCAAACATGCATGTCCACGCTATCAGAGCCAATGCCACGGCGGTCGCATTCCAAAGTCACATCCCGTGGCAGTTCATCAGCAGGGCGGCCATGTGGGCCACTCCCTCAGCTTTTTGCAAGCACTACTGTTTGGATGCTGGCTCCAGGTCGGACGCGGCTTTCGGGAAGACGGTGTTAAGTAACTTGTTTTCTTAAGGAGGGTCACCTCTCCACCCTGGGGCTACATTCAGTTGTAATCGCCCATGCATTATGGAGGAAATGGGACGGGACGTAAGAGTAATTATAAGTTACTCACCATAGTGACTAACATATTCTTATTCCATAGTCCCCTTTCCTCCTAACGTCCCACCATCCTCCCCCCTAATAAAACTGGTGTCATTAGGCAATGTTAATATTGTTAATGCGTCTGTGGGGACTGAGGAGTGACTCCGGTGGGCTGACCCCCCATGCGTCTGTAAATTTAAAGGGGAAGAAGATTTTTCTGGTGAAAAAGGTTCTGTCTCCCATCCCTAGGAGGGACGCCCACGCAGTATGGAGGAAAGGGGGACTGTGGACTAAGAATACGTTAGTCACTCCGGTGAACTAAACTAAACTCATCAACGCCTCCTTCAACACAAGTTCTGTCCCATCCAGCCTCAAGGAATCCTGGGTCCGCCCTCTACTCAAATAGAATTCCCTGGACCCTGCGGCACCTAACAACTACTGCCCTATCACAATGGTACTCTTCCTCCTTAAGATCCTAGACAGAGCTGCATACAACCAGATCCAGGCTTACTTTGAGTCTAACCACATCTTAGACATGCGACAATTGGGCTTCCGACCAGGCCACAGCACCGAATCAGCCTTACTTGATTTAAAAATCCAACTTGACACCTTCAGAGATGAGGGCAAACCAGCCATCCTAATTCTACTGGATCTGTCGGCCACCTTTGATTTAGTTGACCACAAGACCTTATGCCACCATCTCTCCACATCAGCTAACTTTTCCCTTGAAGCCGCCTCCTGGATAGCCTCCTTCTTAGAAGGGAAAACCATGAGAGTCTTTGAGAGTCTTTTCAGACACTGCTAATGCTCCTCCCATCCCCACCCTGTGTTGCCTTCCCCAAGGTTCCTGTGTATCCCCTTCCCTCTACAACATATTCACCAAACCCCTCTTCGACCTCCTGGATGACATCAGCATATCTTATACCAACTATGCCGAAATACTCCTTCTCCTCACAGGCTCCTATGATGAAGATACCCTCACGCTCAAGAAAATCTGCACTACAATCCAAACCTGTATGGCAACCAACCAACTATGTTTAAATGACAACAAGACTGAGAACCTCCTGGCAGGACCTTCCTCCATGCTGAAGAAACCCAGCCCCCTTTAAACCTCCTTTAAAATGGACAAGTTCCAAATCCCTGTTTCAGCCACAGTAAAGATCCTGGGTGTCCACCTGGATGCGGCCCTCTCCCTCAACAAACAAGTAAGTGCAGTCGCCTCTTCTGCAGTTTACACAGGCAAACTTATCAATGAAGCAGACCATTTTTGACACCAGAGAGCTGCCTCACCATTGCTCGAGCCACTACAGAATCTGAACTGGATTACTGTAATGTCCTCTTTGGTGGGACTTCCAAAAAAGCATTAACAAGCTACAGATAATCCAGAACAACGCCCTCCGATCTGCGCTCAACATTCTCAAAAGAGATCACATCTCTGCCGCCAGAAGACAGGCGCATTGGCTCCCCATACGGGAAAGGGTTCTTTTCAAAACCCTGTCCATCACACACAAATGTCTTGAGCAACACCTCCCCTCAATTCCTTTCCCAGAAAATTAAGAGGGCAAACTCAATCAGACCACTATGGTCTCGCTATGCCGACCTACTCACTCTATCAAAAGTGAAAAAAGACAAAGGAGGAGGGGTTAGCTTCCCTGCTGTTGCTGCCAACCATTGCAATGCCCTCCCCCCAGAACTAAAAGCACACAATTCCTAATGGTCCTTCTGCAAGGCCCTGTAAACCTGTCTCTTTGCATACATGTACTTCCTATCACACAGGCCATAATATCCAGGTCACATGCTACTAACCTACACTCTTACTACTGTATGTTCATGTCACTGTATTCAATTCCGCTTTACGTTATTATGCTTCATGTAACTGGTCTCGTAACAGTGCCCTGGTGCCCCAGGGTTTAGGCACTTTACAAATGTAAAAATAAATACATAAATAAATAAAGGGCAAGGTGGTGAGGATCTTCACAGACAACACCACCACGATGTTCTACATCAGGAAACAGGGGGGCACACCATCTCCAGTGCTCTCCAAGGAAGCGCAGGACTTGAGACGCTGGGCCATCGGAGAAGAGATGTTCCTCGTTCCTTTTCACCTAGCGGGAGTCTAGAACACCATCACAGACTCCCTCAGCAAGGAATTGCGCTTCTCCACGAATAGGTACTTGGGCAGGACCGATATGTTTGCGACGGCGGCAAACTCCAAATGCCAGTGGTTTGCCAGCAGAATCCATCTACCGAGGAGCCTGGGGGACGTGCTCTCCTTCCCGTGGGAAGGGATGTTTCTGTACGCGTTACCTCTGTTGCCTCTCCTGCTATGAGTTATCAACACACTCAGATAGTGCCAATGCAGGATGATACTCATCGCCCCGGTGTGGCCGAGGCAGATTTGGTATCTGGACCTTCTCAGCCCGTCAGCGTAGCCTTCGGTCAAGCTCGCAGTGATTCCGGATCTTCTCACCCAAGAAGGAGGCGCAATCCTTCATCACGACCCATTATCGTTGAACCTTAGGGCTTGGCTACTGCAGCCCTAGAGTTTGGAGGATATTAGTTGCCTGCAGACTGCAGTGAGGTCCTCGCCAAAGCCAGGGGGTTTTCGACTTTGAAGTGCTACGGTAGCAAGTGGAAGTGTTTTGCTTCTAGGTGCCGGTGTCAGAAGTTTACGGCTTTGAGGGTCACGGCCCCCACAGATTCTTCCATACTTGCTATCCTTGGCCAAGGCCGGACTGCAGCACGCCTCTATCAAGGTACATCTGGCTTCTATCTCCCGCTACACCAGGTCTCCAGGGAGGTCTTCAATTTGGTCTCATCGACTCGTCAAGGAGATCCAAAAAGGACTTTTTTTTCGATCTTTCCCACCGGTGAATGCTCCTGCCCCGACGTAGGAACTAAACGTGGTGCTGACGAGGCTCATGGGGGCCGCCTTCGAGCCTATGCATCAGGCCCTTCTCAAGTTCCTCTCGTGGAAAACGGCTTTCCATGTGGCCATCACCTCCACCAGGAGGGTGGATGACATCCAGGCCTTATCCTGCAAACAGCCATTCCTGACTTTCCACGAATCGAGGGTGGTGCTGCGGACGCGCCCCTCTTTCATGTCGAAGATTCTGTCAGAATTCCACCTCAGCGAGCCTTTGGTGTTACCTGTTTTTTTCCCGAAGCCTTCGTCACCGGCTGAAAGGGCCTTGCACTCGCTAGACGTTGCTCGTGCCTTGAAGTTCTACGTGACACGCACGAAGATTTTTCGGAAGACTTCACAATGTTTGTGAACTTTGGTCCTGTTAACCATGGGAAGGCCTTGTCCAAGGCTTCCATTTCAAGGTGGCTCTCCGGCTGCATCACGCACTGCCATCGGTTGGCAAAGCGACCGCTGCCTGGCTGTCCGAGAGCCCCCTCCACCATGAGCGATCGCTGTGATGACACCGTTCCTGTCTGGTGTGTCCCTGCTGGACATCTGCAGGGCTGCTACGTGGAGGTCCACACACACCTTCACGAAGCTCTACTGTGTTGACAGGGATTCCAGGGAGGAGTCCAGGGTCGGCCAAGCAGTGCTAAGCAACCTGTTTGCTTGAGGTGAGTCTGTTCCAGAGGTAAAAGTTAATTGTTTCTGTTGAGCCTTACCACCGCCCATGGTTGTTTAATGTTGTACTGCTATGTATTTGTTATTCATGAGCATGTGAATCCATGCCAGACCCCATGCTGGAGAAGTAACAAGTTACTTACCTGTACTTGTGTTCTCCAGCTTGGGTCTGGCATGGATTCACATGCAAATCCTCCCTCTGATAACTCTGCGGCTCTTCTTGGTCATCCTGCCACTTTACATGCTTACCAAATCTGAAGATGGCTGCCAGAAGAGGGGCTTAGGGAGAGGGCTGTCATTGGATGGGGGTAGTATGACCCAGAGGACAGTGATTGGTTTAAAGGAGAAATACAGTTTGTAAGTGAAAGGAAAATTGTTTTTTCTTTTACCGAGGATTCCCAGCCTAATGACGGGGAATACTCATGAGCATGTGAATCCATGCCAGAGCTATGCTGGAGAACAATAGTTACAGGTAAGTAAGTTGTTCCATGTCGGTCTGCTTTCTGAAATCTCTCCTCTGGATGATATTTTCCTGCATCCCCTTGATACAGTATTGCCGGCTCCATGTGAGACCTTTCTAACAGTTCTTAGATGCCCGATGGAAGAAAATCTCAGAAAAATAGAACAAGTTGTCACTCCCACTCCTCTTCCAACTCACTTTGCTCTGGTGGTCGGTCCCCACTAACCTCATCCAGGGGTCTGCATTCTACCACCACATCAGGTCACAGTTACCACTGACATCTCGCTGGAACGCTGGGGTGCACATACCAGCGTCTATCCTGCCAGAGACTTGTGGTCTCCATAAATTGCTGCACATCAATGTTCTTGGACTGAGGGCTGTGTTCTGGGCCCTGAAGTCTTTTCACCTCCATCTACACGGGAAGATGGTTTGTGTGTTCACGACCAAAACACCACCTCCATGTTTTAAATACTAAAACAAGTCGGCGCCCATTCACCACTCCACTCATCAGAGGCCCCTTCACTCTGGAAATGGGACCCTTCATCTTTCAGGCATTCACAACTCCACTGCCGATTGAGCAGGGAACTGCGTTACTGCCACAAGTGAGAACTCTTCCACGATCAACTTCATCTTCCAGACATCGGGTGTTCTGGAGGTAGATCTCCTCGCCACCAGCGAAAATGCCAAATGTAGAGCGTCCGCCAGCAGGTTCCCCGAAACTGTAAGGTTGGGTGATGTCTTCACGATTCCATGGGCAGACATTTTTCTCTTCACTTTCCCTATGTTCCCTCTGAATCCCATCGTCCTGCACTCTTTCAGGCAAGAGCAGTGCAAACTGATCCTGGTGGCTTCAACTTGGCAGAAACAATTTTGATTCTCGGAACTGCCCAGCCTCTTGTCAGCGCCTCCAGTTGGTCTACCTCCTGTGTTCAACCTTCGGTCCAGGGACAAGGGTGCAATCTGGCTTCTGCTTTCTGAAATGTTGACACTTCCTTATGCCACAGAATTACCTTGATGTTCTAGCCACAGCTTGTGCACCCTCGACGGCCTCCTGCTATTGCCACAAGTGGAAGCGCTTTACGACTTTCCTTGCTACGGATCAGGTTGATCCTTTTCACTTCCCACGTCAGGATGTTTTGCCATACTTCCTGTCCATAACCCACAGTGACCTCTCTCGCTCCTCAGTTAAAATCCATCTTGCAGTTGTTTCAAGATTCACCAGCATAACTGCTGTGCCATCGTTTGATGTCCCAGCGCCTAGTGAAGAGGACTTTTCAGGTTTTTCTGCCTGTGTGGTAACTGGCCCCGACGTGGGAATTAATTGTTATTCTTTCCAAACGTATGGCTCCTTCGTTCGACCCTTTTCACCAGTCTGAAGTAAAGTTCCTCTCCTGGCATACTGCTTTTTTGGTTGCCATCTCCTCTGCCAGGAGAGTTGGAGAGGTACAGGCTTTATCATGTAAGCCACCATACCTGGTGTTCAGCAAGTCCAAGGTTGTCTTACTGACAAATCCTACTTTCATACCTAAGGTGCCTTCGTCTTGCCTTGCTACTGAGCCCTTGGTCCTCCCTGTTTTCTTTGCTATGCCCTTTACTTTGACTGAACACAAGCTGCATTCGCTGGATGCAATGGTCATTTGAAATATTATGTTGCCTACACCAAACAGCTACATAACTCCTCTCAGTTGTTCCTGGCAGTTAGTCAAACAACTGTGGGTAAAGGGCTCTCCATGTCTTCCATCTCCTGCTGGCTGCAAAACTGTATTTTTTACTGTCACCACATCATGAACTGTCCTCTTCCTGTTCGGCTTAGAGTGCACTCCACAAGAGCTGTTTCTTCCACTACAGCATTCCTCTCTGGTCCTCACTGCTGGCTATCTGTAGAGTGGCTACATGGTGGTCTGTCTACAACTTCACAAGTTTCTACTGGGTGAACTGGGAATTACACAGAGGAGTCCAAAGTTGTGCAAGCAGTGCTAATCATCTGTTTGCATAAGATGAGCGTTCCTAAAGGTTACATATGCCCATGTTTTGCATTTTATGCATCTTTGTATTCTGGTTTACATTCTGTTCAAACCCCATGTGAATCTATTAAAGATTCAATGCTGGAGAAGGAATACATTATTTACCTGTAACTGTAACTTATCTTTCATAGATCACGTGCAACCCTCCCTCCTACCCCGTGCTCTTCTTGGCTCATAATACTGTTTCCACGTGCAATATATTAAATCTGAAGATGGCCTCCGGGGGAGGAGCTAAGGGACTCTCTGCCTATTGGCTATGGGGCAAAATGACCCAAAAAACGATTTTTCAATGGATTCCAAGCCTGATGACGGAATATTCAACCTGCATGTGACTCTATGAAAGATAATAATGCTGGAGAACAGGAGTTACAGGTAAGTAGCGTATTTCTTATTTGTTTCTTTTTGACCCCACTGAGCAAGACTTAATTAAAACTATTTAGATTGGTTTCACAAAGTTGAGCAGGATCGATATCACACAGGCATATAAATAAATATTTATTTAGGAGAATTATAATGTTGGAGTCAAACAATGTAAAAGGAAAATATCTCAAAACTAATTCACTGATCTCCAGAGATTTCCTTATGTGAGCAGAATAGACTTTCGGTATTACTGAATCATGGTGGTTTCTCTTCAGTCCAATCACCCAATCTGTGAATTTTTGCTTCTCTTTACTGGAGTACCTTCACGGAAAGTTGTATCACTGTCCGATATTACAAATAAAATATCCAAAGAAAATTCCCAGAGCTTGTAATCCTATCCCACAAAATCTATGAGTTATAATCCTAATCTGCTAAACCCTTCAATAGCTATGTCTTATTTTTTTCAGTGATTCACATTCTCATTGTTTAAGTGGCAGCCCCACTCTGCTTTCTTGTCTCCTTCTTTTATAGATTCAGTCATCTTTTTCTTGTCCTGTACTCCAGGGAGAGACCTCGGTCTTGGGACCCCACCTTCGCTCACACGGTAGGTCTAGCAGTTATTGTCACAATCACACTTTGTAAGGGAAGAGAGTTTGACACTCTCTCACGAACCACATTAGCCGAATGAGTCGACCCCTCCCACCGTGGTTGGCACAGGTACCTGATGTAGATATAGACAGGACACCACGTGGCAGCCAATGGGGGGAAGAGGGATTAGGGAGAGGTTGTGGATAGGGTGGGGAAATGAGGAACAGCGGAAAGAGGGTAAGGAAATACCTAGTTTGGATAGGACTGGGGAAACACAGGATAAAACCTAACCTATACGACCCTGTCATACATATTCAGATACGTGATACCTGTAGAACTAACACATACCCACATAATGCGAATATTTCCTGACCAACCTGCCTTCTAATCCTGCCTCAAACATGTATATGAAAATTCAACATGAACACATCACGAACACTTTGCCATAAGCGAGATGAAACAAACAAATGGGAAGTTTCCCAGCATGATAAGACACACACATGGCCCTTTGGGCAAGCATAAGCGACATGTAACAGAACATAGAACACATGTAGTAGCAGAATCTAGTTAACAGCACTAGTTTTGCTAACACACATAACTTCCTGATTCCAGGATCTGTTGTATCTTAATCAACAATGACTCGTGGCACTGGCCCCTTTGCAGTCGAGCGTTCGTAATTACCCAAGTTCCATCAAGGGTGCTTATAACCCAACAACTAGACATAAGCCCCATCTCCCTAGACCGCCATGGAAATGCATTAGTCTGTCTGTCAAGGACTGTAATATATCACTGTTCCCTCCCGTACTTATCTTTAGTCCAGGAGCCCCATGGGACTACCCGGACGATGAGAACTTCTGCAGAAAGGGGCGAGCCGGCAGCGTGTCTGTCCTCCTGCCGAAACGCTAGTCCTCCAACTGTCAGCATACCAGTGCGCTGGGCGCACCCCAAACTCCTGCTTCCTCCGACAGCATAACGCCTAGCAAACCAAAATAAGCTGCACCTGTCTGGCGCCGTTGCCGGTTAATAAGATGTGAGTAATCAGAGACAGCTGGCAGCGCGTGCGCAACCCAAGACTACAGGCGGCCGCTAATACTGCTGGGAAATGTAGACTTTGCTTCCCCAGCTCTCCAATGCACTTCATCGTGCATAATGTAACACTCTCCATCTGCCCCATCCTCTATTCCTGACAGTACCTCCTCTCCCAGGGCTCTTCCCAGGGCCAGGTTTATCCGGGTGGCGCAAATGAAACTGTCTCACCAACCTGGGGGCATGCACACCTCCTGCAGGTTCCCAAGAACAATCCTCAGGGCCATAACGTTCCCATTGAATTAAAGACCATAATTTCTTGTGTCTTCTGCTGTCCATGATCCGTCTTACTTCATATTCTTTCTGACCTTCCTTAATCACAGCCGGCGGTCATTTTGTAGTAATTCCCGAAGCTGCGGGTTTAAGTAAAGACACATGAAACACCGGGTGTATGGGTAAAGTTTTTGGCAAACATAATTTCATTGCTGTGGGAGACACACATTTTATTACCTCATATGGTCCAATAAATCTAGGCATGAACTTACACGACCCCACAAATGATAAATTCCTTGTTGACAGCCAAACCCTATCTCCAACTTTATACTTGGGACTCTCCTGCCTTTGTTAGTCCGCTTGTTTCTTGTAGGCCGTTTTAGCCCGTTGCAGATTTGCACGTGCTTTCTGTCTGATCACAAGAAGCAACTGTTTACGCTCCTGTAACACCGGAATTTGTTCCATCTCTGGCAAATGTTCCGGTATCATGTTCTGTTCATGGCCATACAAACATTCATTAGGTGCCATCCCCAAAGAGGCATGTTAGGTATTATTATATGTAAATTCCACCAACCATAGTGCTTGCACCCAGAATTCCATGCCATCTCCTAAATAACACCTCAAATATTGCTCAAGGGTCTGATTTACCCGTTCCGTTTGCCCATCTGTTTGCAGGTGGTAACTTGTGGACAGGGCACACTCGATTCCCAACATCCTACAGAAAGCACGCCAAAATCTTGAAGTAAACTGAGGCCCTCCGTCAGATACAATACTCTTCGGAAGACCATGCAACCTCACCACATGTTGAAGAAATAATTCTGCTAATTTGCCTGCCCCCGGTATCCCTATTTATTTATTTATTTATTTATTTTTACATTTGTAAAGCGCCACGCAGCCCAGAGGCATCGGGCGCTGTAGCAAGAAAATGACTTAGTTGCAGTGCAGGGAGGGGTAGATCGAGGGTATTACAGCAAGATCGTATCTACCCCTAGCCTGGGAAAAAGGAAGTTTTGCCTTTACAGAGGTTATACAGTTGACCGGGCCCAAATGGGGTTTATACAAACATCATAGTTTTTATTGCTTTCCTGAAGCCCAGGTGGGATTGGATGCCTCTGATCTCGGCGGGTAATAGGTTCCAGTTGGTGGCGGTGAGGACTGGGAAGCTAGTGCCACCTGCTCTGGTTCTGATGCTTTTTGGAATTGCTAGGCGGTTAGTGTGGCTATATCTGGTTGGTCTGTTAAAGGGGGGACCAGAGAATCTCTGAGCAAGGTAGCGCGGTGCTGTGTCATGTCGACATTTGTGGGTGAGTGCCAGTGATTTGAAAAGGATCCGTTCCTTGACCGGAAGCCAGTGGACGGATTTTCTGGTGGCTGAGATGTGGTCTCTTTTTCAGATTCCCGTGGCTGCTCTGAGGGCATTGTTCTGCACCGTTTGAAGTTTTTTTTATGTTTTTGGCTGAAGTGCCTAGTAGGAGTGCATTGCAGTAGTCTAGGCGGGAGCCTATGATAGCTCTTGGGATGGTGAGGGCGTTTTCCTGTGAAAGGAAGGGCCTTGCAGCAGTGATAAGTTTTGAGTGGTAGGCTGCTGCTGAAGTGATTGCGTTGACCTGTCTGTCCATGGTGAGGTTTGAGTCCAGGTAGACTCCAAGGGTTTTGACTGCTTTGGTGACCAAGATGCAGCAATTGTCGATGATGAAGGAGTCATATTGTTGATTGTGGCTGGTGATCCGATGATGAGTAGCTCTGTTTTTTCGCTGTTGAGGCAGAGCCAGTTTTCAGCCATCCAGGTTTGGATGGTGGAGTAAATGGAGATGAGGGTTTTTTGGTCGGCTTCGTAGTCTCCGATGAGAGGGATGAGGACTTGAGTGTCGTCCGCATAGTTGGTGTAGGTGATGCCCATTGCATCGAGGTATTTGAATAATGGCCTTGTGAAAAGGTTGTACATTGTGGGATGTATGCAGGACCCCTGCGGGACACCGCATTCAATTAAATGTGGCTGGGCGCAGGCTGTGTCCGAGAAGACTTTCATTTCTCTGCCCCTAAGGAAGGATGCTATCCAGGCGGTGGCTTCTGCTGAGAAGTTGCCCGCTGTAGAGAGGTGGTGGCAGAGGGTGTCATGATTGACCAGGTCAAATGCTGCCGAGAGGTCGAGTAGAAGTAGGAGAGCTGGTTTGCCTACGTCTCTTAGGTCATCGTTTTGGTTCTTAAGGTCCAGTAGTGCTGTTTCTGTGCCATGGTTTGGGCAGAAGCCAGATTGCCGGAGACCAAGTAGGTGATGAGCTTCTAGGTAGTTCTGAACTTGGATGTATGCAGCTTTATCCAGGATCTTGAGAAGGAAGGGAACTGTTGTGATGGGCCTATAGTTTCCTATGCATAGAATAAAATGGGCTTGCTTAGACAGATAATCTACCACCACCCAAATGGTTTCAAACTGATTGTCAGGTGGAAGATCGGTATTAAAATCCATGGCAATGCGAGTCCATGATTTCTCTGGAGTAGGTAATGGTTGTAACAAACCCCTCTTCTTGACATGGTCTGTCTTGTTGTGCACACATGTTTCACATTTTGACACACACGCTCCCACATCCTTCGTTAATTCAGGCCACCAGAAATATTTTTCCAACATAGTTTGCATCTTTCTTTTACCAGAATGTCCCGCTAAAGGAGATTTATGACACCAGTACAACGCCTTACGTTGTAACTCCTTAGTAGGCAAATACAATTGTCCCTTATGATAAGGCAACCCCTCCTGCACTGTTCTGGCAGGATGACTGTCTCGCCATTTCTGGATTTGTGGAGGAGGTAGATTTTTCTTCACTTGTTCAGCCAATTTCTTTGTAATAGTACCAATGACCTTTTCAGGAGAAATAATCACTTTTACTTCCACTACCACATTCTCTGAATTCTGTTGTCTAGATAATGCATCCGCCTTCCCATTCTTGCTTCCTGGCCTGAAGGTTACAATAAAGTCTAACTCATTGAAATACTGGGACCAGCGGAGTTGTCTGGGACTGAGTGTTTAAGCAGTCTTAAAATATTGCAGATTTATGTGATCTGTGACTACTACCACCTGATGTCTTGCCCCTAATAGGTATTGCCTCCACTCAAGAAAGGCAGCTCGAATAGCCAACAATTCCTTGTCAGTGATGGAATAATTTTGCTCACAACTGGATAATTTCCTTGAGTAAAAAGCCACTGGTTGCCATACTCCTTCCTCATTTTTCTGTGATAAAATGGCTCCTAACGCTACATTTCTCGCATTAGTCTCCACCTGAAATGGCCTCTCCGTATCTGGATGTTTCAAGAACGGAGCGGTAGTAAATGCAACCATTAATTCTTGAAATGCTTTCTCTGCCTCTTGATTCCAGTCAAAGCGCACTGCTTTCCTAAGTAACCGTGTAATCGGGGCTACTATCTTTAAGAAATTGCTAATGAAATGTCTGTAGAAATTGGCAAATCCTAAAAAGGATTGTGTGTCCTTTATGCACTGGGGGGGAAGGCCATTCTGTCACTGCCTTCACATTTTAGGGTCCAAAACAATGCCACCGGGTGTAATGATGAAGCCTAAAAACTCAACCTGAGTCCTGTGAAATTGCATTTCTCTAACTTCACACAAAACTGGTACTTCTGCAACCTCTGTAGCACTGCCCTCACATCTTTTACATGTTGCCCCTGAGAAGATGAATAAATCAAAATGTCTTCTATATAGACAATAACAAACACATCAAGGAAATCCCTCAATACTTCCTTCATGAAAAACTGAAATGCCGCTGGAGCATTGCACAATCCGAAAGGCATGACAAGATACTCAAACAAACCAAACTTAGCACGGAATGCATTATTCCACTCATCACCCTCTTTCACTCTTATCAAATGGTATGCTCCCCTTAAGTCCAACTTGGTATAAATTGTAGCTGACCTCACCTGATCTAACAAAACTGAAATTAACGGTAAATGAAACCTATTTTTCACCGTGACCTTATTTAACACCCGGTAATCAATGCACGTTCTTAATGTTCCCTCCTTTTTAGGGACAAAAAACAATGGCGATGATACAGGGGTGGTAGAATGCCTAATAAACCCTTTCTCCAGCATCTCATCCAGATACTCTCTTAGGTATTGATTTTCCTTTTCAGTAAAGGCGTAGATCCGACTGCAAGGCAACTTAGCCCCTGTCTCTAATTCAATCACACAATCATAGGATTGGTGTGGCAGTAACTTTTCCGCCCCGCTCATCAAATACCTTGCTAAATTCCTGGTACTGCAGAGGAATTACTGGTCCTACGGCCCCCACCACCTGATCTACTTGGCCCTTATCTGCTAACAAAGCCACAGGACTCACCTTTGACACCATGTGGGACAGACACCCCTTCTCCTCAAACAACACTATCTGTCTTTCCCAGTGAATCCTTAGATTGTGTTGTATTAACCAAGGCATTCCTAAAATTACACCAAACTGAGGAGCCGCTATCAAATCGAAAGTAATCTCTTCACTGTGGCCTGATTCACATACCATCTGCAAGACTTCTGCCTGTTTCCGAATGGGTCCAGACACTAAGGGTGACCCATCTACAGACTGTACTCCTTCCACCAGTTGCTTGTCCTGTACAGGCAATCCCAACTGCTCCACCAATGTAATATCGACAAAGTTACCAGTGGCCCCTGAATCCACCATCGCCCACACCACCTGCTTGGTCATGGCAAAAAATAGAGTCACTAAAATGTATAAATGGGATGTCTTACTCCCTACATTATTTGCCACCCACCTCTGGAACCTTGATTCCTTCAGACCTGTCACCTTTGTTCCCCCTAAGGCCGGCCCATCTCTTTTAATGCTTCCTTCTTGCTCCGCTCTCCCCCAGCCATCTTCTGCGGAGTATTGGGACATGTGCGAATAAAATGACCTGACTGCCCACAATATAGACACAAATTGTTTGTTTTCCATTGCTCCTTTTCGGCAGCAGGCAACGGTCCTCTTGTACTTCCAATCTGCATTGGTTCCACCTCGCTAGCCCTTCCACCCCTACTCCGATCTAATCTTACAAAAGGTACTGGATCCGGTCTTTTCTTGTCTCCTTTTCTTTCACTCATTCGATGATCTAACCGTTATGCAAGATCTATCATGGCCGTACAATTACTTGGTTGAGGCTCTACCTGTGCGATTGCATCTTTCAACTCCTCCCGTAGACCCTGATAAAACAGTACTGTTTGTTTTGCTTCTGGCCAATCGGTCTCAATCACCAATCTATTGAACTGTGTCACGTATGTTACCAGATCGCGTGATCCCTGCCGTAATCCTAGTAACTCCTAAAACTGATATTTCTCGCCTATCGAACAATCTGCCAAACTCAGCCAAAAACCCATCCCAGTTGTATAACAATGGATCGTCCTTTCAAACCAGTGGCATAGCCCAGGCTGCCGCATCTCCTGTCAAATGTGAAATTACAAAAGTTGTTCTAGCCTGAACGTTCTCAAACGCTGTAGGTTTACACAAAGAATGGAGTCTACATTGAGTGATAAACATCATATATTTCCGAGGGTCCCCCTAAAATCGTTTGGGAGCTGCCAACGGTACACTACTGGGAGGCTGAACAATTGCAGTGGAATTTCTACTAGTAGATGCTCCCATTGCAGGATTTACACTAGTCCCTTCCATTGGAGTCCCTTGAGCTACAAGACTCTGGACTTGAGCCTTTAACGTAACAGATTCTTGCCTGGCCTGATCTAATTCTGCCTGAATCTCTTGCAGAACCTTTAGGACGTCAGCCAAAGGCGGAAGAGTCGCTTCCATTTGGCTTTGGTGGTTGTGAGTATCCCAATATGGGGTCGGTTTAGTATGTCACAATCACACTTTGCAAGGGAAGAGAGTTCGACACTCTCTCCCGAACCACAGAAGCCGAATGAGTCGACCCCTCCCACCGTGGTTGGCACAGGTACCTGATATAGATATACACAGGACACCACGTGGCAGCCAATGGAGGGAAGTGGGATTAGGGAGAGGTTGTGGATAGGGTGGGGACATGAGGAACACCGGAACGAGGGTAAGGAAATACCCAGTTTGGATAGGACTGGGGAAATACAGGATAAAACCTAACCTATACAACCCTGTAATACATATTCAGATACTTGATACCTGTAGAACTAACACATACACACATAATGCGAATATTTCCTGATCAACCTGCCTCCTAATCCTGCCTAATACATGTATATGAAAATTCAACATGAACACATCACAAGCACTTTGCTATAAGCGAGATGAAACAAACAAATGGGAAATTTCCCAGCATGATAAGACACACACATGGCCCCTTGGGTAAGCATAAGCCACACGTAACAGAACGTAAAACACATGTAGTAGCAGACTCTAGTTAACAGCACTAGTTTTGCTAACACACATAACTTCCTGATTCCAGGATCTGTTGTATCTTAATCAACAATGACTCGTGGCACTGGCCCCTTTGCAGTCGAGCATTCGTAATTACACAAGTTCCATCAAGGGTGCTTATAACCCAACAACTAGACGTAAGCTGCATCTCCCTAGACCGCCATGGAAATGCATTAGTCTGTCTGTCAAGGACTGTAATATATCACCGTTCCCTCCCGTACTTATCTTTAGTCCGGGAGCCCCACGGGACTACCCGGACGATGAGAACTTCGGCAGAAAGGGGCGAGCCGACAGCGTGTCTGTCCTCCTGCCGGAACGCTAGTCCTCCAACCGTCAGCATACCAGTGCGCTGGGCGCACCCCGAACTCCTGCTTCCTCCAACAGCATAACGCCTAGCAAACCAAAATAAGCCGCACCTGTCTGGCGCCATTGCCGGTTAATAAGCTGTGAGTAATCAGAGACAGCTGGCAACACGCATGCAACCCAGGACTACAGGCGGCCGCTAATGCTGCTGGGAAATGTAGTCTTTGCTTCCCCAGCTCTCCAATGCACTTCATTGTGCATAATGTAACACTCCCCGTCTGCCCCATCCTCTATTCCTGACAGTTATGGAGGGTAGGGCTGGGTAATGTCAGGCTAAATCCTACAGTTTCCCCAAGAAAGTGGCCACCTGTGCTTGTCTCCAGGCTATATCATGCTATGTTGTCCTCCTTCTTGTTTTAGGATTCTGGCTCTGATCCCCACCAACCCATTCTATCTACAACCCTGATAAATCAAACATTCACGTTACTACTCCTCTCCTCACCTCTTCGCTCTTCCTCAATGTACTCCTTTTTCGGCTCCTCTTTCACCGCCTTGACCCTCCACCACATGTTCGTAACTCTTCTTCTCAACTCCCTCTTGTCAGGCTTTTAGCATGCCCGCTCCATCACCCTAACTTCTTTTGCCTCTCTTAGGCTGCCTCACTTCCCCTCTTTGTCTCCTCTTTACATTATGTTACTGTCCCCCGCTTTCCTCCTATAACTCTCTCCCTCTTTCTCTCTCTCTATTTCTCTTTCTCTCTCACACCTCACACCTTCTCGTGTTTCTCCTCTTCTCCTCTCCACTTCTCACTGCCGTCTTTCTCCTCAAATCCTCTTTGCTCACTATCTCCTCCTTATCCGCCCCCAACTCTATGCTTTCCACCTCTTACTTATCCTCCATCAGTTCTTTTATCTTCACTTCCTCCTCAATCTTTACTACTCCTTGGTTTTCACCTCTGCTTTTCAGTCCTCCTCCTTATTCCTCTATACACATGACTTCTTTTCTGTCCTATTCTGACTGCTCCACCACCACAACTATCTTCACCTACTTCCACCTCCTACATTTTCCAAGATCTCTCCTCTGCTTCCTCCAAATGCCCAAACCATCATACAATACTCTGCGGTTTATGTAGGGACCTGGTGCCGCCCGTGGAGGCCGCCCTTGCTGAACTCTAGTCAGGTGCTCGTAGTTGTATGACCTCATGCGGAATTGGTTATGCTCTAATTATTCACATCTTGCTCGCTGCACCAATGCCCCTGCATTCCCAGCGCAATAACACAGTCTGAGGGGGTCATTACGAGATTCGCGGTAAAAACAGTTTTTACCGACATGGAGGTAATATTGTGTCCGTGTAACAATGACGCCGCTAACAGCGGCCGATTACGAGTATGCGTGCACGCGCATAGCGGCATGCCAGTATCGACAGTACCGGCTTGCCGCAAAAGTCCCAAAAAAAACCTTAGCGGCATCATGGAAAGCGCAGACAGCCCTTCCGCCGCCGTCCACCTCTAAATAATTTGCCCGCATCAACGGGTCCGGCATTAGCGGCCACCACTAATAGCGGCCACCACTAATACCGGAACCGGAAGTAACGTCATTGCGCCGGAACGGGAAACGCCACTGCGGCCATCTTGAAAAACACAATCCATTGCCATCCTCGATACACAGGACCTGGATCCTCAATCCGACACCAGAACATCTTCTACACCACCAGCATCATGCCAAAGGCAGTTAAGAAAGGGGCATCCCAGCAGCGGAAGGAGCGATTCGGAGGATGAACTGACAATGCTTGCTGACACTCGGGCTGAAAATGCAGAGGTGGTCTTTGCAAATGACCTGAAAAGAGCAGCACAGCTAAAAAAGAGATTTGGGAGCTAGTAGTCCAGAAAGTGAGTGCGGTTGGCAACACCCCCTGCACAGTAAAGGACGTCTGAAAACATTGGGAGGACCTGTGCCTCAGAGTGCGCAATATCTTGTCGGCCAACCGGAGCCAGGGCCTGGCTACTGGCGGTAGCTCTAACTCTCCAATAAAACTCGGCTGCTGGGAAGAAACCTGAGCCAGCACAATCGGCATGGAGTCGATAGAAGGTGTGGGCGAAATGGAACATGCAGCCACATCATCGGCAGATGGAGGTGAGTGTCCTAAGAAAACACTGTAATGCAAAGTATGATGATAATCCACCAATTTGACCGTGCCATGAGGCAATGCATGGCCCATTACACACACATGGAGCCATCCCTGCCTAGATGCCGTCCTCGGCCCTGACACATCAACATGCATGCAGCATGCCAATGCCATACCTGAGACACACCCCACAAACATGGAAACGGCATATGTCACACTGCACACATTCCACAACAGAAAGGCATGTCACACAGCATACACCACCTCATACATGTGTGAACCAGACGTATGCCTGTATGATCGCCCCATATAGCAAGCAACCTGAGTGTCACAACTCCAATACTGAATCCCCTCAAATGTGTAGAACAGCAACAATACCAATGTATTCATGATGCATGTACAACCATCACTGATGCTGTCCCTCTCTCGGTCCCCCACAGGCTCAGATCCTGGCAGCGAGGCCCGGGACTATGCGGCGCAGGCAACGACTCCCAGAAAGAAGGCCAGAGACAGGGAAGATGGCAACAGGCCTTCTACATCAAAAGGCCCAGGCAAGGCACATCTGTCACAGAAAGCGAAGGCACCACAGGATGGAAAGTCACTGGGGCGGCTAAGGGCCACTGCTACAGCAACATTGCCCACAACAGCTGTATCCGCAGCACAGGAGCCAGTGGCCGATGGGGCCCTGTCTGCTGCCAACAGCTCTGTTGGGGAGGCAGCTGCCACGGCACCCCAGAGTGAAGACGAGGTACAGAGCCAAGGCCAGGTGTGTGTCCCTGTGGAGGACGTGTCATCAGACCTACCAGGCACACCCAGCCCCTTGCCATCACCCCAAATCACCCCAATCAGCACCCCCAATTGCAGTACACAGGAGCAGTCTGGAGGGGAGCCATGGCCAGAGTGCTGGAGCCCCACAGTGGACCCACATGAATTGGGACCTTTGCCACATGCAGCATCCACCTCCACTGGTGTCCGGGATGGGGAGCAGCGAATGCCACTGATGGAGCAGTGCCAGGAGGAGCTGACAGGGCTAGTCAGACAGTTTGTATCTGATCGTTCCCTGACAAGGCAGGAGGGCCAGGACAACACAGCGGCCATGAAAGTGGCCATTGAGGCGAGCACAACTCGCATCTGCAGTGAGGCAGATCCTTAGCCGAATTGCAGATGCCTTGGAGGCACAGTGTCCTGGAAGCGGGCACAGGCTCCTCTTCGAGCACTACACAGACCAGCAGCCCCCTGCGCAGGTCTGCGCGCACCTTGCGGCGCTCAGACATGCCGCCACCAGGGCGGGAAGTGGCCAAAAGTAGAAGGGGCAGCCTGAATATGGCAATTGATGCAGACACCTGAAGCATTCGATTGCACATCATGTGTGGGGAGTTGTGAGGAGAGGGGGGGAAAGGGTGTGTGGGGGAGTTGTGGGGGAGGCAGAGAGGGTGTGCGGGGGAGTTGTGGGGGCCGGGGAGTGGGGAGAGGATGTGTGGGGGAGTTGGGGGGAGTGGGAGGGCAGAGAGGGTGTGTGGGGTGGAGCGTCAGAGCACTATGTACATACTTCTTGTTGAATACACCTGTTGTGTACCGAAAAATCACATGCCTGGATATTGGTTATTGTGTATGTGTGCATAATTGGTTTACAGTGCACAGTGTCCATGTACCTCCACACCCAGTGCCCTGAGTCCCACCTCCATGGCATCCTCCGCATCCATGTGTCTTAGTAATAATGGTCTATCACAGACTGGCGCACAACACGTCCCTCCTGTGCATCGCCACCTGCATGATGTGCAACTGCATCATCTTCCTCATCTTCATCCCCACCTGGTGGTTGCTATTCAGTGTCAGGGGGCAGAGGCACGTTCCGTCGGATGCACATGTTGTGCAGCATGGCACATGCCATGATGATCTTGGCCACCTTCTCATGCCCATACAGGAGTGCCCCACCCGAACTGCTGAGGCAGCGAAACCGTGCCTTCAACAGGCCATAGGTTTGCTCGATCACCACACAGGTATGGGTATGTGCACGATTGTAGTCCTCTTCATGCCTGTTCTGCGGGTTCCGGACAGGGCTCAGGAGCCACGGCTTCAAGGGATAGCCAGCATCACCTGCATGGGTGCAAAATAAGGTAAGTGTTAGTCAATTCCTGATGGACACCTGTACTTATCACACATGCCGGCAGATATTTGTTGTTCACATGCACATGTCCCTGTTTGTATGCATACATTTTACCTTGCCACAATGTGTGCTGTGCCATGGTCTTATGGTGTGGATTGTGTCTTCAAGATGATACACAGTGTACACTCCCTTGATGTTGCTCATGCACTGTGGACGCATACCGCTGTGTTTGTTTTAAATATGTAATGTGTAGTGATCAGTATGATTTTATTACTGGCAGCGTTGGCAGTAGTCTCAGCATTATTTATCATTCAGCGCTTATTATTTCCATGGCGACATGCAACGCTATTATGGTGGTGGCCCTGTGCCAAGCAGTGTATTTCCTTGGTAGTTTTGATTTGTGCACTCTCATGGATGCTTGTCCTGTGTAGTGAATTGCTGCGGACATTTACATTGTGCATACTCCCAGCATGTTGCTGGATTGTGTTACGGAGGGTGAGGTCTGATGATGGGTGGTGGACGTGTTGTGGGATGTGTAGTGGTTGAAAGTTAGGCATGTTGTAATTGGTGTGCAGCTTCCATTATTGCTATGGGGATTGGTTGTCATGTTCAGTTTGGGATGCTTTGGGGCACAGTGTTTTGTGATGTGGACATTGTGCTGTCACCACAACAATGCTGCCATGGTGGTGTGTGCATCTCTCCCCCCATTACACTGCCATGTGCCTGTCATGCAACTTACCAAGCAGCCAGGCACGTTGTTAGGGAGAATTCTCTGTAAAGGCTAATTTCCCAAAACTAGTGAGTCCCCCAGCAGCTTTGCTGGATTTTTGGGGTTTATTTTTTTCAACCTGCTAAGAGTGAGACTCTTTTCCTCCCACTCTTAGACATGATTTGAGGTGTTCCTTTGACTTTGTATGTGTTTTATGGGCTATGGGGTCCTTTACCCCATAGGGCTTCATGCGTTTTTTGGTATGTGGGTTACACAGCACCCTCCGTGCCGTAACCCAGGGGTGTCGTAGCGACCCCCAAACATAGACTCCATACCCTGGGACTGACTACTGTCTCCCAGGGCATGTAAAGTCACCATTGGCTTTACTAGTCTCAAATTGTGAACAGAACCAGTACAAACCATCCTATTGTGGACGTACTGGTCGGGGCAATTCGATTGCCCCGGGGTCTGTTGTTCGAGGGGACACTGTCCAGTCCCCCCCGACCGAGTTTTGGCTGGTGGCAGTGGATACTACTTTTTATATTCGACCGCGAATATATTCCTATGGGATTTTCCCATTGTTCGAGGCTACCACTTTTTAAAATAGCCTCGAACATACCGCCGGTTTATTAAATCAATATTAATTCACCGGTTGGTAATTTTTGACGAAACTTGATTCCAAAATGGCGTTTGTGTTCGCTTCCGTGACTCCCACCCAAGTCGGGCCCTTTGGTCCACTTTTTGGCGGGCTTCTCCACAGAAGCCTCCAAAAGTGGTGCCACTCTGTCTAGGTACCACAGGGGGTGTGGGAGGGGGTTTAGGCACCCTGGACTGAGTTGCCTCGGCAACTCAAGTCGCACACTTGTGTGATTGGCCCAAGTGGTGAGCCGCCCGGCTCACCACTTAGCATGTTTGATTGACAGCTAGGCTGAATGAATGGGGGTTTTCTGCATAAAAGCAGGGCTTTGGGGACTGGAACTTCAGAAGTCGCCACAGGACCTAAAGAATCCGAGGAGGGAGAAGCTGAGCCGACCTGCAACGACGACACCACCGGTGGAGCCCTGCGGAGCCGTCTCACCACTTTTCCCGATGACAGAGGAGATCTCCAGTCCGGAGAGTCTTCTTCCTTTGACTGGTGGGGATAACCAGTTTGCCCGTCTTTTCCCCTTCCTGGACCATCTCGTGGCTGCCTTGCCCGTGCCAAGCACCCCGGCAACCGGAATACCACGGTTTACCACTAACGCGAAGAAAAGGGTGGTACCTTGTAACCAGGAAACTCCGCGGCTGGTTTCTTCCCTGGCAGCGCAGCGACCTTCAGCTTTCTTCTACGTCGAGACCGCCTTTTCCTCTGGACGAAACACAGACTTGCACCCGCTGCCAGGAACAACTGCCCCCGCTGGAGCGTTCTTCCCACTTTCAGGTACTGTGTCCCGCCTGGCTTCCCTTGCGACAGATCGTTCGGGGTGACAGTAAATCCTCGACTTTCTAACCTGGGCTAGCCTGGGACCTGTTAACTAACTTTTCCTGGCTTGATCTCAATCTTTTGTGAACTTTCTACAAAGACTCTTTGGGCATAACCCCACTGTGTGATCCTGGACACATTTCGCTTGCTCTCTCTAAGAGTGGGTCTGGCATTTGAACTTCCTTGCTCCCCAGTAGACTTTGCCTAACCTGCCTCACTGTGGTTCTTTGAAAAGTATTGACATTTGTGTGCTTTCATAACTCTGCCTTTTTCCCTCCCTTTTTAATAACTTATTAGAGTGCCATCTTATGTTAAGCGCTCACCTCTGTCTGAAAATAAGTGGTGTTTCTCACTAAGACTTGTCTAATAAGTAATCAGGGTTGTATATATATGATAGTGACTGTGTGTTGAATTTACTTACCTCTTTTTGTGCTAGTGTAATTTACAAGTGTGTCTTTAAATAAATAATTATATACTTTTACACCAAAGCTCTGGTCAGTTTTTGCTTGTGCTACTGTATCTCTGTACCTATTGTGTATACTTTATATACTGCCTAACTCATCTTGAGAGAAGTCTGACTGCTCAGCCATAGCTACCAGGTAAATATGGGTGGTACAGACTGCTACCAATTGGGTTTACTGCCAACCACCTGTAGTCCTAAATCTTTTGCAGTGGTCCCTAAGGGAACTGCACAGGTTTCTGCCTAACACTGGTGTACAGCGGTGGGATTTGTATTAAGTATACATTTTAATGTGCTTATAGATACCTTAGTGCAACTAACCACAAAGCTTAGCACGAAAGAAGTTATTTTCTAACACATGTCAACTATGGTAAGCTATAGTCAAGAGTCCCTTGCTACAAAAACTGCTGATTGTTTAAGAGTTCTCTGTAAGCATAAGATTCTCTTGACTAAAGGCAAGAAAATGGAGCTAATAGAAAGGTGGTTAGCAAACCAAAGTCTGGATGGTGGTTCAGAGGAATCTACCACTCCAGCAACTGTAGATAACAGCAATGATATTGATATCAATGTTGGTATTGATAACTTTGAGTCAGAAGCAGAAGAGGAGGGGGAAGATGTTAGAGTTGTCTCCCCTGGGCCTCTACCTGCCCTGCCAGCTGTACCTACTGGACCTTTACCAGGTCCCACACTTAATCCTCAATACATGGAACTAGAAAAAATTAAGCTTGAATTAGAATTCAAAAGAATTAGTGCTCAAACAGAACAACAGCACCAAGAACTAAGGCTCAGAGAAATGGAGCTCAACCATGAGCTAGAAATAAAAAAATTGTCTGTGGAAAGTGCTTCTCTCTCCGAATCCTCTAGGAGTTCCAGTCCCAAAGGTTCCCGGATGCCTAAGGAGTTGGTGGGTATGTATGAGCCTAGGTTGGATGTGTTGGATTGGTTGAGTTTGTTTGAATATAATCATGGGCTCCAGAACATTACAGGAAATGAGTTACTTTCCTGGTTGTTCTCTAGGCTCCCTCCTGTTGCAACTGATGTGGTAATGGAGTTGGGGGAGGAGGATAAGAAGGATTATGAATGTGTGAAGCTAGCTTTGATAGCTTGATTTGGGAAGACCCCTTCCCAGTACCTTAAGAGGTTTAGGACCCTCAAAAAGAATGATGGTACCCCTTGGGCTACCTGGGTGAGTGAGTGTTTGAAAAACTTAGAGGGATGGATTAAGGGTTACAAGGTGAACATTTATGAGGGAATGAGGAATCTTGTAATGTTGGAGTCAATTTACGATGCCTGCTCTCCTGAGCTCAGACAGCACTTGGCTGTTTCAAAAGAATTAGATCCTAGAAGGCTAGCTAAGGCTGCTGACTTGTGGGTTGCCAACAGGGCTACTCACAAGGATTCAGGGGTCACTCAGAAAAAGGATGAGGGAAAGCAGCCACCAAAAGGGAACCAAGAGATTTCTAATACCTCCCAACCCACAGAGGGCCCCAAACAACAAAATAACCAGGGTAAGTCCCAGGGTAAACCACAACAGGCTAGTGTACCTTCTGGTCACAAACCAGAAGGAGGTCAGGCCAAGCCACCCTTCCAGAGGGCATTTGGAACATGCTATCTCTGTGGGGCAACTGACCACATCAAAGGAGATCCCAGATGTAAGGGTAAACCTACAGGAATCAGCACAGTCTCCGTAGCTTTCACTCCTGAGGAGGAAGTCCAAATGGCTAGTGTTCACTTTGAAGTCTTTGCTGAAGAACCTTTGGGTCTTCAAGCAAGTGTAACAGTAGAGTCCATGGGTCTGGTTAGTGATCAGACTAGGAGTGTGTACAACTCCATACCAGAAAACTCTAACGTTTATTATATGGACAGTGTTCCTGTCAATGGCCAGGATACTCCTGCCAGGCGAGAATCTGGGGCCAGCAGAACATTAGTGGATGAAAGCCTTTTCAGGCCTGAGGATGTTGCTAAGGCTCCTAAAGGTCCCACTAAGATGTCTGGATGCCCTGTCAAAATTGTTCCAATTCTACCAGCCCTAATTGAGTGTAATGACATGACAGTGTTGATTCCTGTCAGTGTTCAGACTGAGGTGCCTGGGAGAGTCCTGTTGGGGAATGATCTAAGAACTCTAGGAGTAGTATCCAGTACCCCCAGGCCTCCCAGTATGGAGACCCAGAACCAAACCAAATTGGCTAGAGAGGCCACCATAAGGAACCACTCTAAGACTTTGGGAACCTCTACTGAGAACCCCATTCCAAGCCCTGGTGTTGGTAAGTTGACCTCTGACCCAGGCAAATTTCAGGCTAAAATGTTAGGGAAACGGGAGCCCCAACCAAGCTCCATCATTGTTCCCCCAGTTATAGAGTCTGTGACTCCCCCTGCTTCTGAGGAAGAGGTGGATAGACCTACTGGAACCCTAACTAGGCCTAAGAGAACTGGTAATTCTCAGTGCTGGTGGAAAACCAGAAAAGAAAAGTCTAAGGCCAAAAACCTTCAGACTGTTGGACCTTCCACAGAAGACTCCAACCCAATTCCTAGTCGTAAGGGGGAAACTCCTAAAGTAGGTAAAGGTAGATCTAAGAGGAAGGAGAAGCATGTACCTTGCTTATCTCCATCCCCTCCAACCAAGAGGCCTAAAACCCAATTTTCTCCCAACAGAGAGGTGGTGAGGACCTCTGGAGGCCCCTCTAGATCTAAGGGAATCCTTTATAAGGGCCCCTTAAAAAAGCCTAACACAGGTTCAGAAGTTGTACCAACTTCTGAGAGACTGGTCAACCAGATCCCCTATAACTTTAAAAAGACTAATGTTCCTCAAAGGGTTTGTAGGTATATAGCTTACAAAGGAAAACCTTTGACTCTACCACTGAACATAGGTTAGGGTGTCACCACCAAAATGCTGATGGTCTCGCTAGGATGTATGTCATCGACTAGACGTATGAGATTCATCCAGGAGTGGATTAAATCCTCCTGTCCCTTAGTCTGGGGGGGGGGGGAGGCGAGTGTTAGGGAGAATTCTCTGTAAAGGCTAATTTCCCAAACCTAGTGAGTCCCCCAGCAGCTTTGCTGGATTTTTGGGGTTTATTTTTTTCTCCTGCTAAGAATGAGACTCTTTTCCTCCCACTCTTAGACATGATTTGAGGTGTTCCTTTGACTTTGTATGTGTTTTATGGGCTATGGGGTCCTTTACCCCATAGGGCTTCATGTGTTTTTTGGTATGTGGGTTACACAGCACCCTCCGTGCCGTAACCCAGGGGTGTCGTAGCGACCCCCAAACATAGACTCTATACACTGGGACTGACACTGTCTCCCAGGGCATGTAAAGTCACCATTGGCTTTACTAGTCTCAAATTGTGAACAGAACCAGTACAAACCATCTTATTGTGGACGTACTGGTTGGGGCAATTCGATTCCCCCGGGGTCTGTTGTTCGAGGGGGCACTGTCCAATCCCCCCCGACCGAGTTTTGGCTGGTGGCAGTGGATACTACTTTTTATATTCGACCGCGAAAATATTCCTATGGGATTTTCCCATTGTTCGAGGCTACCACTTTTTAAAATAGCCTCTAACATTCCGCCGGTTTATTAAATTAATATGAATTCACCGGTTGGTAATTTTTGCCGAAACTTGGTTCCAAAATGGCGTTTGTGTTCGCTTCCGTGACTCCAACCCAAGTCGAGCCCTTTGTTCCACTTTTTGGCGGGCTTCTCCACAGAAGCCTCCAAAAGTGGTGCCACTCTGTCTAGGTACCACAGGGGGTGTGGGAGGGGGTTTAGGCACCCTGGACTGAGTTGCTTCGGCAACTCAAGTCGCACTCTTGTGTGATTGGCCCAAGTGGTGAGCCGCCCTGCTCACCACTTTGCATGTTTGATTGACAGCTAGGCTGAATGAATGGGGGTTTTCTGCATAAAAGCAGGGCTTTGGGGACTGGAACTTCAGAAGTCGCCACAGGACCTAAAGAATCCGAGGAGGAAGAAGCCGAGCCGACCTGCAACAACGACACCACTTTTCCCGATGACAGAGGAGATCTCCAGTCCGGAGAGTGTTCTTCCTTTGACTGGAGGGGATAACCAGTTTGCCCGTCTTTTCGCCTTCCTGGACCATCTCGTGGCCACCTTGCCCGTGCCAAGCACCACGGCAACTGGAATACCACGGTTTACAACTACCGTGAAGAAAAGGGTGGTACCTTGTAACCGGGAAACTCTGCGGCTGGTTTCTTCCCTGGCAGCGCAGCGACCTTCAGCTTCCCTCCACGTCGAGACCTCCTCTTCCTCTGGACGAAACACCGACTTGCACCCGCTGCCAGGAACAACTGCCCCCACTGGAGCGTTCTTCCCACTTTCAGGTACTGTGTCCCGCCTGGCTTCCCTTGTGACAGATCGTTCGGGGTGACAGTAAATCCTCGACTTTCTAACCTGGGCTAGCCTGGGACCTGTTAACTAACTTTTCCTGGCTTGATCTCAATCTTTTGTGAACTTTCTACAAAGACTTTGTGGGCATAACCCCACTGTGTGATCCTGAACACATTTCACTTGCTCTCTCTAAGAGTGGGTCTGGCATTTGAACTTCCTTGCTCCCCAGTAGACTTTGCCTAACCTGCCTCACTGTGGTTCTTTGAAAAGTATTGAAATTTGTGTGCTTTCATAACGCTGCCTTTTCCCCTCCCTTTTTAATAACTTATTAGAGTGACATCCTATGTTAAGCGCTCACCTATGTCTGGAAAGTGGCGTTTCTCACTAAGACTTGTCTAATAAGTAATCAGGGTTGTATATATATGATAGTGACTGTGTGTTGAATTTACTTACCTCTTTTTGTGCTAGTGTAATTTACAAGTGTGTTTTTAAATAAATAATTATATACTTTTACACCAAAGCTCTGGTCAGTGTTTGCGTGTGGTACTGTATCTCTGTACCTATTGTGTATACTCTATATACTGCCTCACCCATCTTGGGAGAAGTCTGACTGCTCAGCCACAGCTACCAGGTAAATCTGGGTGGTACAGACTGCTACCAATTGGGTTTACTGCCAACCACCTGTAGTCCTAAATCTTTTGCAGTGGTCCCTAAGGGAACTGCACAGGTTTCTGTCTAACACACGTCGTCCTGAATGTCGCTCCATGTAGAGTGGTAGCATGGAGTTGCACAGGACCATTGAGTCATGAGTTGATCCGGAGAATCGGGCACAACAATGTGTGATGATCTTGCTGGAGTCACATACCATCTGTACATTGATGGAGTGAAATAGTTTACGATTGCGGTACACCACCTATGTTGCATGCGGGACCACCAATTCAACATTGGTGCAGTCAAGTGCACCAATACAATTTGGCATGCCTGCCAGTGCATGGAAGCCAACTTTCGCGTCAAAGATCTCCTGGGCAGTCCGTGGTAGGGATATGTAGTTCCTTGAGTGATTCAGGAGCGCATCCAGCACTTGGTTCAGCATGTGAGAAAATAAGGGTTTTGAAATGGCATGCATGTGGCCTACTGTGTGCTGGTAGGTGCTTGTGGCCAGGAAGTGGAGCACAGACACTACCTTCAGTAGAGGTGGGATGGCGCTGCGTATTTCAATCAGGCTGACAATGTCGTCTTGTATCATGTCTGCAATGGTGGTGATGGTGTCCCGGTCCAGACGGTACAGGGTGTGGATCTGCTCAGGGGTTAGGTTGAATGGACTGGCTCTGATGCAAGGGATTGGGGGCTGCCTGCGTGGTACTACTGGCTGCACTGGTTGGGCTTGATGGGTCTGTCTCCCCCTCCTTCTCCCTCTGCGTCTACTCTGTGGTGCCTGTTGTTGTTGTTGTTGCTGGTGTAGCAATGCAAGCATGTCCTCCAGCCCCAATATTGCTACTGTAAGTGGAATGTTTTTGGTGTGGAATGGGGTGTGGTGTGTGTGTGTGCTCCTTTTGTGCTGGGCCAGACTCCATTGCCTCCACCTGTGCTGATTGTGTGCACCTGCGACAGTTGGGTACACTGCACATTGCTGTTTGCGGGTGGTTCGCGATGCTGGTAATGCCGGCATCCCGGTATCCCTTATTTCTGCCTTCATGATGCCGGTATCTGCATGTCCGCATGACTTGTGATCTCCTTGAGTTTGCGCCATCCCAGTATTGCCGGGCGAAGGTCCGCGTGCCCGCGCGCATGCCGGTACGGGGGTGCACGGTATCAGCGTTGGCGCTGATACCGGGTTGCTGACTCGTAATAGGCCAGAGTGGTATGTGGTGCCGGTAATCCCTTACCGGCATCGTTTTTCCATTACCTCCAACCTCATAATGACCCCTTGAGCCTTGAAATGGGCTGGCATCTTGTAATTGTTCTTTTGTGCATGCGTTTAGCGCCACTGCTCCTTAGGGGCTCCACCATTCACTGCTGAAGCCAACAATGCGTCACCCCATATGTGGTTAAGAAAACTGAGGATTTCCTTTGGCAAGGTAGCTGCAGTGCTATGCTTGGTTGTGGGTCTCACTATTTTGTTCACTGTCTGTGTGTTCTCCTGATGTTAGTACATTTGAACTTAATCTCCCTTCGTAAGCAGAACTGGTAATTTGTGCCTACCCAGTTTTCTTGATATTGACAATGATATAACTGTCCTGCCAGAACCTCCCTTTGGGGCACAGGGTGGCATTAACTCAGCATGAGGCTTATTTTGGGCATCATTGTGCCGAAAGAATGAATGATTTGAAGGGTCTATTCATACTAAAAGCATCCCTTAAGGGAATAGGAGCACGTTCTTGCGTACTATGACAAGCACCTGCAAAGTGATTGGGGAATGACTGGGCTCAGGATCGCTTAGCGGGTGCCATCTCCCAGCTGCATAGTTACCCCACTACTTACTCCAAGGTTCAGGCAGGAAACGTCACATTATTCAGCTATGATAAGAAAAGCATTAGGCTTCAAGAAATCTGTGTCATGTGGTCTGTTGGTCTCCATCATGACAGTATCACAGATGTTTCAGCAAACACTCAAGATCCAACAAAAGTAGAATATCTATGGCCTTATTATATACAGTGTATGCAAATATAAAAATGTTAGAGGATGTTCTTTCTTTTATGTGTGTTCATTTGAGAAATATGGAGATCACCAAATTTACAAAGATGGTATGCTCATTTCAGGGGGGCGAACCGACTTTGCAGATGATGTGCTGGCCAGCCGCCTACATACATTAGTGTGATTTGCTCCCAGCACTCATCCTAGGAATGCATTTCATATTGAAAGTGCCAGACTTTCTGAAATATTGTAAAAAGCAAAAAAGGCATTGTTGCCCCTGTTTAATGGGTAGAAATGTAAGTGGTCCATCAGCAGTTCATACCGTTGCTGTTCCACTTAAACAAAATACATCATAGGTTCACAAATTATCCTGTCATGCACTGCACATTTCCCTCTTCCTGATTCAAACAGGTGCAGTGGAATGTGTTTGTTTCTAAGCATTTTAGTGTACATCCGATTTGTGATTTTGGGATGCACATTGTCTTTCACAGAAAGACCTCTATATTTGCTCAAATGCCCGAATGTGTGAAAAGAGCTTCTGAATGTGCTCATCATTGATGCACACATTCAGATGCTCTGAGATGAGCTAGTGCATCTCATCAATGGCACCAAAATAACCTTCGAGCATCACCCTCCTGCCCTGTGTTGATTTTGATTGCTTCAAACGTGGGAATCTACCCTCCACAAAATAATTTGTATTAATGAGTGTGACAGCGACATGTCACTCTTTCTTAGGTAAGTGTAACTGTTACTAAAATGGAAATTATTGCAAACCGTAGGATTTTTTTTTAAGACTAGACAAAATAGGAGAATGTCTTGAATCAATATGTTCCCCCAATGTTTTGTCACCAACAGGCTTTCGATGATTTCCAGTTTGAGGCATCCTCAAAGGAAAGTTCACGCAACAAAAAAAGGAGGAAGAGACCACAGCCAAAGGCATTGTACATCCCACCCCCAGTTGCCCTGCCAGATGATGTATCACCCATCCCTGGGGGCTGCGGATTCTTTCAGAGTCACCTCCGATCTCACTCTGTGTTCCTCGGAGAACACTTCTTTGCCAGCCTATTACATTTTCATCCGTACACCCCCCCGCCAATGCTGAGTCCGATACGTGAAGGTTCTGGACTTTATTTCAACACCATCTGCCCTTCCTCAGTTAAGGCTGGTCCCTGCAGGCGCTACACACATCTTTTAGGTAACGTTGGATAGCAGTTATTTTTATTTAAAGTGATTCATGCAAACCTCTTTAAGTTGACTGTAAATGGTTTATTACTGTATTTATTGCACCTTATGGCAGAAATGGAGTTCATAAACTGGTATGAAAAAAGAGGTTTTTTACATAAAATAATAGTTTTGTCCACAGATTATTGAAATATTTAAGTTATCTCAATACAAGCACCCTTGTTTTATCCACTGAACATAAAGTTGCCAGAAGCTTGCGTGTACAGCAAGATACGTGTATGAATTAAAGAAACAGACACCAGGGATTCTTTGAAGGGCGTTTCATTATATCCTCTTGTAGCTCTTATTACACGAAGGTCTACTCTTCCGTAGGCCGTCCACCTATACTGGGAACACTCCAAACTTTATCAGAGTCTGATTTTGCTGGAGATGATCATGGCAGTGTTTGAGTGGGGAGGTCGGGTTTGGAGCGCCATTACCTCAGGTCTCTCTCCTGTCATACTCTAAACAGAGGACCCGACCTACCCTCTTTGCCGCCATACCTCGGTCTTGTGGCTTTGCCCCCTTTTGGGCCCACCCCCTTGGATCAGGATTTTCCCCCTGGTCCCAGGTCCCTTTTGACCTCTGGGTTTCTCCTCAGGGTGCCCACCTGTTCTGCATCCACAACCACTTCAGTGATCTGTCTACCAATCTTTGTATTCTCTGTGTACCTATTTCCAGATTTTCTCCTTCACTACCTCCAATGCTCTCTTCACATCCTATAACCATACCTCTTCCAAGACTAAGCATCCAATCTACATTGATGTTCTGCCAACCGCCTACATTAGTTCTCCTTCCACCTCCTCCTTCAAGTCACCATCTCAAACCTCCACTGATGTACTGACAAACCACCCCTTAATTCACCTTCAACCTCCTTTTTCAAAACCTCCCCTCCAGTCTCCACTGATGTTCTGCTGACCTACTCCCTTAATTCACCTCCTACTATTTCGAACTTCCATCGCAAACCAACTTTTCCACTTGTAGCTCCACACCCTTCCTCCTCCATCACACTCCTCTCTTCCAATGTCCTTGTCTCTCCGCTCACCTTCCTGCTCTCCAACTCCAGCAAAATGACTGAGCCTGGGAGATGCTCTTATTGTCCTTTATTCGCTCTCCAGTATGGACTCCCATGGTGGTAGGTTGTAGCTCTGTCGGTTTGAGCGGGAGTCGGCTTCAGCAGACCGCGTAACGGCGGTTCCCGAGTCCCAACCTCCACACTCGAGAGATAGGGACACTACCCCCGAACCTCGACGCCAGACGTCGAAAAGCTCAGAAGGGGCAAAAAAACAGGGAAAACACTCTTCCACCCACAGGGAGGGGGGAAAACAACAAAAGAAGCATTCTCTACCTTCTTCCACACCCCAGAAGCAGTCAGACAGGTCACAGTCTTCTACTCCACAGAAACAGACAGACAAGTCAGTCTTCTGTCATTTTAAAGACCCCTGCACAAACCCATAGGTCCAGTCAGGATAGAACAGGGAAACTCCCAGGAAAGAGTCATTCCCAGCTCGAAGGAATGGTCTAGTGACGACATAGACAGAGTTATGTCGAGGATGTCATCATTGGCAGACTTCTATGCCAAGAATCCTGAGCACTTCCTCTCATATACCCCTGACGGGGCATCACCCTCAGGCTCTAGGGACCCGATGCCCCCAAGTATGAAGTCCCAGGTTGAAACACCAACACGGTCTTAGGACCCTTTCTGTATACAGCCCTACTCTCTATATAATGAGGATCCACCTTTTATTGAGGATCCAGATTTGGGCATGTTGGGAGACCACACTGGGACGGGCTACTATGGGGATGACGAGGACCAAGAGGAGGACGAGGACGACCCAGAAACTTACAGGGTAGACTCTCCAGTAGACAAAGAACCCCCGGTTACCGACTCCCCTGTCGACAACCAACCTCTCCTGAATGAAGTTCTGTCCAGGGCGGCAGAACACTTCCACATTGACACCCAGGGAGCACAGGAAGAGAGGGACTTTGCCGAGGAATTAGTGGGAGAAAGGAGACCTGTTGCCCAGGCCATCCCTATCCTCAAATCTATACAAAGGAGAATAGGCCCTTCCCTTGTAAATCCTAACCTCACCAGGCCGGTAAACACCAGGATCGAGAAACTATTCAGGGCAGCCCAATCAGATCCACTGAAACCGGACTCCTTGGTAGTGACAAACACCCGAAAGAGGGCGGGAACGCCCCTATCATCTTCTGAAGCTCCTCCTGACAAGGAGAGCAAAAAGATTTATGGTTTGAGTAGGAAAGTAGCCTCCACTTCCGCCTACCAGGCAAGGATTGCCAACTCCACCACCCTACTGGTGAGTTACAACTGCCACCAGTGGGAAGAAGTCGCGGCACTCATCGACTCCGCCCCAGAACCCTTAAGAAGCCAGTTGGCAAGGGTTGTGTCGGAGGGAAGAGCCGTGCCCGGTTGCATCTTAAAAGCAACCTTTGATGCCGCGGACAACGCTGGCAGATTGATAGCAGAGAGGACTGTTATCAAAAGACATGCTTGGTTAAGGCAATCGGGGTTCAAACCCGAGACCCAAGCATCTTTAATAGACAAACCGGTGGAGCCCGATCTACTGTTTGGCAAGGCGGTAGAGGACGCGCTAAAAAATGCCAAGGATGAGTACGAGACTGTTAAATCCCTAGGCCAATTAACCAACAAACCCCCGAATCAAAGGGGGAATGGCAATTTTCGTCGCCCACGCGGCCAAAATTCCCAGAGAGGCTCCAGTTATTCCCAGGGGCAGGGTACACCATGGAACAACAACAACCAGCAGTCTACCCAGGGTTATGGCAGGGGTAACAAGAGAGGTCCTGGTAGGAGTAGAGGCAGCCCCAGTAGAGGCGGCGGCACGCCTCCCCTAAAACAGTGACATTCCGTTCAGGGTCCTTTCTCACGCATCCCCAGTAGGGGGACGCATTTCCAACTGCACCCTAGCTTGGGAAGGGATCACAATAGACAGATGGGTGCTGTCCACATTGTCCGCAGGATACTGATAGAACTGTTAGAGCGTCCCCGAAACCACCCTCCACGACAAAAAGTACCGTCATTAGACCACCAGAAGATTCTCCTCGAAGAAATCGCCAATCTTCTAGCAAAGGACGCAATAGAACCCGTCCCGGGACACCAGGTAAACAAGGGTATTTATTCAACTTACTTCCTTGTGCCAAAAAAAGATTTGACAATGCGCCCAGTATTGGACCTACGGCCTGCAAACAAGTATGTCAAGCCCCAAAAATTTTGCATGACTACTCTCCAAGAGGTAATCCCCCATGTAAAGGGGGATTACATGGCAACATTGGACATGAAAGATGCCTATTTTCATATTTCCATGTTCCCAGCGCACAGAAGATACTTGCGCTTCAAGGTGGACAGTCAGCACTACCAGTTCAAGGTACTGCCCTTCGGGATAGCCTCGGCTCCAAGGGTATTCACCAAGGTACTGGCGGTGGCGGCGGCACACCTACGCAGGTAGGCAATCCCAGTGTACCCTTACCTGGACGACTGGCTCATCACGGGGGAGACCCCAGTAATTTGCAGAACGAACATTCAAAGAACGATCGACCTCCTCTTCGAATTAGGTTTCTCCATAAATAAGAAAAAGTCAAGTCTGGTGCCAAGCACCTCCAAACAGTTCCTAGGAGCTGTCCTAAACACACAAGAGGGGTTGGTCTTTCCATCAGAGGAAAGAATTCGGAATACACTGCTGCAAATTACGCAATATCAGGCCGGTCGCCAGATAACGGTACGCAAAGCTATGCGTTTGCTGGGCATGATGGCGTCATGTATTTATCTGGTCCCCCACGCGCGTATGCGTCCCATGCAGGAATGGTTGGCGAAACAGTGGTCTCAGGCAAGTGGTCAGTGGGACGATCTATTGGTCATTTCGCCAACACTTGTACAAAGCCTTCACTGGTGGACAAGAGAAAATCTGTCCAAGGGGAAACCCTTTTACAATCCCGAGATACAGGCTGTAGTCACGACGGACGCATGCCTGTCAGGGTGGGGAGCACACCATATCCACCACACAGCTCAGGGTCTCTGGTCTCACTCAGTAGCCAAGAATCATATCAATCTGTTAGAGTTTATGGCAGGATTCAGAGCACTTCAAGCGTTCGATCCCTACCTGTTGAATCTGTCAGTGCAGATCGGGACAGACAGCACAACCGCCATGTTTTACCTGAACAAACAAGGAGGGACTTGTTCGCCAAATCTGTCCAAGCTTGCCCAGACAATTTGGATATGGGCACTCAGACGGAACATATTCCTGTCATCTCAACATGTTCCAGGGGATCTCAATTCTCTGGCGGACGCTTTGAGCAGAGACCCCCTCCCAGAGGAACACTAATGGTGTCTACACATAGAAATCGTAGAAGATCTCTTCTCTCAGTGGGGTTTCCCCACTATAGACCTATTCGCCACAAGCGAAAACAGACAATGCCCAGGATTCGCATCCAGGTTCCCCGAACCAGACTCCCAGGGGAACGCCCTGTGGATGAACTGGTCAGGGATGTTTGCGTAAGCTTTTCCACCAACACCTCTCATCAGGAAGGTGGTCAACAAGATGAACAGAGAATCAATGACGATCGTCCTAGTTGCTCCCATGTGGGCGAGACAACCGTGGTTCCCGCACTTACGCAGACTAGCGGTATGCGAACCCATCAAACTCCCAGGCTGGCACAACTTACTGTCCCAGCACCAAGGTCAAAAGGTGCATCCTCAACCCAACTCAATGAACCTGGCAGCATGGCTCCTGAAGTCATAGAGTTTGAACATCTCAATTTGCTGCAGAGATGTATGGACATCCTAAGGGAATCTAGGAAGCCAAACCCGAGGCACTGCTACTTTGACAAATGGAAAGATTCGTTATCTGCTGCCAGATTAAGCAAATCAACCCAGTTGATTGCACTCCTTCCACAATTGTCACATACATGCTCCACCTGCTGGACGCAGGGTTGGTTTTTAATTCACTGAAGGTACACCTGGCAGCTCTGTCACCATACACCACCTCCCATAACAAGGTGTTGTGGTGGAAAGTACCAGTGGTTAAAGCCTTCATGGAAGGAGTAAAGAGACTTCACCCTCCAATTTCAAACCCACCACCAGGACGGGACCTTAATGTGGTGCTATCTAAACTCATGGGCCCCCCATTCGAGCCCATGCATAAAAGCAGTCTCAAACACCTGACGTATAAAGACGGCCTTCTTAGTAGCAATTACATCTATAAGAAGGGTCAGTGAAATTCAGGCTCTGTCAGTGCAGGATCCTTTCTTTACGGTTCATAAGGATAAACTGGTTTTACGTACACACCCTAGGTTCTCACCTAAGTTTATTTCTAAATTCCACATGAACCAGTCCATTGAGCTTCCGGCTTTTTAATAAGACCCACAAAGCTCGGCTGAGGTGAAACTACACACCCTACATGTGCGAAGAGCGGTCCTATACTATGTAAACAAGACCAGACCGCTAAGGAAAACAGACCAACTGTTTGTCTCCATAGCTACAGGCAAAGAGGGAGATCGCGTCTCTAAAGGTGCCATCTCTAAGTGGATTGTTAACTGTATCCAGCTGTGTTACTCACTTTCTGAAAAAACTTTGCCTTTCGCGCCAAGATCCCACTCTACAAGAGGCATTGGAGCCACTCTGGCTTTCATTGCAAATGTACCCCTTGCCACCATTTGCAAAGCAGCTACTAGGAGCTCTATTCACACCTTTACTCAGCACTACTGCATTGACACCCATTCCAAGACAGATACTCAAGTGGGACAAGACAAGCGGTTCTAAGACATTTATTTGCTCATGACCCTTCTCACATCCCACCTCCTTCTTCAGCTACTGCTCACTAATCTATGCACAGCATGTGATCTGAGCAGATTCCAAAAGCCTCAGAAGGGATACATTACTCACCGTAATCGTATTTCTGATGCTTGTATCTGCTTATCTGGCGCACAATTCCATCAAGGTGCATCTGGCGGCTATCTTTGCTCCTGTGAACCCTGGAAAGACCCTGACCAAGGGTGCCATTTCAAGGTGGCTCTCTGGCTACATCATGCAATGTCATTGGTTTGGCGAACCGACCGCTGCCAGGCTGTCTGAGAGCCCACTCTACCAAAGTGATTGCTGCGACGATGGCGTTCCTGTCTGGTTTGCCCCTGCTGGACATCTGCAGGGCTGCTACATAGAGGTCCACGCACACCTTCACTAAGTTCTACTGCGTCAACAGGGATTCAAGGGAGGAGTCCAGAGTCCAAGCAGTGCCACGCAACCTGTTCGCTTGAGGTGAGTCTGTTCCAGAGTTATTGGTTTCTGTTGAGCCTTGCCACCTCCCGTGGTTGTGTAATGTTGTACTGCTATGTATTTTTTTGTCGGCAGAGCAGGTGAGTGTTTGAAATTGTAGACCCCCCTGGGCCTTTGAGTTTTCACCTTTTGCCCTTTTTTTACCCCACTGCCCCGTTGTGTCACCGTTAGGTTCCTGATCCCTCCCGACTCCCACTTCCTCATTCCTCCCTCCTCCAGCCTCCCATCCCCTCATCTGATCGGTCAGATCACTGGTCATAACAGACCTTCCCAGGGCAGCCCCTGTGGCTAAGGGCCCCAAGGCAAAGCGCGGCTCCCACTGATGCGGCTCCATATCGTGTCTGCAGGTGTCAGCAGGGGAAGCCAGTGGCCAGCCATCAACTAGCAGCGACTAAGTAAGGGAGGAGTGGCCCGGGTGAGGAATAGAGCCTTCACCCTCTCCTGAAAACCCTCCCACCTAGCAGGCTCTCAGGCTTAGGTGTGCTTTTCTCCGGTATTTGAAGTACATTGTGAAAGTATTTAAAAATTGCATTGTGACAGTATTTAAATTGCATTATGAAACCTAAGCCTTTTTCCCACTATACAGGACTCTCAGACTTAGGTGTGCATTTTCTCCGGTATTTAAATTGCATTGTGAAAGTAGTGCCGTTCTGTGGTTTTGCCTTCTTAGCAAAGCATTCATCTAGCAATCTTTTCTACCATTGTCTGAGCTCCTGTTGTCTTGTCCAATTGTCTACTATTGTCTTGTCTCTCTTTGTCTCGTCTGCTTGCTCCCCTCTCTGTGTCCTTCCCTAGTCTTCTCCCCGCCCCCTAACCTCTTCCCTTCCCCTTCCTCTTCTCTCCTCTCCCAACCTACTCTATGGTGCTCTCTGTATCTCCTATCTTTTCTAACTGCTTCTCTATCGACTATTCTGCTCTCCTCACTAAATCTGGCAGGAGGCAGTTGAAAAAGGACATCCTGTCTCCAACCCAGTCCTCCCTATCGCTGACACCTATACCAGTGCTTCCTCCAGGCAAACCCTCACCGACATCCTCTTTGCCGTTCCCTCGCCAGACCTATGGACTCTCATATGGTCTCTGTACTTTCTCTTTTCTCTTCTTGACCCATTAATGGTGGCACCCGGTGGGAGGCACTCCTGGCCTCCTTCCACTCCTCTAAGGTCATCATTAATGGTTACCTGAATGGTACAATCTGTGTCCAGGCCCTCACGCCAACCTTCTCCTTTTTGATAGACACTTCCTGCGACTCATCAATTTCCTTTCTTCTCCTGCTGTCCCCTCTCCTCCCTCCATGACTTCCTTGCCTCCCCCTGCTGTCTCCTCCTTGGCTACATTGCCCTCTCCTCCTTCCTCTTCTGCACCCCCTTGGGCTTCTTCTACATCTCTGCAGGGCGTACCTCTGATTTGTAACCATCCCCGGAAGTCTTTCAAAGATGGCAACCTTCTCCATATTGCCACTCTAAACTCTGGCTCAGGAGACCTCGTAATGGGGCGGTAGAGGTATCTCTACCGGCCCCGTTATCCCTCTACCGCATACCTCGTAATGAGGCCCATTATTCACGGCCAGCTCTATCACGAGCTTTGACACTCTGCTCCCAGACGGAAACAAGATCCTCTCTGTGCCCAAGTCCAGTCGTTCTGCAGGAGGTATAGCCTTGATCTTCCGTAAGTGTTTTCCTGCCTCTGTCATTCCTTTGCAGACCTACTCCTCTTTCGAATGCCTGGTCTGCAAGCTCTCTCTCTCCTAGCCATTCCCTTACTGTGGCTACCATTTATCGGCCACCTGGTCAGATCTCCTTCTTCCTCTCTGAGTGGGTGGACCTCTCCTCTTCCCTCCTGGTCTCGACCACTCAACTCCTCGTTCTTGGAGACTTTAACATGCACCTGAATGCTTCATTTCCTTCCTCTGGACTGTTTCGCGACCTCTGCAACTCTCTTTCACTCTCTATCCTCCCTCCCCTCTCCCCAACTCACTTTGCATGGCACACTCTGGATGTTCTTATCTCTGCAGCCTTCCCCTTTCTATCCCTCTCACCACTCCTCTCTCCTGGAGTGATCACTTTCTCCTTTCCTCCCAGCTCACTCTCTCCACCCCTCAGGCCAAGCCAACTCCAGCACTGCCACCTACCTTCTTGGTTATCCGACCCATGAAGCGTGTGTCAGTTGCGGCTTTCAACGCTACTTTCTTACCGGCCCCCCATTCTGCTGATTCACACCCTGACAGAGCCCTTCCTATGCTCTACTCTGCTATATCTAATACTCTTGATGTTGTTGCCCCTGTCATGAGGATCAGCTTGAAGCCCAAAGCTAAGTGCAATTCCTGGTACGACTCAGACCTCGACACCCTTAACGTGCTTCCTATACATCCTCTGACAAACTGCCCTACTGCCTGCTCCAAAGGCAATACCGGCTCTCTGTCCACACCAAGAAGAGAGCCCTCATTCAAGCCCGTGTCTCTGCGGCATCCAACAACTCGCCCAAACTCTTTAATATCTGCAAGTAGCTGGCCAAACCTGCTCCTCTCTCTACTTCACCTGTCCCCTCCCAGCCCCTTTGTACGGCCCTGGCTTCCCATTTCATCTCTAAAACTCAGGACATTCTGTCCTATCTCTCTTCCTCCCCTCCTTCTATCTCTACTCCCCTCTCTTCCTCTGGCCCTTCTGTGGCCACCTTTCCTCCCTCCTTCTCTGCCTTTCCCCTGTTCTCCCCAGACAATGTTTCTAGAGAAGTCCGATCTATGAAAGTCTCATTGAAAGAGGTTCTCCCCTGTTCCTCTAAATCCATCAAGGACCACATTGACACCCTGGCTCCTGCTTTGGCTGACTTCTGCAACCACTCCTTTGCCACTGGAGTGTTCCCTTCCCCCATGTAGCTCTCCATTGTGCACCCTCTTCTTAAGAAACTTTCAGCCGACCCCTCCTTCCCTGCTAACTACTGCCCAATCTCCATCACTCCTGTCCCGGGAAAACTCGTGGAAAAACTGGCCATCTCCCAGCTTAATCTTCTCACTGAATTGGTTGCTTGTCTCCTTGACCATCAGTCTGGCTTCAGACCTGCCAGAAGCACGGAAACTGCTCTCCTGAACTTCCGTGAAGACCTGCTCTCCAACCCTGACTCCAATACCCCCTGTGTCCTCATCTTACTTGATCTCTCTTCTGCCTTTGACACGGTCAACCATGCCATCCTTCTCAACTGTCTCTGTGATAACCTGGGTATCACTGAACAGTCCCTGGCTTGGCTGACCTCTTTCCTCTCCGATCGACCCTCCCAGGTCCAACATGGGTAATTTCTCTCCTTTATCTCTATCTCTACCTGTGGTGTCCCCCAGGGGTCTAACCTCTCTCTCTGGCTGTTCAACCAAGTCCTGGCACTTCTTGCCCACCGCATTGCCACTCTCTGCCCCAACTTTCAGTGCTATGCGGACGACACTCAGCTCATTTTCAGGCTCCCTTCCGTCCACCTCTTCTCCTTCTCTGATCTCTGACTGTCTGCCCGCTATCCTGGAGTGGTGTGCTGCCAAGGACCTTTGCCTTAATTGCCTTAATGCCAGTAATATTGAGATTCTCCTCATCGGCACACCTGCTCCCTCCTTTCCTGTCGCTCTCTGGCTGGCCTGTCTTGGCCCTCTTCCTTCTCCCACCTGTGAGGCAAAAAACCTTGAGGTGATCTTTGACGCCACTCTCTCCTACTCTCCTCACATCTTTGAAGTGTCTAAAAAGTCACATTACCAGCTGCATCTCCTCAGAGGTATTCTCCCTTTCCTCTCCTTCCCCCAGAAGCTCACTGTCCCCAGAGCTCTAGTTCTCTGTAGCCTGGGCTATTGCAGCATCCTCTTTCTAAATCTGCCTGCTTCTACTCTCTGCCCTCTGCAACTCATCCAGACCAGGACTGTGAGACTTGTCCTTGGCCTCAAGCCCAGGGATCGTATCTCTCCAGGACTGAAATCTCTGCACTGACTCCCAGTGGCTGCGAGGATTAAGTTCAAAACCCTCTGCATTGTCCACAAGGCCTTCTGGGGCCTTTGGCCTCAAAACTCCAACTCTCTCTTCCTAAATATCTTCCCTGTCGAGCTCATCCGCCTCCAACTCCCTCAGGGTCAGTCGCTTCTCCAAGCAACAAGTTGATGGTAGATCTCTTTCTTCGGCTGGGGCCTCCCTCTGGATCAGCTCCCAGGAACTTGAGGAGAACCATCTCCGGTTCCGAAAGCACTTCAAGACCTTCCTCTTTGCTTCTGCTTTCTCTCCTCCTCTCCCCTGCTGAACTCCTGACTGACACTGCACTGGTCACCTGGCTACCATCTGATCTCAGGCCCAGGTCCCCTCAACCACAAGCTGCACACCTGCACTGCCTACCGGGCAAACATTGCACTTGGGGGCTGTTTTGTGTATCCCTACAGTCCCCACCAGCCCTTGGCACTTGATGTCTGCACTTACCCTGCACTAGCCACAAGCTGACCGCACTTTTACCTACTGTTTTTATTTATTTTATCAATTTTTTACTGTTTATCCTATGTATTGTACTGCTCCCTCCCCCGCACTTTCCCCCCTCCCCTGCACTTCCACAATCTCAATATCTCCTGGCCTAGTAAGATTGTTCTCTGTCTTCCCTCTGTTCCCCCTCCCTTGCCTCGTCGCGCTTTGAAACACTTTTGTATGGGCTTGTTATAAATGCTTATCATATCATATAATTCATGAGCATGTGAATCTATGCCAGACCCAATGCTGGAGAAGGTTTAAGTTACTTACCTGTATCTATTGTTCTCCAGCATGGGTCTGGCATAGATTCACATGCAGTCCCTCCCTCCGGCTCCTCTGCGGCTCTTCTTGGTCATACTGCCACTTTACGTGCTTACCAAATCTGAAGAAGGCTGCCACCGGAGGGGTTTAGGGAGAGGACTGTCATTGGATGGGGGCAGTATGACCAAGAGAACAGTGATTGGTTAAGAGGAGAAATATAGTTTTAAAGTGAAAGTAAACTGTTTTTTCTTTTACTGCGGATTCCCAGCCTGGCAATGGAAATATTCATGAGCATGTGAATCCATGCCACACCCATGCTGGAGAACAATAGTTACAGGTAAGTTACTTTAATCCATCTATTCATACCCACTCTATAGCAAGCCCTTGTTTGCAATTTCTGTAGCAAATGTTGGTAAGTAGTCTGGAAGGCAAGGAAACACAGTTCTTACAATTTTCCTCTCCATTTCACTCACGTCCACATTAAATTGTTCCTATGTCCCATACCCCTTCCTCAATTCCGATGAAGGTCTGTCCCATAGGGACGGCACCAACGACTTTTTTTCATCGCTAAAGAACCTTTCCTTTAAATTTGAAGAATGTGAAGTCGTGCCCGTTGTTGCCACCCACACTGACTCCACCCACTGGCATCACTCGTCAGTCCTTTTTACTGCTCGACTGGACAGGAAAACTTGCACCTGCTGCGGCCACATTTTTTACACGTTGCTTACTTTCCGATTAATTTCTTAAAAACGCTGCTATCCACTACCCCTCTCTGTTGTACCGCCCATATGCCGGTGATAATGGGCTTCACCTTTTGTGGCAGGAGATTCCCATCTTCTGACAACCAAAGCCTTTGCCTGAGGTCTTTGGGGCCCATGCACCAGTGAGACTCTTGCCTCAGGACACAACATTGTCATCTAAACTCTTGGAAGGACCTCTTAAGTGACTCTCCGCCTCTGTGCTTCAAGGACTTTGCCTAAACCACAAAATCATTCTCAGGCCAGTTAATCTGTTAGGAGTTCTAAACATGCAAGCAGATCTCCTAAGCTGACTGAATCATTTCAACCATGAATGGGACATCCAACAGTCAGCTCTCGAATCCGTATTTTGGTTCTGGAGTCACGGTCCAGTGGATTTGTTTGCGACTCCTCAAAACAGCAAATGTCCCCTCTTCGCCTCCCTCTGCAGGGCCAAGGTGCATTCCTTGGGAGACGCTCTAACTATCTCTTGAAATGCAGCGTTCCTCTATGTGTACCCTCCAGTCCCTCTGCTACCCAGGGTCCTAACGAGATCTAGAAACACAAGCCACATCCTAAGAGCTCCTCAGTGGCCAGTTTGCTTTTGTTGTGCTGGCCTGATAAGGCTTTGCAAATAAGGCCCTATTCCCCTTCTTAAGTATCACAACCTTCTTCACCAACAGCAGGGCAAGTTTCTCCACCCAAAGAACCCTTGCTTACTAACATTGGGTAATCTAGGATTATACTCAGAGAATATGCAAATTATACAGGCTGCCAGGAAACTATCTTCCCTTTCTCAGTTTACCAATACATTGATGAGATTCTACCACTGGTCCTTCGGTAATGATATCAACTCTCTAACATGTACCTTGAACGATGGGTAATCCTTCACTTCACATATGGCCTCTTCTGATATTTTGGTATAATCATGTTCCACCTACTTAGCTGCGATTGGTGCTTACTAGAACGTGGGAGAAACTTCTATCTGTTCTTCAAACCCTATTGTTCATAGAAACCTAGAGGGTATCCAAAGACTTTATCCTTCCGTCAAGAAGCTGCACTCCTGGGAGCTAAATGTTATTTTGACCGGCCATGCTCCTAAGCCTTTTCAGCTCATGGCTTCTACGGATATTAAATTCCTCTCTTGAAAGTTTGCTCTTCTGGTGGGCCTTACCTCCACAAGAAGGCTAAGCGAGACGCAGGCATTTTGGGATTCTGAGATTTCAAATTATTTTCAAGGTTTAACCCATTCTTCCTTTTTGAGAAGTTAGTTTTATCCTTTCATATTAATAAGGAAGTAGTCCTCCAACTTATTTCCCGGACCCTTAGTCTCTAGCAGACTCTGTGCTGCATTGTCCAGATGTCAGAAGGGCTCTCAAATTCGTTCTCCACATATTTGATGGTCGGAACCCTGGCCCCTAAGCATCTAAAGCAACCATTGGGAGATTGCTTGTGTCTGACATGAACCATTGGTACACCTTACAGAAGCTTTGGTTCCCTTAGTCTACACGCTGTGAAGGCCAAGCTGCTCTGGTCTCCTTCCAGCGTCACTTTCATCAGCAAGGCTGCAACATGGTCTACACAGTCAGCTTTTTGCAAGCCTTACTGTCTCAACACCAGCTCCAAGCTGGATGCCAAATTTAATCAGGAGGTTCTGCAAAACTATTTCTCTCTGGTTATTTGGCAGTTCCTTCCCTTGAGTTTCTTTTGCTACGAAATCTCCTATCAATATGCAGGAAAGAAAAGGGGATGTTGGAGCAAAAAAAAGCTACTCACTGTTGTGCCTGCTGTTCTTCTAGCCCATAGTTCCTTTTCCTCGATATATCCCTACCTTCTTCTGCGCAAATGGGTTAGCTTAGCGATTAATAGATGACAAACCAGTAAAAGACTAAAGGACAAGGCCAGTGGGCACAGTCAGCATGGGCAGGCACACCTGGCACTCCCTTGCATGCCTCAAATTTAAAGGGAAAGTCCCTTTGCAATGCAAAAAATGCTCTGGTCCGTCCTGTAGTACAGACTCCCATCAGTATGGAGGAAAGGGCACTATGAACTAGGAGTACACTAGTCACTATGGTAACTGTTACTTTCCATGAGCCACCATTGTACATTATTCCTTACAGATAGCTCAAAAGCATCCCATTTGATCACCAAGCTTCTATCTTTCAGATCATTCCATTGAAGAATCTCTTGCATGACAGATACAAATTGACCAATATGAGCCTCATTTAGCAGCATGTCTGGGTCCCTATACCATTGTAAATTCCGTTTTTGCACACTATTTCAGATGGGATTGTTTGTATGGTGGTGTGTACAATGCATTATGCGCTTGGGTATTATCTGATAATCAATACGAGAGTAAGATTAATGGTCTGGAGAATAAATAAATGGATTGGATGAAGTCCTTTACCAGTGGGTTATGGATAAACCAAAGCTCTATTTTTATGTTACTGAGATATTTAATGCACACCGCTGACATTTGCATATGCTCTAGGAAATCCATTGGGTCTGAAAGATAGGGGCGTGGCTTAGACGAGCAGAAAGAGAGGGAAATAATAGGTAGCTTTGGTCTTTTGGTTGATGCAAGCAGACTGGAAGTACCCTGAGTTTTGTATGCAGATGTGTTGCGAGCCTCATCTGCACATGGTGCAATGATACATTTCCCAGGACAGTGATATGTACGTTTTTTGTAGAGGTGTTGTTTTCTGTTTGATGTCTGTTGGGATGGTTATTCAATAGCTGTGTGCGAGTTGCTTAGTTTGCATGTCTAATGTGTGTTGGTGTAAGGAATTTGAGCGAGTTGGGGATGCTGTTGAGCAGCGAGAGAAATTGCTGCCTGAACGTGGTGGTCCATTGATGGACATATTTCCTTTCATTATCCTTTGCACAAATTAACTGGCAGTGGCATTGGTGAATGCTGCACATCCTTGGGCAGCGGCGGGTGCAATGCGGTGCCTGGCCAATTGCAGTAGAGGAGCCTGGTGCTTATACACCTATGTGCTGCAGCCCTTCCCATGGACCTGAGGAGGAGAGGCTGTGGATGCGAACCCCAATTAGCTGCTGCAGCCAGAAAAGTCCTCTCTGCTGCGGTTTGCAAAGATGTGAAGGTTTCAGCCGAACGAAGATAGCCGTGTAAGGGATGGGGACGAACCAGCCTAGATCTCGAAATACGGTCAGAGCCACGTCTGCCTTAACCGTAGTGCGATCCTCAATGTAGGAGGAATTTGGGAGGGGTGGCTTTGCCGGGGGCCCCAGTGTCCCCTTGAGGCTTGGATCCTGAGTCTGCTCCATTGGACTGCGGACCACCTGCATCGGTTGTGGCGGCAGGCGGGAGAGCAGACAGAGCAAAGCCATGCAACTTGCTGTTCGGAGTGACTGAATTACCACAGCAGAGGGGCTGTTCCCTGCTGGGAGTGCACTGTGTCTACCCTCACTGACACTTTCCGCCTGCTATTAGAGATGGAGTTCTTTGGCAGGCACCCATGGCTCTATTTACAGTGGAACGATCTGCACTGGAGGTACGTGTCCCACCTGGGCACGCAGCTGGTGTGGCAATGTGAACCTTTGCTCAGCAGGCTCCGACACAGGCGACTTTTTTGTTAGTTGGATCCTCCTGCTCCAGCCATCCCCGGCGGCGTGTTCGGTGGTAGCGAGGCGTCCTAGATCGTTCTGGTGGTGCTCTCTTCCAAGAGAGACTGTGAAGGTGCGTGTGGTTCTCGGCCCCCAGCGGCTAGCTGTCATAGGCATGATCCCTGGGGGCTGGAGCTGGCGACGGGCAGTGCACAGTCGCTGGCTGTACAAGAAGGACTGTGATCGCTGTGTTGGATGGTGAGACAGGTAGCGTCAGCACCCATTGCCCTGTGAGCCAATATTTCTGCTTGGTTCCATCTGGGACCCTGTGTGGCAGAGAGGGTGGCTGTCACATGGAGGTGTGCGCGGACGGTGCACACTGGGGGTACCTTGTGGGAAGCCGGGTGCAATGTCATTGGGCTGCCCGCCGCACGGGAATCTTGAAGGGTGTCTGCCGGGCACTGTGTTACAGCCCTGAGGCATCAGTGCTATAGTGAAGCGGCAGTCGACACGTGTTGGCGAAGACTTCAACTTCATAATGACCAGAGAAGTGAATAAAAACATGATCCAATAGATTCTTTTACGAATACCCCTTCTAAAGAACTACTGCAAGCATCCTTCTTGTATACGGCAGAGGCAGTTGAGACGCCAGAGCAGCGACGCACGGACCCTACAGTGGAGGCGATGCAGGTGGGATTCACATCAGTGAACTCCAAACTGGAAGACCTGTTGGCCAACATCCGCTCACTTAGGGGCCAAATTGGAGAAAGAAAGTGCTGCATGACCCATGCCGAATCCAGAATCAGAGATACCAAGGATAGGATCACCATTGTTGAAACAGGCATGGCCTCTCTAAAGAAGGAACTGATGTTGGTCCAGGCAAAGTATGAGGACCTGGAGTCTCGCTCTAGGAGTAATAATATTGTGATGATAGAGGGGCCAGAGTCTGCCAGTACAGTCCTCATTGAACACTTCATAGATAAATCCTCAATGCGATCCTAGAAGATCCGGCAATCTCGCCACAGTTCCAAGTCGAACGGGTTCACAGGGTCCTACAGCCGCCTCCTAATCCTGGGGCCCCACTGCGGACCATTGTTGCGAGGCTCCTCAACTTCAGAGACAAGATCGTAGGCTGGACAGGGAATGTGGAGAATTACCCTTCCAATCCAGTAGAGTCTTTGTGTATCCAGACTACTCACCTGCAATGCCGACAGTGCGTACATCCTTTGACTCATTGAAGAATCTCCTACGGCATAAGCAGGTACCTTACACCTGTTTCAAAGCTTTGGGTTCAGTGAGGCAGCCTTGCCCAATTTTTTACATCGCCTGTGGAATCCAAATCCTACATAAAGTCGAATATACTTGCAGGCCCCACCTGTCCAAAGGGATTGGATGAGAAGTGGGCGACCTCGGCAAGCAGAGTTGGTTGATGCCAGACCACTGTGGGCCGGGGTCAAGCCTCTGCTCATGCATGAGAAGGCTCTCCTCTAGAACGACAGGGGATGCCTACTTGAATCTGACACTGCCGTAGCCTACTTTTGGATGAACTGCAGGAATCCAGCCACGCACCGTAGCCAAGTGACTGGAAGGATCGAAAGGGCGTCCTGAATATCGATTCTCCATGGCTGTATGTTGTGTGATGGGAGCACAGTTTGCTAATACTCTGTGGAAGTCTTCGGGGGCCTGCATGCTTTCGCAGGTTCCACCGTAAGTGTTCAGTTATTTTCGGCTGTTCGGCAGTGACCGCGAGGCACTGATGCTTACGATGCCCCCATTGAATTTTCAATGGGTTTTAGTAAATTGGGGTTCACCATCAAGTCAAGTTGGGGTAGATGGTGCCGGTGGGGGTACAAGCATGGGAAAGGTTCTACATATTGTTGGGACATCTAATTTATTGCAAGGATATACATTGTGGTGAGACAGGGGGTGCGGAGGAATACTTCATTATGCTTCACTTCTTTAGTCTCATCCCTCAATTGCTGCACTGCTGAAGCTAGTTAGTTGGAATGTTTCGGGGATAAACAACCCAGTAAACGCCAGGAAACTGATCTCCTACATAGAATGGCACTCCTCTCACATAACATTGTTGCAGGAGACACATGCCACAGCAAGGGTCAATAAGTCATTTGCCCCCAAGCGGGATGACAATTGGTTGTACTTCCTCCTCATCACAAACGCATGAGCTACTTACATTGATACACCAGACCTTAACTTTCAGGCCGCATAAATCCAATCGGATGCTTTGGAAAGGTATGTACTAGTTCATGGGAGTATTGCAGGTTTGGAGCTGCTGTTGGTAAATACCAATGGGCCCAACGTCGATGACCCTGCTTTCTGTGTACAGTTGGCCTCACTTCTGGATACTTGGGAGGTGGTGCCAATGATATGGGGTGGCAATTTGAACCCAATTCTGAGTTTGGAACTTGACTCCACAGGTCAATCCACCAGGCCTCTCTCTGCTACAGTGAAGGTGATCTATCAGATCATGGAACAATTTCAATTGGTAGATGTTTGCAGGAGCCTACACCTTTGGGGCAGGGAATATTCCTTCTACTCCATGGTTCAAAACATGATGTCCTGCATTGATTACTGGCTGGTCTCCCTATCGTTACTGAGTCTTGTGAAGGGATGTGAAATGTTCCTGTGTACATACTCTGACCATTCGCTAATTACATTGACTCTCAGACTAGGCGGGACTCCTTCGCCCGACTGTTGTGGAGATTGAGCCCATTGGCGCTGCGAGATGCTGCGTTTGCTAATACGCTATCCAAAAATATTTCTATCTTCCTGGAGACTAATGTTGGATCTGTGTCTTCTCAATCCACTTTGTGGTAGACATTCAAGGTCTATAAGGGGGTGGCACTATCTGCGGGGTACTCAAGACAATTAGAATTGAATAACGGGTGGCGGAAACCAGGGTGCGTGCTCTTGAAAGTCAGTATGGACACTGCCCCACAGCCTCTCTGCTAGGCAAGATTAAAGCAGAGCTCCTTGAATTCCATGAGCTTGCTGATTGGGAAATATGTTTCTTTAGTAAGCCGGTAATGGCGTGCAGGTATGGCGAGGCGGATATCCCTGGCAGTGCCTTGGCCAAGTTGGTGAGTGTGGATTCACAGGGTAGCCTCATTGCAGCAATTCATACCCCTGAAGGTGGGGTGCTCACTTATAACGCTGCTATATGCAACGCGTTTGCAAGCTTTTATGAAAACCTCTACTCGAATCGCAGCACCATCAGGTGAAGCGACCATACTGCTGAATGCACCTATTCGGCTAGAAGAAATTCAACTGGCGATCACTGGTCTCCTATCGGGCAAAGCCTCAGGCACTGATGGTCTAGGAGCAGAGTTGTACAAGGAACATAAGCACACTCTGGCTTTGCTTCTCCTACAGGAATGGGAAGAGTCCATGGAGCGGGGTGAGTTGCCCCCTACCATGTTCGAGGCATTTATAACAGTCCCACTCAAGCCCAACAAACTGGGGGAGAACGTGGGATCTTACCAACCCCTCTCTTTAATTTATATGAATGTCAAAATAATTGCCAAAGTCTTTGGCGAATAGACTAATGCCTTGATTATGCATGTATTTGCACACCTTTGTGTTGGAACATTGGAATGCCTACAGATGGACAGGTGAAAGACTTTGCCCCTTTGCACATTTTCTTTACGTTTAGCGTTTAAGGGTCAGGATAGGATTTTTGGACACATTACAGAGAACTCTTTATTTTGCGACATTCTGACACTGACATCCTTTAGTTTCCTTGAGGCAGGGAAACCCCTCATAGTGATAGGGCGAGACAGGTGTTTCTCCAACCCTTTTACATTAATAAAAGTCTATATAAACCATCTGAATACTCCCTGTGTCTCACTCCTGATTCATTACAGTACCCAGAACTTTTGAACATGTCCATCTATTATTCCCTGAATATTGCGTTGAAGAATTGTTAGTGGAAATTAAATGAAAATTGGTTAGTGGAAGTGAAATGTTGAGGAGGATGTGTGAGTGGACGTGGCAATCTTAAGGATATTGAAGGAATAAGTGATACTTTGGTATTGGCGTATTCAAGGACATTTGAAGTTTTCTTAAATGGAATAAATATATATTTAATCGACAATTTAAAACATAAGTACCTAAATATAGTTTATTCGGTTGATCAGAAGATATTTGCTGTCAAATGGGGATGAATATTTCACAGTTGTGGATCTGATTACACAAGGTTGTCGACTGAAAGGCAAGATTTCTGTATAAGGCTGAGGATTAAGTCAATAATGCAAACAGCCTGTTGAATTAACTTGAATTTGTATTAACTTGGGAATATTGCACAGTAACATCCACAAAAAATGTCAAATATTCATGTTTTCTGAATAGCATATTTGCAGAGGTATGCATGCAGCATAAAACCCCAAGCTTCTAAGATTCTTCATTCAAAGACAGCACACACAGGATATTGTATATCTGCCAAATATTCGATCTATCAAACATGCATAATCTAACCCCTCTACTGCGGAGAACATGTATGCCACATTATAAGCACTACATTCCCAGTCCTAAGAACATGACCTGCATGTTCTCCCACACTTCTGATTAGCACTGTGGAAGCGTTTATGCAGCAGGAAATGGTCTAACCAGCAAGCATGAAGTCCCAAAAAGATGTCATATAACAAGCAATCATAATATAGGAAATGGGTGTTATATTACAAGTGGTTAATATGTTTTATTATAAGTAGGTTCATAAGGAATGTGCTATATTGCCATTTGATATATGTATACCATAACACATTTGTACATAACACTATATAAAAGGAGGGTTTACGAAAGAATCCCTTCATCAGATCTATTCTCTTTTTCAGGGAGAGCAGATGGATCCCGAGGCAAGTTATTTGTGAAAGATGACACTATCTTCAGTGTTGAACCGTAAGTAGTTAATTGTAATTTTGAGTTTAGTTGCATGATGTGCAGCTCTGTTAATTTGCGTGAACAGTAAATATTTCTGAGTGAAATATTTGACAGGATAAAATATATACACGCCATGGTCACTTCCAGAAACTGGCGATTACGAATGGTAATCAGCATTACTTATAACCCTACTGGCTCATCACAGCCCTTGCTACATTAGGAGTCCATCCTAATTTGATAGACAATCCCTTGGTTTACAAATCCTAAATAATAGGAATTTTACCACACTCCTCTCCAAGAGATTAAAGCTCTGGGTACCCTCCAACACATTATTCACGTTCCCTAGCAGAGAATGCAGACGATGACCATGCAGGGAAGGGACATAGGTGGGGTCATTACGACCCAGGCGGTAAGTACACCAACTTTACCACCATGGTGTAAACTATGTTTACACCATGGTGGATGGCGGATTTAACGCCCCATTCCAAGGTGAGTGGGGCGGTAAATCCCCATTTCCCATTTACCCTTCCCCATACCCATTTTTGCCCTATAGGGCATAATGGGAGTGGGGAAGGCGCTAATTACGGCACCGTAAATTACGGTGCCGTAATTAGCACTAAGGCGGTTTAGCGCCATGAATTTTAACGCCTGCTAAAAGCAGCCGTTAAAATTGGAATCAGGCGTTAAGGGTTAACGACGGCGTTAACCCTTAACGCCTGAGTTGTAATGAGGCCCAGGGACTGTGAAAAGGCAAGAGGCCTAGGAGTGATCAAGATAATCTTATGTAATCGTCCATTATCTACCACCCCTGCTTGTCACCATCTTTACTAATTGACAATGTAAAATGCACATCAGTACTTTTTTATATACCATTCTCTTTCAATTTAAACATCTCTAGAAATATTTACAATTCAAAAAAGGAAAAGCATGTAGACTTTGTGTACCAGTTTTCATTGGATTCTGTGTATACCCAACTAGGATTGGTGCCCCAGAAAAGGCACAATCGAGAAGTAAGCATCAGCAACATGGTACTACCCAAACTGTTGTATGAAGACATTAATGTGTAACACCACGTCAAGAATAAGTAATAGAAATATAAATGAATATGTAGACTAACAAAAATATTTGAGTAAATGAAGGTAGTGCAGATACATATTTCTCCTGAAAATCCTTATTGTGACTTTGGGCATTATTCCGAATTTGGAGGTAGCCATAGCGCTATTAGCGCCATGGCTGCCTCCAAAACCAGGTCCGGTCTGGTTGAATGGGGACTTACTGGGACATTCCGACCTGTGCGGACCCAGTAAGTCCCCATTCAACCAATCATTCCCCATTCTCATTTGAGCCCCCATAGGACTCAATGGGAATGGGGAAGGCGCTAATCACGGGCCTGCAAATAGCGGGCCCGTGATTAGCGCCCTGGTCCCTTAGCGGGACCCGTAAAGGACGTGTGGTCAGACCACACGTCCTTTACGTGTCCCGCTAAGGGAACTCAGAATTGGGCGGTAAGGGTTTAACGGCTCCGGTCTCCTTACCGGTGACAGTCAACCCTTACTGCCCAACTCGGAATGAGGCCCTTTGTCTTGAACAGCACAACGCAGACAAATGTTCTAGTGTGGTACGCACCACACACCTATTCTCCAAATAGATCCTGCAGCAGGCTCACTCCTTGCAATAGACTAGGGCTGAATCATGTTTGTATTTTGAGTACAGTTCAGTGAGTCCAAATGATAAACACAGACACTTTTCCCAGGTAATAACTGAAGCTTTGCATAAACTGACAGACCTCTGGTTATGGGAACTTATTCTCTTATGAAGAAGTCCTAGTTGAAAAATGGCTGGAAACAGGGAGCATCAATATACGTGCCCAAAACAGACAAAATGCAGGTTACCAGTACACCCTTACGGAATAGGAACCCGTAAAATACCAAGTCCAAAAGTATATCAGCTTAGCTTACTCACAGGTGCAGGACTTGAACCCTTTCAATCTTTAGCCATTTAAGAGCCCCATAACAGTGAGACTTTGTAGAAATTTGATTCATTCTAAAAAATGGATGTAAACTAATGTATTTATAAAAATGCGAGTCCTCTAAACCTGCATAAAGTCCTGTACATAACCGTCTTATTGCAAATCTAAACCTGTAAGAAGAAAATAACATCACTACTTTTATGACTTTCCTTTCGATTAAATATTACTCATACGTCCCCTCCATCCTTGTGGGCGTCCCCCAACATGGGGACGGTACTGGAACCTTTGGCAGTGAAAAGAACTTCCCCTTCAAATTTAGTATAGTGCACAGGGGCGTGATTTCTAGCGTGGGAACGCCTTGCAAAGGCCCTGCCCTTCGCCGCCTCACCTCAGTCTCTTTTTCCGCATGGACAGGTTCGGACCTGGCAGCCAGCGTAGAGACTTTCTTTGCTTTCCGCTTGCTCCCCGTTGATTTTGTCAATTCTTGTTTCACTTCCCTTTGGTGTCTTGCCTACCCCAGCACATGTCGACCGTAGCGGACTTTACTAGGTGTACCTCGTGCGACCGTTCGTCCCTGGCCCCTGACCCCCATGCACTCTGTCTGGAGCACTTGTGCCCCGACCACCGCTGGGATTCATGTTTGGCCTGCAATGCTTACGGTCACAGGGCATTGAAGATTCATTTGTCGCGGTGGAGGGAGATCTTCCACATTTCCCCTCCGCCCCAGACTTTTTCTTCAGGACCTCTCATCAAGACAAGGTAGGCCCTCTGTTCAGCACGGCTCTGCAGCGTGGCGACTCCTTCCCAGGGGTTCCCACGGATCGGGGTTCCTCAGATTAAGGCTCTGGCAGGCCCGAGGCCTCTACGGCTACCGGATCCCAAGCCAAGGGCCCGGGGGACAGATCTGATGCCTTTCAGGCTACCGGCTCCCAAGCAGAGGGGCTCAGGCACCATAACAGGCTGTCCCAGTGTTTTGCTTTTCTAAATGTGCACGGACATAGTTATTATTTTTCTCCCCAATATCCTGAATAGAAAAACATTGTACACTTGAAAGACAAGAATTCACGCACACACATTCAGCCAGATTATAGAACGGCTCTTTATGGCCGTTTATTACACAAATGAATACACTCAAAAAATGCTACATAAAACAAAAGGTTAGTAATACATCACTGTTTAAGAACCTTTTCTGCAACGCTTAATGGGCAATTAGGAATTGATACGTCTATCCTTCCCCCGAAGATCCATCTGAACTCCTGATCTGGTGCTCCCCAATTTAAACCTCCCAAAAAGTACTTTTCCAGAAAGTCCACCTGCTCAAAGCATCCTTTTGGCATTCGGCCAAATGTCACATGGAAAACTCCAAGAGGTCTCTTTCTCATAGGAGTGCAAAAGACAACATCGATTTTGCTCCTGCAATGTTATCAGGCACTTTACTCAAAACAATCTGTGAAAAACTGCAGACTGGAATATATTTTAATAGTGATTCTAAGATTGCAGACAGTATTCAGAGCTGACATTAAAAGGCAGCCTTCACTGAGGCTTGAGGAAAATGTCCACTGCTGCACCCAGAATGCATTTTGAAAAAACTCCATGTTTTTTAGTCAAAAATGTTACATTTTAAAAGCATTACATTCCACCTTTGGACATTTGACTTCCATAACTCAGTGGTACTAAAGTCAGCTTTTGAAACCGCAAAGCATTATAACTAAACTAGAAATGAAAGAATCAAAATCATAAAAATTATAAAAATGCAAGCAAAAGCATAACGCACGGTTTCTCCAATATTAGAAATCCAGGAAAACAACCAGTCCCACCAATTCCCAGTATGGAAAGATGTTACTTACTTTGTCACATCCTTCACATTTTGGATGTTTTTTGCACAGACTGTGAATGGTCACTCAAATTGAAACTGCACGTTCCTTTAAATACGTTACACCCTAAATTATGTTTTAATAACAGATAGTCAATAGCCTCTCTATTCTGCAAAACTGCTATTCTCATAGCTTTCCTACCTAGAAGCAATTCTTCTAAGGCTTGAGAGGTATAATATAACCCTTCACTACTAAACATGCTAACTTACTCAGAGATGTATAGACCCCAGCAGCTAATCCCCAGACTCCCACCAATGAATAGACAAGAGCTAGTACTTCCGATTCAGACAATAAATGCACATCTGAATCACAATTTGAGGTTAGCCCTATAGATTAAAAAACTGACCTAAGGTGTAGTCGGGATCCTGTACATGGTCCTCAAGGAATGTTAGCAGGAATGTAAGTGAAAGTGGTATTCCCGCATGAAAAAGCCTTCCTACTGGAAGTTTGACATGGTTCAAATGACTAGCAGCTACAACTGTATGATTACAGATCATGGTGTTGTCAACGTTGGTGCATGTGCTTGGAGTATGTGAGCACAGTTGTTCTTCAAACACAGTCCGGTTCATTTGTTTGATCATATTCAATTGCTGACATTTGCCAACGTCTTCTGGCTGACAAGTTAACTTAAAACAGACATCACCTTGAGTAATGTTGTATGTAAAAATATTGGTCAAATTGTTACATTTTTGGTTGGTCTCCTGACACAATTTAAAATATTCATAAACAGAAAACGACAGTTGGACATCATTATCCTCCACCAAAGAGTCGTTTTGAGTGATGCTGAAAATGTGTCTCAAAGCTGAAGCAGGTGTTGACATCACTATCAGACATGTTGTCTTAAGGTCCATTCCTTTGTGCGCATTTGATAACTAAAAATAGGCATTGTTGAGGACTTCTTGAGCAAGGTAGAGCCATATGTTTTCCTTTTAGGCAGATTGTACTTGGTTTATCCTCAATGTTTTGCTAATCCGTTTCTTTGTGCCTGCTGGGGCTAGTATGTTGGCATCGGCATCAAGCGACTCAAAAGCTTCATTCCTCAGCATCAGATTCCTATTGGTTTGCTGCACAAATGTGACATCTTTAGTTTGTTGCAGTGTGTTGCTTCATCTTTCCAAATGGAGTCCATTTAAACTTACAAGTACACCAGCCAGGCACAGGCTCTGTACAGCAAACCCAGAAAAAACATATCTGTTGATAATCATTCTCTTAAATAACATTTGTCTGCGGGAACATAGTCCAAGTTTTGCCTGCCAGGCTCCATTACTAACACTAGAAAATGAACCAGAGTTTGCATGGAATGTGCTCTGACTCTTTATATACTATATGCAAAACAAAGAATACTATTCTCGGTCTATTTAGAGTTCCTTTGGAGCTGATTTATTTGATACACAAAGATGAGACATATGTGCGGCCCTCCTGGTAGCCAACACGTGTTTCGACCCACTCAGGTCCTTTTCAAGGCTGGGCCTGTTAGAACATTACAACCATATCTTTTTTTCCCAAAACAAATCAGAAATGATTCATTGAGACATAAATTCCCCACAGCAAAGTGTAAAAAAACAATCACAGTACACACAACACATTATATAAAAGTCAATTTTAAGTCCCCATGATTAGTAATCTCAAGCAACCAAAATTTCATATAATTTTAGACTGCAAAAACGTGAACACAATTTGCAAACAAGATATCATTAAATGATGTTTGTTTCTCCCCAAATGCCTGGTACCGGATAGGAACTGAACCAATTATTTATAGGCAAACTGTCAGGATTCGGCAGCGTTCTATAATTCCGGGGCATCGAACGTCTAATAAAAATACTGTTGTTACTTCACGTGCATACAGAAGAAGATGTAGCACTGGCCCTTAAGGCGTGTGTTGCCAGGAACTTGGAAATTGTCATGGAAACACTGGCGTCCTGCTAGTGCTTCCTGGTCTCGCTTTGCACGCTGAGTTACTTCCTGCTTGCATCAGGTGACTGGCCTTCTTAAGATCCTCCTCTTCAGTAAGCCGATGCTTCTGAATCTTGTGTTCTGGTGGCGCTATTCTTTGATTCCATGTACCTTGCTCCTGTTCCCATAATCCTTGTCCTGGTCCCCTGTGTATTGACCCGGGTTGTTTTTTGGCTTTGCTTCCCTCAAGGACCTTCCTGTATTGAAGAATACCTGGCTACTCGACTACGGACCGCCCCACGACCTGCTCTGTCAATTCCTTTGAACTTCAATGCCTTTTTGTGTTTTGGAACTCGGACCGCTCAACAACCTGCTTTGTCATTTCCTCGTGTACTTTGATGCCCGCTCCTGATTTCGACCACAGACTGTAAAAGGATCTGCTTTTGCCTATGATTTAGCTCCAGGGACCTCGTTGTGTATTGTTCACGGACCTTGCCATTTGTTGAGATTTGTTTGGACTTTGGAACTTTACTGCCAGAGCGTACCCGGACTAGAGACTGCGTTGTAGTACGCCTAGGCGTCCTCGTGCTATCCGGTTGTCATTTGGATCAATTAACCTGCTCTCAAGCACTCGTCTGGAACTTCCATTGTCTGCCATAAGGACTGCCAACTCGGTAAGATTCTTGTAAAATACCCTTCTTGTATTACCATTCTATTAGGTGGTTATTTGACCCCTTCTCATGTTTATTTCAGATTCAAACCCGGCTGCCTACATGTTGCCATTAATACCAGTCACCTGTCAATCAGTCGAGCTACAGGCGGGGATTCATTCTACTGGTGCAGGGCCACCCACCCCCGCAGTAGCATCGTGTTCTGAATTAACCCTATCAGGGCTTGACACTGGAAAAGTGTACATGACTGCCCACTTTCTGTTAGCCCCACCGGAGCGGTTTACAGGAGACCCCAAACCTACAAAACCTTTCTGAACCAATGTAGGCTGCATTTTCTTTGTAGACCGGCTTCGTTTCCGGATTCAACCACCAAGGCGGCCTTTTTGTTGTCACACTTGGGTGGTACAGCAGCGGCATGGGCTAACCCCTTGCTCGAAGAGGTCAGTCACCTACTATATAATTGTGACGCCTTGAAAGACTCTATGGGCCTCATTACACGGTAGGCGGTAAGGGTTTACCGGTACCAGCATTTTACCGGTACCGGTAAACCCTTACCGCCTTACTACGAGGTCCCTTTGCGGGTTGGAGAATTTAACGCCTGCTTTTTGCAGGCGTTAAAAACCAACCCGCAAAGGGACCAGGGAGCTAATTACAGTACCGCAATTTGCGGTGCCGTAATTAGCACCTTCCCCATTCCCATTATGCCCTATGGGGCAAAAATGGAAATGGGGAAGGGCAATGGGGGAAAGGGGAATTACCGCCCCACCAACCTTGGAATAGGGCGGTAATTCCCCTTTCCACCAAGGCGGTGCCGGTATTTTACCGGCATGGACCAAGGTGCTAACAGCACCTTGGTCCACCGCCGTCCGTGTAATGAGGCCCTACGTGTCGGGTTTTTGATACTCGGTACCCCACGCAAGCCACCGACTTGGAATTGCTGAGTTTACAACAAGGTAATACTTCCCTTTTGTCCTACTTGGCTAAGTTTAATCCGTTGGTAGCGGAGGCCAACTGACCTGAGGAGAAAAAGGCCTCCCTGTTCTACAAAGGGTTGTCTGATTCCCTCAAATACACTCTTTCCACGGTACCTGTGATACCCACATCCTTTCCTGAACTGTTAGATCTGGTTCTGCAAATTGATTCTCGTTGTTAGGCAGAAACCTGTGCAGTTCGCTTAGGGACTACTGCAAAAGGCTTAGGACTACAGGTGTTGGCAGTAAACCCAATTGGTAGCAGTCTGTACCACCCAGATTTACCTGGTAGCTGTGGCTGAGCAGCCAGACTTCTCTCAAGAAGAGTTAGATAGTATATAGAGTATACAAGATAGGTACCACAATACAGTAGCACAAGCAAACACTGGCCAGAGCTTGGGTATAAAAGTATATTGTCAGGAAGGTCTGTAATCTCCTCTTCCTCCTGAGATGCCCCTGACTCCCTTTCCTCCCCTTCCTCCTCACCTCGAAGTCTCCGGCGTTGAGTCAGCTTCGGGTTGTCCTTTGTTCGAGTCTTCACCCATTTGTTTTGAAGATAGGGACGACCGAAGTAGGACGCCACAGTGACACCCTTTGGGTGATCTGTGGCAACCCTCCTCGGTCGCTGGTCAATGGGGAGAAAGCCAGTGGCACAAAAAACCCCAGAAGAGTAGAATTTTCAACCGCTGTGTGGTAGCTATCAACACACTCCGGAGGCAGCAGCAGAGGGAGAGGAACTGGTTGACACAGTCCGGAAATTAAAACAAGCTCCAACGAGATTCGGGTAGAATATAGTTCCAGTACAGATAGTCAGAAGAGGGCTAGGCGAGGCAATCCACAAGACAGGCAGCGGTCGGTACACAGGGATTTCAAACAGGAAGCAGTTCCGATACAGGATAAGCAGATGAGGGCTAGGCGAGGCAATTCACAAGGCAGGCAGCGGTCAGTACACAGAGATTTCAAACAGGATAGGTACAGATGAGGGCAATCAGAAGAGGGCTAAGCAAGGCAAGCACAAGACTGGAAGGAAGGAAGGCGGAAAGAACAACGTAGAAAGTAAAGGGGGAAGGAAATACGAAGGAAGTAAACACAAGACGGGAGGGAGGAAGGATGACAGACGGGAACGGAACAGGCAAGGGAGGAGGAGAAAAGATTGCAGGGAAACCCCGACAAAAGGTACGGAGAACAAGGGAAGAAAAAAGGGCCGAAAAAGAAAAGAAGGGCAAACGGGCGGAAAAAAGGAAAACTACTTGAAAACAGTAGCGCCGGCAAAACAGGACGAAACACTGTACGTTGCAACGCACCCGACCCCGGAAGTAAAAGGAATAAATCCCGGTGTCGGGAACGTCGCAAGGACAGCTAGACCTACACAGCGCGTTTCCCAAAACGTGATGGAACCAGCAATGGCGGGCGCAGCCTCCACTTCTTCCAAAGCCGCCAGGTTCCCTGAGCCGTGACAGTATGCCCCCTCCTAAGGTCCACCCCACCAGGTTTATTTGGGTGTCTGTAATGGAACTTACGCAACAGGAGGGGAGTATTTAGATGTGATCTGGGTTCCCAGGTGTCTTCAGACCTCGGGTATCCTTTCCAGTGGACTAGGTACTCCAAGCGTCCCTTATGATATCGGGAGTCACATATTTGGGATACCTCATAGATGTCATCAGCGGGATCCGGAGGGACCGGAGTGTTGTTCCTTCTTCGGGACCATTTATCTTCCATGAAGGCCTTCAATTGGGAGGTGTGAAACACCGGGTGTACGCGACGTAATCGTGTAGGCAGCTGTAGGCGAAAGGCAACTGGGTTGACTACTTGTGTTATTTTGTATGGTCCAATGAAACTAGGAGACAGCTTAGATGGACGTACCCACCGTGGTAAGAATTTAGTGGACAGAAGTACTTTGGAACCGACTCCCCAATCAGGTACCGGTCTCTGGTGTTTATTAGCTTGGGATCTATTTCTTTTTTGAGTCCCAGCCTAGCCTTGTTATGAGCCTCTCGGATAGCCGCTAATGAAGCTTCCACAGAGGGCACGGAGGACTCTATGTTGGTCAAGGGAAGAAAGGTATGGGGATGATAACCGTACGTACAACAAAAAGGGCCAGTACCGAGGGCAGACTGGCTAGTGTTATATGATAATTCGGCCGTCGGGAGTAACTGGACCCAATCATCCTGTTGTTGGTTGATAAAACACCAGAGATACTGCACTAAGGTTCCATTTAGACGTTCAGTTTGTCCATTTGATTGTGGATGGAACCCAGAGGTCAGGGCTCTTTCAATGCCTAATCTCTTGCATAAGGCAGACCAGAAATGAGAGGTGTACTGGCTACCACGGTCTGAAATGATCTTAGTTGGCAAACCGTGTAGCTTGAATATGTCTCTCAAGAAAATCTCAGCCATGCGAGACGCAGAAGGTACACCAGGTAGAGGTGAAAAATGCGCCATTTTAGTGAATGAATCGATGACCACCATTATACAGGTACAACCCTGTGACTCTGGCAACTCTACGATGAAGTCGGTCGATACAGTGGTCCATGGGCCTGTAGGAATGGCACAGGATTCCACAATACCAGAGGTCTTTGTGTGGAGTACTTCTTACGAAGACAGGTGACACAAGACTGAACATATTGTCTGATATCTTCCTTCATCTTTGGCCAAAAAAAATATCTTGATAAGAGTTCTTGAGTATTACGAATGCCACGATGACCCGCAATCTTGGTATCATGGCACCAGGATAATGCTGTCTTCCTTAACGATGGAGTTGGCAGATACAACTTGTCGTTAACCAGATATAGACCATCTTGGATGACATAATATGTCTTGTCGCTATGCATTTCTGCTTCGAAACTCCCTCCAGAATCGTCCTTGACCTGTTGCAGGAATGTAGACACCACTCCTATTCTCTGAGATCTTGAAAACATCAATTCTGTAGTAGCTTCCTGTTCAGACAGATAGTCACTGCGTCGGGACAGGGCATCAGCCACTAAGTTTTGTTCGCCCGGGATGTAAGCAATATTGAAATCAAATTGGGCGAAAAAATGAGCCCACCTTGCCTGTCTTGTGTTAAAACATTCAAATTGACGCAACACCTGCAAATTCTTATGATCCGTTCGGAGGGCAAAAGGGTGTTCTCCGCCTTGAAGGAGGTGTCGCCACTCTGTGCAAGCTAATTTCATAGCCAGCAATTCCCTCTCTATCACAGAGTAGTTATGTTGACTGGTGTTCAGCGTTTTGGAATAATAAGACACTGGATGTTCCTTACCCTCATACTCTTGCAGTAAGACTGCACCGACTGCGGCAGAAGAGGCGTCAACTTCCACTATAAAGGGACGGACCTGGTCAGGTTGTCTTAAAATGGGAGCTGAACGGAAAGCCTGTTTGAGTTGTTGGAAACTCTCCTCGGCCTGAGGAGACCATTGGAAGGGGGAGGAAGATTTCTTAAGAAGTGAGATCATCGGGAGTACCAGTTGTGAGAAGTTTGGGATAAATTTCCAGTAGAAATTCAAGAAGCCAAGGAATCTCTGGATGTCTTTAACAGACTTAGGAGACAGCCAATCAAGAATAGAATTGACCTTCTGTGGGTCCATAGCAATTCCCTCTGAGGAAAGAAAGTATCCTAAATATGATATGGACGTCGCCGAAAACACACACCTTTCCAATTTGACTGAGAGATGGTTGTCTTTGAGTCTGTGAAAAACCTCCTTGACATGAGTGTTATGCTCTGCTTGAGTGTGGGAAAAGACTAAAATGTCATCAAGATAAATGATGGCAGAGTGTCCCAGGAGATCCGAAAAAAGTCTGTCCATAAAACGTTGGAATATCGATGGAGCATTTACAAGGCCAAAGGGCATCACTTGATACTCGTACAAACCAAAGGGAGTCCTAAAGGCTGTCTTCCACTCATCTCCGGATTGTATACGAAGCAGATGGTAAGTGTTGCGTAAGCCTAGTTTCGTAAACACAGTGCCTGACTGCACGGCATGAATGATTTCAGAGATGAGGGGCATGGGATATCTGTCCTTAATGGTTACTTTGTTTAATCCTCTGTAATCTATACAGGGGCGTAGCTCTTGAGTGTCTTTCTTGGGAATGAAAAATAAAGAGGCACCTGCAGGAGATTTGGATGGTCTGATCAACTCATTGGCTAGGTTCTTGTCTAGGTAATCTCTCAGATACTGCCTTTCTTGCATAGTCAAAGGATACATCCGACAAAATGGGACCAAGGCACCTGGGTGCAAATCAATACAGCAGTCTTCGAGTCTGTGAGGAGGGAGCTCCAGAGGGATCTTCTCCGTCACCACTTCAGTGTATTCTCTCAGATAGGATGGTAAACAATGTATGGTCTTAGATTCACCCCCACAGGAGGTTCGAACCGTAGAAAAGGTTGGTTTTGGCAAACAGCTTGCATTGCAGAAGGTGGAATGAAAACTTAACAGGTTTCTGGACCAGTCAATGGTGGGATTATGCCGGCGTAACCATCCAATGCCTAGAATCAAGGGGAAGTGAGCAGCTCTGATGATATCAAAGGAAAGGCGTTCTGTATGCTGCATGATGCGCATGGTGAGAACTTCAGTAGAATGGGTGATAAGGCCGGAGCTCAAAGGCTCGCCATCTACTCCCTCCACCTTCTGGTCCTCGGTCTTGGCTATCCGAGTCAGTCCTTGGCTCTCTGCCCAGTGGGTATCAATGAAATTTCCTGCGGCTCCACAATCCAGGAGGGCCTGAGTCTGTATGGAGGTCTGGCCAATCAGAAGGGTGACTGTCATCACCATAAGTCAGGCATCGTCAGAACTCTCCAAAGTGGTGAGTGAGAGGGTAACAAAGGGACTTGAATCTCTCCCTCGGTAATACGTCCCCAAACTTACCGAGGGTGCTTGTTTCCCCGAGTGTCTGGGAGGTACATCAGGACAGTCCCGAAGTAAGTGAGTCGAAGATTCACAGTACATACATAGACTGCCTTCTCGCCTCCTCCTGCGTTCTTCCGTCGAGAGAGGGGAGCGGGTGGCGCCAATCTGCATGGGTTCTTCTCGTGAGAGACGAGTAGAGCGAGGTGGTTCCGAAGGAGGAGGAACAGGAGGCATCGGAACTCCACTCTTTATCGTACGCTGCTCAGCTCGCCGTTCAGACAGCCGGAAGTCAATCCGAAGTGTAGCAGTGATCAGGCCAACAAAGGTTAAAGGGCTTTCGATACGTGCAAGTTTGTCTTTCAACTCTTCTCGCAGACCCCTACAAAAAGATGGCATACTGCGCCTGTTCTTGCCAACCTGCTCCCGCCGCGATCTGATTAAATGAGGTGATGTAGGACATTAAGTCTGAATTTCCCTGTCTGATGTCCAACAGATCCTCGGAGGCCAGATAGGTGCTCTCGGTTCGAAGGAACGTCTGCTTCATCATGGTCTTGAAAGCCTCATAATCCTGAAGCACAGGATCAGTCCTATTGATCAAAGGGGTGGCCCAAGCCAAGGCATTGCCTGACATGTGGGTTATCATAAACCCAACCTTGGCATGACCTGAAGTGAAGGCCTGTGGACAAAATGAAAAATGCAAGTGACACGCATCCAAAAACTCCTTTAGTCTCTTGGGCGTTCCGTCAAACTTCCCAGAAACTAACGGTAGGGGAGGCAAGTCGGTAGTCGGTGGGTCCCGCTCTGCTATCCTCTGTTGTAGCGCAGCATTAGCGCTCTTAAGGTTTTGGACTTCCAGGCTCAGGTTTTGGACTGCAGCTACTAGCTCCTGAACTTGCTGCGGAGAGGCCATGTCGGATTCGTGGCGTTGCAAACTGTCAGGATGGTCTGTAATCTCCTCTTCCTCCTGAGATGCTCCTGACTGCCTTTCCTCCCCTTCCGCCTCACCTCGAAGTCTCCGGCGTTGAGTCAGCTTCGGGTTGTCCTTTGTTCGAGTCTTCACCCATTTTCTTTGAAGATAGGGACGACCGAGGTAGGACGCCACAGTGACACCCTTTGGGTGATCTGTGGTAACCCTCCTCGGTTGCTGGTTAATGGGGAAAAAGCCAGTGGCACAAAAAACCCCAGAAGAGTAGAATCTTCAACCGTTGTGTGGTAGCTATAAACACACTCCGGAGGCAGCAGCAGAGGGAGAGGAACTGGTTGACACAGTCCGGAAATTAGAACAAGCTCCAACGAGATTCGGGTAAGAAATCAGGTAAGTAGAATATAGTTCCAGTACAGATAGTCAGAAGAGGGCTAGACGAGGCAATCCACAAGACAGGCAGCGGTCGGTACACAGGGATTTCAAACAGGAAGCAGTTCCGATACAGGATAAGCAGATGAGGGCTAGGCGAGGCAATCCACAAGGCAGGCAGCGGTCAGTACACAGAGATTTCAAACAGGATAGGTACAGATGAGGGCAATCAGAAGAGGGCTAAGCAAGGCAAGCACAAGACTGAAAGGAAGGAAGGCGGAAAGAACAACGTAGAAAGTAAAGGGGGAAATACGAAGGAAGTAAACACAAGACGGGAGGGAGGAAGGATGAGAGACGGGAACGGAACAGGCAAGGGAGGAGGTGAAAAGATCGCGGGGAAACCCCGACAAAAGGTAGGGAGAACAAGGGATGAAAAAAGGGGCGAAAAAGAAAAGAAGGGCAAACGGGCGGAAAAAAGGAAAACTACTCGAAAAACAGCAGCGCCGGCAAAACAGGACAAAACACTGTATGTTGCAACTCACCCGACCCCGGAAGTGAAAGGAATAAATCCTGGTGTCGGGAATGTCGCAAGGACAGCTAGACCTACACAGCGCGTTTCCCAAAACGTGATGAAACCAGCAATGGCGGGCGCAGCCTCCACTTCTTCCAAAGCCGCCGGGTTCCCTGAGGCGTGACATATATAATTAGTTATTTAAAAACACACTTTGTAAAATACAGTAACACTAATATGGCAAGCAAGTTCAAACACAGTCACTATTAATAAATATACATCCCTGATCACTTATTGAACAAGTCTTAGTCAAAACACCACTTATTTTCAGATAGAGGTGAGCGCTTAACCTAAGATGGCACTCCAATAAGATAATTAAAAAGGGAGGGAAAAAGGCAGAATTAGGAACATACACAATACCAACACTTTAGGAGAACCAGAGCAAGTCAGAAAAGGCAGAGTCTACTGAGGAGCAAGAAAGCAATAGGCGAGGCCCACTCTTGGTGAGAGCAAGGCGGAATGTGTCCAAGATCACACAGTTGAATAGTACTTTTAAAGAGTCTTTGCAAAGAGTTCAAAAAGGGTTGGATAAAGTTAGGAAAAGTTAGTTAGTAGGTCCCAAGTCACCCCAGGATAGAAAGTCAAGGATTTACGGGACACCTTGAACAGTCTGTTCCAAGGGAGACCAGGCGGGACTCAGTACCTGAAATGGTGAGAAAGCTCCAGCGGGGGCAGTTGTTCCTGGCAGCGGGTGCAAGTCGGTGCTTCGTCCAGGGGAAGAGAAGATCTCGACGTGGAGGAAAGCTGGAGGTCGTTGCACTGCCAGGGAAGAAACCAGCCGCGGAGTGTCCCGGTTAAAAGGTACTACCCTTTTATTCGCGGTAGTGGTGAAGCGTGGCTATCCGGCCGCCGGGGTGCTTGGCACGGGCGATTCGACCACAGGACGATCCACGAAGGCGAAAAGAGGGCAAACTGGTTATCCCCACCAGTCCAGAGGAAGAAGACTCTCCGGGATGAAGATCTTCTCTGTCGTTGGGAAGTGGTGAGACGGTTCAGCAGGGCTCCACCGGTGGTGTCGTCGTTGCAGGTCGGCTCAGCTTCTCCCTCTTCGGATTCTTTGGTCGTGTGGCGACTTCTGAAGTGCCAGTCCCCAAAGCCCTGCTTTTATGCAGAAAACCCCCATTCATCAGTCCTAGCTGTCACTCAAACATGCTAAGTGGTGAGCCGGGTGGCTCACCACTGGGCCAATCACACAAGAGTGCGACTTGAGTTGCCGAGGCAACTCAGTCCAGGGTGCCTAAACCCCCCTCCCACACATCCTGTAGACCCAGACAGAGTGGCACCACTTTTGGAGGCTTCTGTGGAGAAGCCCGCCAAAAAGTGGAACAAAGGGCTCGACTTGGGTTGGAGTTACAGAGACGAACACAAATGCCATTTTAAAACTGAGTCCTGGCAAAAAGACCCAACCGGGGAATAAATATTAAATAAATAGCCCAGCGGTATCTTTAACATTGACCAAAAAGTGGTGCGTTTAAAATGAATGGAAAAATCCCATAGGAAATATTCCGGAGGAATATTTCGCGTGGTAACCACTGCCACCAGCCAGAAACTCGACGAGGGGGGCTGCACAGTGCCCCCTCGAAAAACAGACCCAGGGGCAATCTAATTACCCCTACCAGTACTTCCACAATATGATGGTGTGTACTGGTTCTGTTCACAATTTAAGACTAGTAAAGTCAATGTTGACTTTACATGCCCTGGGAGACAGTAGTCAGTCCCAGGGTATGGAGTCTAACAAAGTCAAAGGATATTTCAAATCATGTCTAAGAGTGGAAGAAAATGAGTCTCACTCTTAGCAGGAGAAAAAAATAAACCCCAAAAATCCAGCAAAGCTGCTGGGGGACTCACTAGGTTTGGGAAATTAGCCTTAACAGAGAATTTTTCCTATCACTCGGCAAGCAGAAAGGAAAGGGGAACGGAGGCCGATTCCTCCGGCTTCATCCGTCACCACGATTCCAGTGTTTGGATCCTCAGAACCCATGCAAATAGGGGCCGTGTGCGGTCCGTTGTCGGCCGAAACCAGGGAACACTGAAGAAAGAACGGTCTATGTTTTTATTGTGGAACATCTGATCATTTGCTCCGGGTTTGCCCTAAGAAACCTGCAAAGAAACAGGGAAATGCGAAAGCCCAGCAATAGAGGGGGTTTAGTTGCCAGGTGGTCTTTGTAGTGACCCCATATTGCACAGTCCTTATTATTTATCGGTTACCCTTGCATCCGCCTTCCTGAGCAAACGGGAGATTCCGGTCATTTTGGACTCAGATGCCACAGGCAATTATGTGGATGGCGCTTTAATTGCGGCCCACAGTTTAGAATCATTCTTGGGCTTCCATGGTTAAAACTACACAATCCACTGGTGGATTGGCACTCTGGGGAGGTGTGTTTCTTGTCAGAGCACTGTGAACAGCATTGTTTGACCGCCGGACAGGATCCTACAAGCCCCAGTCATGCACTTAAGGATACAGCTTCCACTACCGGTGCTGTTATCAACACCCAGCTTCCTACAGTAAATCAGGAATATCAGGATGTGTTTGACGCAGGGGGGGCCAAGGTGCTTCCTCCACACAGGCCTTACGATTGTCCCATTGAATTGGTCCCTGGTGCCAAAATACCGTCAGGCCGTACCTACTCCTTGACACCCAAGGAAGACACTATCCTGAAGGAATACATTGACAGGTCACTGAAATTTGGTTTCGTTCGCCCCTCACATTCTCCTGCGGCTTCTCCTTTATTTTTAGTCCCCAAGAAGGAGGGCGATCTCCGTCCCTGCATTGATTATCGGGCCTTGAACGCTGTCACAGTCCAGAATCAATATCCGACCCCTCTAATCTCGGTCTTGCTTGACCAATTCGGCTCTGCCAAGATTTTCACGAAATTTGACCTGAGGGGTGCGTATAATCTTGTACGCATACATGCGGGAGATGAATGGAAGACTGCATTCAAGACTAAGTACGGCCTTTTTGAGTACCGGGTTATGTCTGTTGGTCTTTGTAACGCCCCGGCTACCTTCCAATATTTTATCAATGAGGTGTTTCATGATATGTTGGGTTACTACTTGGTTGTCTACCTGGACGACATTTTGATTTATTCACCTTCCTATGACAATCATGTATCTAGTGTATTGCAACGCCAAAGAGAAAACCACTTATACGCCCAAATTGAAAAATGCATGTTTCACGTGCATGAGGTGGAGTTCCTTGGTTACAACATCACCAGCAAAGGCGTTCAAATGAGTACCGCAAGGTATCTGCTATTCTATATTGGCCAGTTCCAAGCAATCTAAAGGCATTGCAATCCTTACTGGGGTTTTCTATTGTTTCTTTTTTTTATAGTAATTTTTATTGATTTCAAATACAACCACAACAAAAAAAATTCCCCCCAACGTGCCCCTCCCCTAACTCCACCCTCCCAAAGAGTAGGCTCTTGACAAACTGAGTTCATGACGCAAAGATGTCCAAGATCCTGATTTTGTGTGGGCACCACTGCACCATATAGTCGGATTGAAGGTATTCTAGCACCATCCCACATTCTTTCACAAAGGATCTCTCCGTGCCTCGCAAGTTGTGAGATAGTTTTTCCATCGTTATCAGTGACCAAACCTTCTGTAGCCACCCAAACGTTAGAGGGGGATCCCGTTGCTTCCGGCACTGGGCTATCGCCGCCCACACCGCTACTAACAAACACATAAAGCTTCTCCACTGTGTGCTAGTGAGCTTCTTTGCAGCCGAGTCCCTAAGCCCGCACAACCACACCATCTCCCCCATCTGTTGGACGTTTGGGAACATCAAGTGCATTTGTGTTTTTACCTCCGCCTAAAAGCCCCGAATTCCCTTGCAATCCCACCAAATATGCCTCCATGTTCCCTCAATGCCACAGTCCCTCCAACAGAATTTGGGCGTATTTGTAAACTTTGTGTTCAACCTCTCCAGAGTCAGGTGCCACTGGAGCATCACCTTTACCCACATTTCCCTCATTTTGGCCGAGAGAGTCAATCTTGGGATATCTCCCCAGAATTCCCCCCACTGTTGTTTACTAATAGGCGCCCCCAACGTGGGTTCCCAGTTAACCATGTAGCTCCACCTTACTGATTCCCTTTGGACGTTAATGAACTTATATAGCGACAACACCAATTTCTTTTTACCCGGATTGGAGATAACAAACTTTTCGAAGGGGGTGAGGGACCTTAATGCTGCCTGCTTAATAAGCGGGATGGTAAGCCAATGCCTCAGTTGTTCATACTTACATCTATCAGACTCCTTCAGGTGTAAGCTAAGTTTACATGTCTCAAACGACCTAACATCATGCTCCTCAAACATTTCCCCGATTTTTGTACACCCTGCCTTTTCTCAGCTCCCATACGCCCCTCTTTCCTGTCTCGGAGGAAATTCGGGGTTCCCAAACATTGGAGTAAACGGCCCGGGATCCCTGTAAGGGTACCAGTCCGTGCTGGATCATCCCATACTTCCAACAGGGTCTTCATAACTTCACTGATGCGTAAGTTGGGGTGCCTAGACTGTCTCCCCATCCACAGCAATTCCCTCATTGGGGCTCTCGCCACCGCCCTGTCCTGTTCGGCCCACACTTTCTGATAATCCCCCTGCAACCATTCTTTCAGGGTCCACAATTGCACTGCTTGGCAATATCTTAGAAAGTGTGGCAATGCCATACCTCCTTCTTGGGTTGGCGCTGATAATACTGCCCTCGCTTCCCTTGGGGCCTTTCCCCTCCAGACAAATGATGAAATTGCCTTAGATAGGGCCCTGAAAAAGGACCTAGGGACCCTGATCGGAAGAGCCTGAAACAGATACAATAGTTTAGGAAGTAAAGTCATCTTCACCGCCAAGATTCTACCCCACCAAGAGATCACCAATGGGCTCCACCTCTCCAGTTCCCTATTCATTTCCCCCTGTGAGAGCCGGGTAATTCCCCCCATATAACTGGTCTACCCTGGTTGTCCAGGTATCTGATCCGAATTCAGTGCCACCTTTATCCCGAGGGAGTCTGCCCTTCTCTTAATTTCCTCTCTCTCCCCCGCCAACCGAAGAATTTCTGACTTATTTCTATTCATCTTCAACCCTGAAATTGCCCCAAAGTCCTCTATTTCCCATATAACCTCTGGAAGAGTACTAATAGGATCTGAGATGGCTAGCAAAAGATCATCTGCATACACCACCACCTTATGGCGCCTTCCTCCCATTTCGATCCCCTGTATCATGGATGACTCCCTTATCCTAATTAGCAGAGGTTCCAGGAAAATAGTGAATAGCAGGGGGGAGAGAGGACACCCCTGTTTGGTGCCCCTAGTCAACTGCACTATACCCGTGACCTCACTATTTATGGCTATTCTTACTGAGGGAGGGTTATAGTTTGCCCTGACCATGCTTAATTATTTCTCCCCAAAGCCCATCGGCACTAAAGTTCTAAATAAGAAGGACCATTCACCCGATCAAATGCCTTTTCGGCATCCACTGCAAGTAGTAATGCGGGGGACTGCGTGACTCCTATTTTCTCCACCGGATGAGTTATACGCCTTAGATTATCTTGGGTTTGCCTCCCAGGGACAAAGCCCAATTGATCTTCATTGATTAAGTCTGGCAAGAGTGGGGACAACCTGGTTGCGAGGATTGTTGTATATATTTTGGAATCTAAATTCATCAGGGATATTGGACGGTACTACCCGGGAAATGCCTGATCCTTCCCTGCCTTGTGGAAAACCAGAACCTTAGCCTCGTTCATAGATGGGGTTACATTCCCTTCCTCCCTAAAATAATGATATAGTTTTGTCAGGAAGGGGATCAGTTCTTTTGCATACATTTTATAAAAGGCGGCGGTGAACCTGTCTGGTCCCGGCGCATTGTTCACCCTGGGTCCCTTGATTGCTGACCGCACTTCTTCTTCACTGATCTCTTCCTCCAACTTTCCCCTGTCTTCATTCGTAATCTGTGGGAGAATAAGGGTGTCAAGAAATGCATACTGGTCTGTCCTGCTAGGGTTCTCTGTGGTGTACAGTTCCTGATAGAAATCCCTGAAGACCTCCCCCATATCACTTGAACAGGTACATTTGGCTCCCTGTGCATTATGAATCTCCTTAATGGTAAATTTCTGTTGTTTCCACCAGCAATTGCCTTGCTAGAAGCTTGTCAGCCTTATTAGCCTTCGTGTAGAACCAATGTCTGAGGCGTAACAAAGTTGACTCAGTCTGTTTCGTGCGGGGAGCATCCAACTGACCTTGCACGTGACTCATTGCCCTTTTCAGAGTCCACGTGGGATTCAGTCAGTCAACAAGTTTATTCGGATTCCAAGGTCTCATAGTTAACCTCGAGGGGCACTCAAGGTCTATTAGAGGATGACTACTGATTAGAATACCACTCCTGGGTGACCAACTAGTCCCCCCACATTGTCCTAGGACCGCCTTTGCCACTCCCCGGTCCCAAAATGCAAGTTCCACAATGTCACCCTGCTAATTGTCCACTCTTGGCATTCTGCAACACCCTGTCAAGGATTCCCTGGACACAAAAGAGCAGCCTCTTACGGAGCACAGCCAGTGTAAGCTTTTGTTGAGGAGGGCAGCCCTTGACTCCTTCCTATCCCTTGCCAACCCTGGTACGCCATGCAGGTACACGGTAGCTTGTCCGGTCCGGCCTAGGACATAGGGTGGAGGTAACCTCTCTACGCGGCAAGCCACAGGCTCTCTCCTCTCCAGGAATGGGGCGTGTTCGGCCCATTATGCTTGGTGCAGTATCCTCCCGAGATGTAGGTTTTACCTTAGATTGGGGCACGCCATTGGACACTCTGGGCTCGACACAGGTACTGGGGTTTCTACCCTTGGCTGCTTGTAGATTCCCAAGCACCATGCTAGAGCACGATTCAGTGAACGTGGGTGTCACAGGAGCCTGTTCCTGGGGGTGTGCCAGGGGGTGGGCCAGGGGTGAGACGATGGGCCCTTTGCGAGCTGTTGGAATGTTACAGGGCTCCCCCTCGCACTGCTCTTCCCCCTGCATTCCTATGAGGACAGAGAGCAGATTTTTAATAACTGCCAACTCAGCCAACACTTGGATGCATGCACATTTACACACCCTGGTTGTAAAATCACCCCCAATTGAGGCGTCAGTGGCTGGTTTTACAGCGGAAGTGGGGTCATCAGGTTGTTGCTTCGGAGCCCTGAGTAAGGATAGATGAAAATGCGAGCTGACCGAAGGGCTTGACGGTGACAGGTATTCGCTCCAGAGACTGCTATGGTCAGAGGGTATATTCAGCGGGCGTATGTCAATAGGTGGACTGCAGAGATGCAGGCTGCCCTCGTTGAGTGAGCAGTCAGGGGTGGAGCTGGATGGGGCCACCTCTGTGCAAGAGCCAAGGTTGGGAAAAGGAACTGGGATGAGGACCATGCTGAGGGTTCCGGGGGTAGGATTTAGTGATGGACAGCTGCTTTCCAAAGTTACAGTCCCGGCCGCTTCCCCCTCTTGTTCCCCCTCTTGCTCTTCTTCGAAACAGAATTGACCGGAAACAGAGGTCCCAATTGAGGCGCTGGGTAACATGGGGAGCTGAGGTGTAGGGAGCTCGACCTCATCAGAGTTCTGAAGGGCCGAGTTAGGGGGTTTAACTGTATGACACTGCTGTCGCTGCCTCCTGACAACCAGTACCTTGCGTTCCGTTTTAGGACCATTAACATGGGGAGCAAACTTGAGGCCAATAGGGGGAGGGGGTCGAAACAGGGGGGGCTTTCCTTGGAACAGCATGAGACTTTAGGGACCTTAGAGACTTTAAAAGAGTCATGGCCGATGTTCACTGTTCCCCCTTGGCAGCAGTTAGAATTGTAGTTGCTTGATGACCGTCCCTTATGTGGGCCTCGTGTGGGATTTACGTGGTCTTCAATTTTCTGAATTCACGACCCGGACCAGGCAGGCCTCCCGCCTCAGGCCAAACCTTGCCCCGCCGCGGGCTTCACCTCGGCGCGGTCCAGCACAGCCCAGATCGTTGAAGGCCAGTCTGTCTGGCCTCCCCACGGATCCGCGAACACCCCCAGCAGGACGCCAACACCCTGCGGCCTTGACCCGCGGGTCCACGTGGGATTCCCCAGGAGTTCCCCCTGTATTTCCGTGAGCTGCCTTTCCAATTCCCTTTCAGATGACCCCTTAGAACCGTCTTAAAGACTTCCCACACTGTTCCCAACTTAACTTCTCCTGTGTCATTATGGGTGAAGTACTCCAGAATCCTTTCCCTGATGGCGTCTCTCATGATGGGGTCCTAGATAACATCATTCGGAAGCCTACTCCTCCAGAGACCCCTACTGCTGGCCGGAGTCTTCACTTCCAGCCCCAGCGGGGCGTGATCCGACAGAGAAATTGGGCCAATTGCTATTCCCTGAACTTCCCCCATTAACCTCACTGAGACCCAGAAGTAGTCAATTCTTGACATAGAATTGTAAACGTGGGAGAAGTGGGTATACCCTCTCTGCCGGGCTTTGAGTTCCTGCCACAAATCCCTAAGTGCCACATGGTCTATCATGCAGCATAAAGATTTGGACCGAGCACCCTGGCCTCTGTGCCCTGCCGAACTTCTATCTGTTGCCGGATGACAGGCCAGGTTCAGGTCCCCTCCCAGTACCATCTCCCCTTTAGCAAACACCTCCAATTTCCCCAGGGTCTCTCGCAGGAAGCCATCTTGCCCCGAGTTAGGAGCATATACTGACGCCAAGGTAAGCCTAAACCCATCCAATGCAACGTTCACAAATGCGTATCTGCCAGATTTATCCACTAGAGAATTATGTACTTGTATGTTCTTGCCTTCGTGGACCGCAATCACTCCCCCTGCTTTCTTGTCTACCGCATTGGAGTTGCATGTGAGTTTCCTGCAGCAAAAGAACATCCCCTTTTTCCTCGCTTAGAATACCCTCAATTTTCTTCCTTTTCACCAGGGAATTTAGCCCCGTAACATTAAATGAGAGGATTCTCAGTTTACCCATTGACCCTGATAACCCACAGTAGCTTTCCCCTCCTAACTAGAAATCCTGCGTCTACCCTCCTACGCCCCTCCACCCACCTGCCCCATCCCTCTCCCCCAATAGTAAACCAACCCAACAACAGAACAACAAACCCGAGAAGGCACAGGTACCTAAAGGCTGCTAGGGCGCCTGGCCCCTCGCTCCTGGCCCTCAGATAACTCGGGTATAACTTCCCGGGTATTCCTAAACCCTGCATTACCTCTGTGGGTGTGGAATTCCAGAGGCGGCGACCCCCCGTCGGGCCGCGGTACTGAATGGACCGGATTGCAACAAGTCCTCCCCGCTCCCGGCCAGCGACCGTTCCCAAGTTGAATCCTCTTTTTACAGCGACCGACCCTCCCCATTCTGCCTTAGCATCAAGCTCGCTCAAAACCATCCATGGGTGCGTCCAGCCCTTCACCATTTCCTGCCCCCAGACTACTTCCTCTTCCTCTGGACTGTTATCCACTCCCATGGTTTCCTAATGTTCTCCTCCCTTAAGCGGCTAGCACCAGAATCCTGGACCTCCTCTTGCAGGCCCAACACTTGCAGGCCCTCATCACAAGTCGTCACCCTTCTTTGTCTCCCCTCCCACGTGAAGAGGAGTCCAAACGGAAAAGTCCACCGGTATCTTATTTCCCTGGAAACAAGTTCTTTAACCACTGGGCCCATTGCCCTTCTCTTCTGCAGAGGGCCAGTTCCAGGTCCTGAAAAAGTTGGATTTCCGTGCTGTTCATCCTGATGTGATCCAGACCCCTCGCTTTCCTCAGGATCTCCTCTTATGATGACATTGCCACTAACATATCTCTCGGCCTCTCCCCTGACTCTCCTGTTCTCCTGGGGCCCACCCGATGCACTCTTTCAATTTTAATATGTTCCGCCTCCTCAGTAGCTATGATGTCCCTGATGACTTCCTGTACCGCTGCTTTAAGGTCCTTATCCTCCACCGATTCTGCCATGTTTTTGTTACAAATGTTCACCCTGCGCAACCTATTTTCTAGGTCCTCGCGCTGCAGCTCTAAATTGTGGGTGAGCCGCACCAAGTGCTCCTGTATCGCGGCCCGTTGCAGCGCTTCCTCCTCTGCATTCTGGGCGATCTTCTCAAGGGTGTCGGTACGTTCTTCCAGTTTCGTAACATCCGTTCGCAAGTCCTGCACCGCCTGTTTCATATCCTGCCGCAGCGTTGTAAATTGCTCCTGCACCATGGTCATAAACTTATCTTGCAGTTCCATGAACCATGAGTGCATGTCCTCCTTTGTGGCCTGTGTCTCTTGTGAAGGGGACTGCACTCGATCCTCCTGCGGGTGTGCAGGTGGCTTCCCTCTTGTATGCACCAAGGTATCTGTTGCCCACATTTGAGTCAAACTAGCTTCATGCCTGGACGACTGGGCTGAACGTTTTCGAATTTTATCGATGATTCATTCAGGACTTTTCTGCCATTGTTTGTCCACTCACGGCTCTGACCAGTTCCAAGAGAACCTTCCACTGGAATAAGGAAGCTCAACATGCTTTTGATACACTGAAATCAGCCTTTACCTCGGCTTCAGTACTCCAACATCCCAACCCGTCCCAACCATTCGTGGTCGAAGCAGATGCCTCTGATGTAGCTTTGGGGGTGATTGTGTCCCAACATTGCCCGGATGGCAGTGGTCTGCATCCTGTGGACTTTCATTTAAGGAAACTCACTCTTTATGAAAGGAATTATACGATCAGATGGTGTGAGTTATTGGCAGTCAGGGACACATTTTTAGTATGGAGACATCATTTGCTGGGCACTCAAGTTCCGGTTCAGGTAATCACTGATCATAGGAATCTATTGGCTCTCCAATCAGTGAAATGCACTAATGCGCGGCACGTGCGTTGGCATGAGTTATTTTCAATGTTTGATTTTACTGTTACTTATCGCACTGGTTCCCAAAATTCTAAGGCAGATGCTCTCTCTCGTCTTCATGGACCTTCGGAACACACCCACGTCACTGGTTTTCCCTTGTTGCCTACACAGGTTGTGTGTGGTTATACTTTACGTCCTTCGCTTAAAACTATGGTCCATAAATGGCTAAAGACTGCTCCTCCAGAAGTGTCTGCTTACGATCGGAAATAGCACGCTCTTTACCCTACAAACAGGGGAAAATCTATTTACCTGATTCAGCCACTCGTTGCATTGCAATGCAGTGGTGCCATGATTCTTCCTTAGCTGCCCATCGTGGTGTCAGGAAAACTATTGATTTACTGAAGAGATGTTGTTGGTGGCCGTCTCTGGACGTGTTAGGGAGAATTCTCTGTAAAGGCTAATTTCCCAAACCTAGTGAGTCCCCCAGCAGCTTTGCTGGATTTTTGGGGTTTATTTTTTCTCCTGCTAAGAGTGAGACTCTTTTTCTCCCACTCTTAGGCATGATTTGGGTATGACCTTTGACTATGTAATGTGTTTTATGGGCTATGGGGTCTTTTACTCCATAGGGCTTCATGTGTTTTTGGTATGTGTATTACACAGCACCCTCTGTGCAGTAACACAGGGGTATCATAGCGACCCCCAAACATAGACTACATACCATGGGACTGACTACTGTCTCCCAGGGCATGTAAAGTCACAATTGGTTTTACTAGTCTTAAATTGTGAACAGAACCAGTACAAACCATCATATTCTGGAAGTACTGGTAGGGGTAATTCGATTGCCCCTGGGTCTGTTTTCCAAGGGGGCACTGTCCAGTCCCCCCTTGTTGAGTTTCTGACTGGTGGCAGTGGATACCACGCGAAATGTTCCTATGGGATTTTCCCATTCATTCTAAACGCACCACTTTTTGGTGCAATGTTAAAGATACCGTCGGGTTATTTATTTAATATTTATTCCCCGGTTGGGTCTTTTTGCCAGGACTCGGTTTTAAAATGGCGTTTGTGTTCGCCTCTAAAACTCTAACCCAAGTCGAGCCCTTTGTTCCACTTTTTGGGGGGCTTCTCCATAGAAGCTCTCCAAATGGTGCCACTCTGTCTGGGTCAACAGGATGTGTGGGAGGGGTATTAGGCACCCTGGACTGAGTTGGCTTGGCAACTCAAGTCGCACTCTTGTGTGATTGGCCCAGTGGTGAGCCGCCCGGCTCACCACTTAGCCTGTTTGAGTGACAGCTAGGCTGAATGAATTTTCTGCATAAAAGCAGGGCTTTGGGGACTGGAACTTCAGAAGTCGCCACAGGACCTAAAGAATCCGAGGAGGGAGAAGCCGAGCCGACTGGGGGTTTAGATGCTGCTGGTGGAGCCCTGCTGTACGAACTCACTACTTCCCCGACGACACAGGAGATCTTCTTCCAGGAGAGTCTTCTTCTCTTTGAGCTGGTGGGACCAACCAGTTCGCCTTTTTTTGCCTTCCTGGGTCGTCTCGTGGTCGAATCGCCCGTGCCAAGCACCCCGGCGGCCGGATAGCCACGCTTCACCACTACCGCGAATACAAGGGTCGTACCTTTTAATTGGGAAACTCTGTGGCTGGTTTCTTCCCTGGCAGTGCAACGACCTCCAGCTTTCCTCCAAGTCGACATCATCTCTTCCCCTGGACGAAGCCCCGACTTGCACCCGCTGCCAGGAGCAACTGCCCCCGCTGGAACTTTCTCACCATTTCAGGTACTGTGTCCCGCCTGGTCTCCCTTGCAACCGATTGTCCAAGGTGTCCCGTAAATCCTTGACTGTTGGTTTGTTACAACCCATGCCAATACCTGAACGTCCCTGGTCATTCCTTTCCATGCACTTCGTTGTTGAGTTGCCCTTGGTAGATGGCTTTGGCACCATTTGGGTTGCCATCAACTACTTCACTAAGATGGCAGTATTTGTACCTTGTCGGGGCATTCCTAAGGCTCTTGGTTTGGCAGATCTCTTCCTGAGGCATGTCTTTCAAAGGTTTGGTCTCCTCTATTGTGGTTTTGGATCGCGGTCCGCAGTTTACTTCTAGTTTCTGGAGGGCCTTGTCCGCTTCATTGGGTATTGAGGGTAGATACTCTAGTGCCTATCATCCCCAGACTGATGGCCACACGGAGCGTTTGAATGCCACTATGGAGCAGTATATACATTGTCTCACTTTTCAATGACAGGATAATTGGGTTTCAGTACTACCTTTGGCCGAGTTCGCCTATAATAATTCTATTCACACAGCGACTCAGGTATCTCCTTTCTATGCCCTTTTCGGCCAACATCCGCTTTCCTTGCCGCTGGCTCCATATCTGCTGGTTCATAATCCTGCGGCTCTTGCCTGCATCCGAGATGTATCTAGCACCCATGCTCAAGTCAAAAGGCATTTGGCGGAAGCCAAGTCCCGGACCAAATCTTATGCTGATCTCCGCCGGTCACTGGCTCCGGTGTACCATCCTGGAATTAAAGTATGGTTGTCAACGCTGAATTTGCTTTTGCCTGGTCGGAAACCTTTTGCTTCCCCATTTTGTGGGTCCTTAAAAAATCTCACAGCTTATCAATCCCGCTGTGGTTCGCCTGGTTCTCCTGAGAGCTTGGAAGATACACCCAGTTTTTCACGTCTCCCTGATAAAGCCTTGCCACCCTGCTACCTGACTTCCTTCTCGCCATCCGCCTGTGAAGGTGCAGGGTTCTGAGGAATATGAGGTACGTGGTATCCTGGACATCAAAGTGCGTAAAGGCAGAAGATATTTTGTGGACTGGAAGGGTTACAGTCCAGCGGACCGCACTTGGGAACCTGCGGGGAACGTTTATGCCCCTGTGTTATTGGCTCCGTTCTGGTCCCCCAGGAAGGCGAGGGCTTCTTTGGCGGAGGATGCTGTCAGGATTCGGCAGTGTTCTATAATTCCGGGGCATCGAACGTCTAAAGAAAATACTGTTGTTACTTCACGTTAATACAGAAGAAGATGTAGCACTGGCCCTTTAAGGCGTGTGTTGCCAGGAACTTGCAAATTGTCATGGAAATGCTAGCGTCCTGCTAGTGCTTCCTGTTTCCGCTTTGCACGCTGAGTTACGTCCTGCTTGCATCAGGTGACTGGCCTTCTTTTGCTCCTCCTCTTCAGTAAGCTGATGCTTCTGAATCTTGTATTCTGGTGGCGCTATTCTTTTATTCCTTGTACCTTGCTCCTGTTCCCTTAATCCTCGTCCTGCTCCCCTGTGTATTGACCCGGATTGTTTTTTGGCTTTGCTTCGCTCAAGGACCTTCCTGTATTGAAGAATACCTGGCTACTCGACCACGGACCGCCCCACAACCTGCTCTGTCAATTCCTTTGAACTGCTTTCGCCTATGATTTAGCTCCAGGGACCTCGTTGTGTATTGTTCTCGGACCTTGCCATTTGTTGGGATGTGTTTGGACTTTGGAACTTTGCTACCAGAGCGTACCCGGACTAGAGACTGCCTTATAGTACACCTAGGCGTCCTCGTGCCGTCGGGTTGGGGTGCTGTTGGACTTGTGGACTCTTTGTCATTTGGATCCGTTACACTGCTCTCAAGCACTCGTCTGGAACTTCCATTATCTGTCATAAGGACTGCCAACACGGTAAGCTTCTTGTAAAATACCCTACTTCTATTACCATTCTATTAGGTGGTTACTACTACGGGAGCAAGAGCGCCTCTGACACAAACATACAATATATTTGCAAATGTGGTTTATATCACTGTATGCTCTCATATGATTTTGTTTCACTTTATTTTTTGTTCTTTTTCCCACCTTTGTATTGTTTGTCGTCTTTTTCTCATGGTTGTTCTAATCAAACCCTTTATTGCACTAATGTTACTACTGTGTGTTACATGTGGGACTAACAAACTCATATCATTTAATGATATCTTTGCAATTTGTGTTCACGTTTTTGCTGTCTAAAATGACATGAAATTTTGGTTGCTTGTGATTCATAATCATGGGGACTTACAATTGACTTTTATATAATGTGTTGTGTGTACTGTGATTGTTTTTTTACACTTTCCTGTGGGGAATTTACATTTCAATGAATCATTTGTGTATTCTTTTTAGACAAAAAGATGTGGTTGTATTGTTCTAACAGGCCCAGCCTTGAAATGGACCCGAGTGGGTCGAAACACGTGTTGGCTACCAGGAGGGCCGCACACATGTCTCATCTATGTGTATCAAATAAATCAGCTCTAAAGGAACTCTAAATGGACCTAGAATAGTATTATTTGTTTTGCATGTATTATATAGAGAGTCAATGCACATTCCATGCAAACAAAGGTTGGGATAACCCTGCAATTGTTTGGAGGTGCAGCAGACTAGGACCTAACTACTTTTCATTGTTTCCTCTTACATACCCTTTACCTTAGCGCTCATTACCTGGCTTATCCCAACACACTCACCCACTCCATTACTAACACAACTTGGTCTCTGCCTGACGCTCTGCCTCCCGGGAGGATAGCTCAGCGGCAACGTGTTCGCCTTGGAAACAAGACGACACTAAGCCACACAGGTTCGATCCCCGGGTCCGCGCTTAGACACCTCCGGGTATTAAGCGCGTTATAAATACAGAACTAAGAGACTTATTCCTGTAACAGCGCCTCGATGCCCCTAGGCTGTGTGAGTGCTTTAAAAATGCAAACAAATAAATAAAATAAATGACATCTGTGGGTACAGGTGTGTCAATCAGCTTTTCTGCCCACACCTTTGTACCCTTACCATGCGCTCTGATGAGCCAAAACCGCGGTCCCCACAAGTAGTGAACACTGTAGGGGTCTCTCCCTTTCTGATCATGGACAGTTTTACAGGTATGACATCAATTGGGTTATCACATCTCATACATGGATAGGGAACATCCGATCTCCATTGTTCATTAAAATTACTTTGTTTTCTCCTTCATAGTCAGCATCTAGCACTCCTACCAGTACTTGGAAGCCCTTCAATGCTAATCCAGATCTAGGGGCAATCAATCCCATGTGTTCTGAGGGAATTTGTGCTCCAATCCCAGTCTCAATAGCTATGATGCTTTTGGGTTATAATCTGATTTCTCTATGAGCATGCAAGTCTACTCTTGCAGATTCTGGAGTTGCAAGGTATGGGGCTAGGGCACCTGGTGTGAATTCCCCAATACATTAGGGTTTCTGTAGCTGAATTAGGTTGTATCTGCACAGTACGTGTTAAAAGACGCGTTAAAGGTGTTTTGCCGATTGTTCAACACCTTCACAGCATCAAACACACGATCATGCCAGCCTACAAGCTGCCACCACCTGATTTACGCAATTGTTCTTTCAACAAACCATTCATCCTCTCAATCAGAGCTTCCCCTTGCGGATGATACGGCACATGGTAGAATCACTCAACAATGTTCTCCTGATAGTACTCCTGAATTAAATGCCTTTGAAATGTGTGCCGTTGTCATTCTATATTTGCAAGGGCACTCCATAATGCAATATGATTTGATCTAACAGCTTAATAGTGTTCAATTTTGTGGCCCTCTCGTATGGAAACACCATCAAATATCCTGAAAAGTTATCCACAATGGTGGTTGCATATTGGCCGCTTTTACTGATTGCTTTATGGACCGATAAAATTAATCTGCGAGATTTAACCCGGAAATTGCCTCCCCGCAAAGTCCTTTGACAATATGAGCGATAGTTCTACGCTGTTGATGTGGACACAGAGGACATTGCAAAATAATAATTTTCACTACCTCTAGAGCAGAGGTCTTCAAACTGTGGGGTGTGCCCCACAGGGAGGGCGCAACCGCATTCCCATGAGGTTAGGGTGAGGGGCCAATTCCCCAGCCTGAAATTTAAAACAAAAATTAAAAAAAGTTCCCCGTTCAGCGCCCAACAGACCGAGACAGCAGATCTACTGATACAACGTCCGACACGTTGGAGTCAGTAAGGATTCTGCAAGCAGCCCTATCCTCACATACCCCTAACGTGACAAGTAAAACATGAGAAATCCATTACATCACTACACTTGAAGCCATTCTCCAACCCTGCAGGTGTTTTTGAAATCAAGACAAGATTGTCAGCGTAAAGCAGCCATTTCACAACATGACTTCCTAATTTCGGGGAATCGCACCAAGCGGACAAGTGGCTTGACTGTTTGGCTGTTTGGCTTGGGCTTCTGCATCTTTGCTTTCATCGTGTGAGCCATCTGTAAGAGGAAGCCGTGCATTCCGCATCTTTAGCAGAAACGCGGACAAACTGCTGCTGAAGGACTCTAAGTAAATATACTTGTTCGTGATACAGTGGACTTTGGACTTTGGACTTTGTACTGTGATTACAGCCTCACGCTCAACTTGTTTCTCTTTTTTTCTCCTTTTTTTCTAGTTCCCTTGCTTCCTTGCGAGTTTCTGCCCAGCCCCCTCTGATCCCGGCAGCCTTCAAAACAGCCTCCACTAGCGCACCTGCGCGAGCAACAAGTGGTACAAGTGGCTTGGCTGTTTGGCTGTTCGGAGGTGGGGTGCGAGGTGCAGAGTCATTTTGCGCTTTCTTAAACTTGCAACGAATTTAGGAGCGCTCCTATGTGACTTTTGTCATCTGTAAGTAAGTAAGCATTTAACTTTAAATTCGAATTTTATTGATTTGTGCTACCCTCTATCCGCTCATCTGCTTTGCGAAATGTCGATTGATAAGATAAGTTCTTTATCATGGGCAAAGGCATAAAAATACCAACTGTGTTGAAGGATCCACGCTGATTTTTACAGCAGTTACCACACACAGGTCTGGTGTGGCGCGTGCAGTAGCTTTGCCTTTACCACCTCCCTGTATTGAGGAGGAAGAGCTTCTACAATGTACTCAGATCTGCTCTAATGAGCTTGCAATCAATGTTGACACTAAACATACTGAGCCCGCTGATTCCTCTCAATCACTCTATGCTGAAGAATACTCCATTCATTTGGAGAAAGATGTATTAAAACAACAGTGGGGGGAAGAAGCCGCAAAGCTGAATCATATTCACAATTTAAACAATTCTTTTTGTGATACTCCCAGTGTTTTTCATACTGCTGACCTTGAATTTATGAGTCGATCGACTAACCATGACTTACCTTCTAATGAGGGTGGGGATGCTACGAAAAATACTGACATTTGCGCAATGATGGGCATCTTTGATAGACTAATGCTGTTTGAACTAAGGCGACAGAAGGAAGTACTGGTTGAAATCAATACCTCCGTTGAACAGATACCTTCAAGAGTGAATGTTTTGCTGTTAAATTCACTTACTGCTCTAAAGACACTCTTGGAGGGCAAAATAGGTTCAATGAATCTTGACCCGTTAGCTACTCAACCTGTAGCCAAACCCCAGTACACTGAGGTTAGAATTATTATATTGGATTCTCAGTCTACTAAGAAGGCTAATGATACGGATGAAGCTGTTAATAAGGATACCTTAGAAAATGTTGGTAACCCTAAGGCTCCTTCAACTGTAGGAGAATTGGTAATTATGCCCAAAACGACCAACATCCTAAACAACAAAAAAGAAAAGAAAAAGATCACGACAATTAAAATTGAATAGAGGAAATAATATGGCCAATTCCTCTCGGAAATTTCTAAGAGACCTGACATTTAAAAACTCTATTCTGGAGGCTACAGATGACATGGACTGCTTGGATGTGCAACCTTCTATTATAGAGGAGGGTGCAAAGAAAAAAGCGCCTAAGAAATCTAGGCCAATTATCGAGTCTTCTGCAGATGAATATTGTGAGGCAGTTGACTCGATTTCAGATGTGATGAAAAAGAAAAGAGAGTCGTTGTTACGCTCACCTGATATCCCCGGGGGCATCTGTAAGGCTCTGAGATCTGGAACCCTGGATGCGTAGTTGCCCAGTGTTGAATAATGAATCTGCAATTACAGAAGGGAGGATTTGTGATAACTGTCTCTAATGGGTGAATCTCCCACCTCCCTCTGACCAATTCCCTTCCAACTGGGTTCTTTTCTCACCTTAGTTATTTCTAGGGTGAGCTATCCGTCCTGCGTTTCTTGTGCGGGGGCGCTTGACATTTGTTGGCGAGCTGCCCGAGTTGCTTCACTGGTGCAGTACGCCTTCGTTGGGCCCAGGCCTGCTGTGACCCCGAATGTGCTGGTAGGCAGTTATGTTTGTTAATTGTAAGTCTTTGTTCTGTTTATGGTGGGAATTTGTTAAGTCTTTATCTCCTTCTTTTCAGGTGCGAAGGTCTTGATACTGGCGTGCCGGATGGAGAGGCACGTTTCTAGGTAAGAGAAAGCGCGAAGCGCAGCACCTTTATTGTCTTTTGAAGTTAACCTGTGTTTTCTTCTTCTCCTCACAGGCTGCTGTGGTGCTGCGAGTGGATGAGAGCGCGATGAAAAACAGGCCCCCGGAATCCGTTAAGGTAGTACAGCGTTGTGCGGTTGTTTAATATTGAAAGCAAACCTGAATATGTCTCTTTTCCTTTGCAGATGTTGCTGTGGTGCTCCAGATGGAAGCGTGGCGTAGCGCGAAGGAATTCAGGTAAGACTGATGGAATTCTATGTTTTGGAAGCATGCGTTCTAATATTGTTTTTCACTTTCTCGTTATTGCAGGTCACAATGTTCGAACAGCAGCTGTTATAGCGGTTCGCCGGAAGTCCTTAAGCTAGTACTCACATGTGAGTGATGTTTCTTCTTCTCTCGGTTTCCACAGATTGAGAAGCTGAGTGCTGGATGGTGTTTTCTCAGGTAAAACAGAATAATCTTGTTCTTGTTCTTGCAGGATTACAGGAAGATGCTGAAGACCAGGAGCTGGACACGGTGAGCGTCATGCTGCTGTTTGCAGAATAACACGAAGCATGTTCTGCAGTCAGGGTGTGGTTTATATAGCCCAGGTAAAGTAGTACCAGGGAAAGTAATTCCAGGCCTGCCACACCCAAAACGCTAGACCTGCATGGCTTGGTTCTTAGAACTAGACTGTGTGGGTGCTTCCATGTTGGATTTAAAGGCCCATGTACCTAAATGGGACCTAGTCTGAACAGCCCTTCCTTCCTACATATGAGCCTGGTGCCAAAGGCGCCAGGACTGGCTCCAGGAGCCCTTTTGCAGTGGTTTTAAGGCCCTCAGGGTTCTGGTGGGAGCCTGCTTGTGGCACAACTTGTGCCCCCTCACAATGGTCATGCCAGCACTCCCCCCCCAAGGCCCCTCTCATGGTATCCTTCCTGTCCGGTCCGGGTTCGGTGGGGTTATCCAGGTGAAACCTCTTAATTAGACGTGGTGCGTGAATATGTACACTTGGTACCCAAGTACTGTCTTGAGGCCCGTACCCTTTCCAGTCCACTAAATAGTATAGCTTACATCTGGTACATTTCGAATCCAGGATGTTTTTAACTTCAAATGTAAGCCCTCCATCAACTAGCACAGGTGTTGGTGGTGTTAGGACTCAGGTTCCTGGTTGTACATGTTTTCCAAGTGACATATGGAACACCAAATTTATTTACATGCTTGGTGGTAAGGCTAACTTGACGGCCACCGGATTTATCACCGATTCAATTGTATAGGTTCCTAGATATCTTGGACGAAAGGTCCGGGTACCTTTTATGGGCACATGTTTTGATGCCAACCAGACTTCGTCTCCAACTTGATAATCGGGAGCTTTCTTTCGATGCTGATCCGAGAATTTTGTTTGTCTGTCTTTGGCTTGCAGTAAATGTTCATTTGCCCTTTTGAAGGCTTGGGTTATGCTTGTGTGTAGAGTCTTTACCGCTGGCATTTCCAAGGTCGTGGGGGAGTCTAGTTCAGAGGAAGGTGGATGTCTTCGATATATTGTGTAGAATGGGCTTTGTCCCGTGCTGGTGTTTATGGAGTTATTGTATGCGTATTCCGCTATCCATGACAAGTCTTTCCAATTCTCTTCCACTTGATGCAGCATGCAATGTAGATACTGTTCTAATGTCTGGTTTGTTCTTTCTGTTTGTCCATCCATTTGGGGGTGATGGCTAATGGATAATCGAACATCGATTTGTGCCATGGTACAACATTTCCTCCAGAAGTTGGATACAAATTGGCTTCCACGATCTGAGATTAGGACTGAGGGGAAACCATGCAGTTTTATAATCTGTTCAAGAAATGCTTTTGCCAGACCGGTAGTGTTAGGAAGTCCTTTGAATGGAATGAAATGTGCCATTTCAGAGAACAGGTCTACAACCGCCAGAATGGTATTAAAACCTTGACAGGGAGGTAAGTCCGTAATAAAATCAAGAGAAACAGTATGCCAGGGAGTCGGTGGAATATCCAGTAGTTGTAGGAGGCCAGCTGGTTTGTGTTTTTGTGATTTATTCTGTGTACATATCCCACAGGATAGAACGAATCGAGCAATGTCCTTACGCCAGGTTCGCCACCAATAATTCTGTTTAACCTTGGCTAGAGTCTTAGCAATTCCTGGATGGCCTTCGATCAGGGAATCGTGGTAACCAAACATGACCAATTCTTGCAGATCTTTACTTGGTAGATATAGTCGTTCCCTGAAGTAGGGTAATCCATCCAGAACTGTGTGATGTTCATTTTGGGAATTCCATTTCTGCAAGATCTCTGGGTTCATTTAGGTTCGAATCTTATCTTGAAGTTCACTCAGAGTCAATGTGGTGGTGAGTACCAGTAGTTTATCACTTGCGATGATGGCAACAAGGTCCAGGGTACTGTTCATTTTCTCTTCAACACCCATATGAGGCATGGCATCGGCCTTCCCATTCCAAACTCCTGGTCGGTATCTTATTATGTAATCATATTCTGCGAATAATAGAGCCCACCGCAACTATCATGAGGATTGGGCTTTTGCTGACTTTAGGTATTGAATGTTTTGGTGATCTGTGATGGTATGTCTGGCACCTAATAGATACTGCCGCCAGGCTTTGAAGGCTGATTTTATTGCCAACAATTCTTTGTCTGTAATTGCATAGTTAAGTTCTGGTGGTGAGAATTTACGTGACCAAAAGGCCACAGGGTGTAATTGGCTTGTCTCTGGATCTCTTTGAGAGAGAACTGCTCCCATAGCTATGCTGGAAGCATCAGTTTCCACTACATAGGGGAGATCAGGGCGAGGATGTCGTAAAATTGACACTGAGGTGAATCTTTTCTTGAGTTCTTGAAAAGCCTGTTCCGCCTCTTCAGTTTATTGGAATTTTTTGTTGTTTTTTCTCAGTAACGATGTGATTGGGTGGACTATTCGTGAGAAATCTGGAATAAATCGGCGATAATAACTTGCAAAATCGAGCATGCTTTGGGTTCCTTTAAGTGAAGAAGGTGACGGCCAATTAAGGATGGTATCTACTTTGTGTAAATCCATCTCGACTCCCTTTGGCCAGAGAACAAAACCAAGGAATTCAACTTCGTGGTTCTTTTATCTTCTGGCCACCCCGCTTCTACAACCAGTCTATTAAAGGTGGCAATATAAGTCAGCAAATCTTGATTCCCTTGGCGGAGGTCCAGGAGTTCGTTATCAAGAGCTTGTCCATGCAAGTATCGAGCAAATAACTTTTCCATCTCCTGTTGAAAACCCCTGAAGTTCTGCAGTAAAGGGTCATCCCGGCTCACTAAAGGTACTGACCAGTCTGCGGCACTTCCACTCAAATATGATAACACAAAGGCCACCCTCTCCCGGTCGTTTGGGAAAGCCCCAGGGCTACAAAGAAAATGAAGGCGGCACTGGTTCATGAATGTTACGTACCTTCTGGGGTCTCCATTAAACCGTTCTGGTGGTGCCAGGGGTACTGCTCCCGGCAACGTTATCTGTACTGGATTGACTGATGATGGTGTAGCGACAGAGGGGCCGAATCCGGGCAATGGAACCTGCCCCGCCTGTGCTTGTAGTAGCTGTTTGCTTAGTACATCAGTACGGTCTTTTGTGACTTCTAACTCTCGTCTTAAGGCATTGGTTTCGTGCCGGGCTGCGTGTACCTTGGCGCGTAGGCGCGTAATTTCCCAAAAGCTGTGCTAACTGATCAGTTTCAGATGTCTCCATGACGCCCAGGTGGATAAGGTTTAAAGGCTTTGTGTTCTGTTACGCTCATCTCATATCCCCGGGGGCGTCTGGAAGGCTCTGAGATCTGGAACCCTGGATGCGTAGTTGCCCAGTTCTGAATAATGAATCTGCAATTACAGAAGGGAGGATTTGGGATAACTGTCTCTAATGGGTGAATCTCCCACCTCCCTCCGACCGATTCCCTTCCCTCTGGGTTCTTTTCTCACCTTAGTTATTTGTAGGGTGAGCTATCCATCCTGCGTTTCTTGTGCAGGGGCGCTTGATGTTTGTTGGCGAGCTGCCCGAGTTGCTTCACTGGTGCAGTACGCCTTCCTTTGGCCCAGGCCTGCTGTGACCCCGAATCTGCTGGTAGGCATGTTAATTGTAAGTCTTTGTTCTGTTTATGGTGGGAATTCGTTAATGTCTTTATCTCCTTCTTTTCAGGTGCGAAGGTCTTGATGCTGGCAGGCTGGATGCAGAGGCACGTTTCTAGGTAAGAGAAAGCGCGAAGCACAGCGCTTTTATTGTCTTTTGAAGTTAACCTGTGTTTTCTTCTTCTCCTCACAGGCTGCTGTGGTGCTGCGAGTGGATGAGAGCGCGATGAAAAACAGGCCCCCGGAATTCGTTAAGGTAGTATAGCCTGTGCGGTTGTTTAATATTGAAAGCGAACCTGAATATGTCTCTTTTCCTTTGCAGGTGTTGCTGTGGTGCTTCGGCTGGAAGCGTGGCGTAGCGCGAGGGAATTCAGGTAAGACTGATGGAATTCAATGTTTTGGAAGCGCGCGTTCTAATATTGTTTTTCCCTTTCTCGTTATTGCAGGTCGCAATGTTCGAACAGCAGATGTGGTAGCGGTTCGCCAGAAGTCCTTAAGCTAGTACTCACAGGTGAGTGATGTTTCTTCTTCTCTCGGTTTCCACAGATTGCAGCCCAGTTGAGTTGCTGAGTGCTGGATGGTGTTTTCTCAGGTAAAACAGAATAATCTTGTTCTTGTTCTTGCAGGATTACAGGAAGATGCTGAAGACCAGGAGCTGGACACGGTGAGCATCACGTTGCTGGTTGCAGAATAACACGAAACATGTTCTGCAGTCAGGGTGTGGTTTATATAGCCCAGGTGAAGTAGTACCAGGGAAAGTAGTTCCAGGCCTGCCACATCCAAAACACTAGACTGCATGGCTTGGTTCTTAGAACTAGACTGTGTGGGTGCTTCCATGTTGGATTTAAAGGCCCATGTACATACATGGGACCTAGTTTGAACTGACCTTCCTTCCTACATATGAGCCTGGTGCCAAAGGCGCCAGGACTGGCTCCAGGAGCCCTTTTGCAGTGGTTTTAAGGCCCTCAACCTGCTTGTGGCACAACTTGTGCCCCCTCACAGTGGTCATGACAGTTGTATGATATTGCCTCTCAATTATCAACCCTAAAAACTGGGTTAGTTGATATTTTTGAAATATTCAAGACAAATTCTTTGGGAACACTGAGTTCCCTTAATCCAAATACTGTGCTTGCAAATGGCGATAAAGATCTAACTGAACATAATAGTATGACAAATAACATAAAAGATAATCTTTGTAGTGAATCTTTACCCACTAATAAAGATTTGAGTGTAGGTAATAGACCTGCGGTGAGCACGGTTAATACTGGATTGGGACATAGAGAATGGCATAATAAAGATGCCATGACAGACATTGCCCCGTCCTATGCCGGATGCTTTTCTATGGTACCCTCAGTGACTGAACCTCTCATTTTAAGTAATAAGGAGGTAAATATGTCGGATAAAATCTCAATAAATACGGGATGCTTTTCTATGGTCTCTGGTGGGACCGAATCACCTATTTTAAATAATAAGGGGTTGCCTATACTTGACAAAACTACTACAAATACAACTACCAATACCATCATTAAGGAGGATAAAATAGCAATGATTGTTAAGAAAATTCTAGAGGACAAACCCTCCCTCAAAGACAATGGGCCTCACACGTTGTGTGGTAACCATGGCGCTAATTAGCACTGAGGTCCCTTTGCGGCAACCTACTTTAACGGCTGGTAAAACCAGCCGTTAAGGTCGGGTCCCGCAAAGGGAACTCGTAGTAAGGCGGTAAGGGTTTACCGATACTGGTGCCCTTACCGGTACCGGTAAACCCTTACCGCCTACCGTGTAATGAGGCCCAATGGGCGGCAACTTCCCTACAATAACCAGCATGATGCTATAGGCTTCAATAGGACTGCTCAAAAAACACTGGAATATGCAGGAAAGGTTAATAATACGTACGACTTGAGAAAACCTGCATTGATCAATTTACCTAGTCTCATAATGACAACATTTTTTGGGAAGGAAATCCAATATCCTTAAATCGTTCATATGTTCTCTCAATATTTTCTGCTAGCCCTGAATTGGCGTTAATATCATTTGCAGACATTGTTTTGGTGGACTTCATTCATAAACAGAGGTCCGACTATGTGCGCCTGGTGATTCCGTCGCCTTTGGTAAGAATCTTGTTGCTAAAGGAGATCGAATCACCTCAGCGTAGAGGGTTTGACCTTTTTGAAAATGAGCTGCCTACACAAGCGAGTAATGAGAATTGTTCATCCATGAATGTACGTGATGATAGAGATATGGGGGGCTCGAGGGTGGAATCAAACAACTCAACAACTGACAATGTTGATAAGCAAGAATGGAGATGGCTTGCACTCTCCCTCGGGGAATCTGTTAATTCCCTGAAGGAATTGGGAAAACCCCTCTAGCAAGATTGGTAAAATTGCTTTGGCAAGTTGGAATTCGAGAGGTCATCTGCACCTGACTCAAAATATCAAAGTGACAGATGCGTTACAATTTTATGACCTGATACTACTGCAGGAAACCTGGGCCACTTGCGGATACATTTTTTTTCATTTACATTTTTAAAGTGCACGCACAGCCCGCGGGCATCGAGGCGCTTTTGAAATAACACAATTATTTGCTACTAGGGGTGCCAAAGGTCGACCAATGGGTGGACTCCTAATTGCGTGTAAACATACCCTTCAGGCGGTTAAAATCAGCGAATGATCGAGCCTGAACTCGTTATTGTCTGTGACCTATGAGATCAAAACTAGTGTTATAAATATGCAACTTTGTATTATAAACGTATATTGGAACCCGTTGAAATATACAGATATGCAGTTAGCTAAAGAAATGAACAACTTGACTAAGAATATTGATGCATGGCGTGCAGCTAATGCAAATGGGCTAGTAATTATAGCACTTGATTTGAATGCTGACTGCAATATTGATCCGATTGAGGCTGATGCTCTAATGTCTGATATTCATTTAAACAACAACAAGGCTAAGGCTGGGGCAGGTAACTCAAAATTACGGGGAGCTATATGGTCCAATTTTATAGAAATGATGGGATTGATAAAGATTGTTAACAACTACCATACATGGAATGCTAGAGGAAGCAGCTCTATTTTGGACTATATTTTTGTGTCTGCTGGCTTAGACAAACATACTTCAAAACTTACTGTGATTAAGATGCCTACTAGTGATCACAACTTGTTACATATTTACCTAATTAACATATATTTAACTGAAGAAACATCTTATTATACTGAGGGCTTGTTGGTGAATACTAGAGGCAACATAATTAGATGGGCTTTCGTTGAAACAAGGACATTTACGTCAGTGCTTGTACGGGATTTCGATGAAATGTCTATGAAAGAACACATTTTTAACCTCTTTACGAATACTTTTTCAACATATGTCAATGATACTATACTTAAATCCGTAGAGGGTAACAATTCCACTGGTAAAAGTAGGAGTATGCATGAACATTGCTTCGATATAGAGGTACTAAATCAGAAGTTATTAATGAGGAGAGAATTTCGCTCAATTTTGAAAAATGGCTGTATTACTGGCTATACATTTATGCAAATTAAAAAATTAAACAGCACTACAAAAATTGGTTAATAAGCCATAAGCGAATACGAGCCCAATTGGATGGTGAAAAAATGCTCAATGCTATAAGAGGCAATGATATATCCAAATTTTGGCAAATCATCGACAATGTGGAATTCTCTCAAAAAGAACTACTATTCACTCATATTAGTGAAAGAAGGTGGCATGAACATTTTACTAAAATGTATAGCTGCAATATGGCTAACCGTTTGGGTGAGAACAATAAATTTGCTGATTGGTATTTGAATATTTCTATTTCTAATATATCCCGTTTAATTGGAAAATCAAACAGTTCTGCTTCCCCTGGACCCAATAATCTATCTAATAAGATCCTAAAAACTGACATTGAATTGTGGGCTAAAATCTTACATGTTTTATATAATGACATATTATTCTCCAAAACTATACCTGAGTCATGGAGAATAGTGCTCGTACTTCCGGTTTACAAAAAGGGTTCTAGATTCTTCCCGGAAAGCTATAGACCAATAGCTATCTCGGATCCGGAATCAAAGATTTTTACCTCAATTGTGTTGGAAGAAATGCAAGAATGGATTATATGTAATAATATACTTGATCCCAAACAAATTGGCTTAAAAAAAACATGGGCACTGATTGCGGGGGGTTAATACTGAAAAGTCTTCAATTTAAGGCACTAATGAAAGATGGGATTCCTATCTTTGTTGCATCCATGGACCTTAGCAAAGCTTTTATGGTCCTTATTGAGAGACTTAAACATGCCTAAACATCTATTGGAGATAATTATAGAACTTTACTCTGAGACTAAAATAAAAGTCAGGCTAAATTCTGAAGGAAGACTTACATCAGAGATTAACATCCCTAATGGTCTTCGACAGGGTTGCATGTTAGCTTCTACTTCGTTTAATTTATATGTCTGTAGAGCAAACAAAGCATTAAGGAATAAGAGGTTGGTTGCGCCCAAACTCAGTGATAAATCGTTTGAATGGCTTGCATATGCCGACGATTTTTTGTTGTTGGATTGCACCAAGGTCGGCTTACAAAGAATGATAAATGCATTTGTTATATTTGTGACAGAACTAAATTTAAAAATGAATGCATCAAAAACAACTATTATATGCTTGGGTAAACCCAAAAAATCGGCTTGGATTCACTTGGTACTGCGAGGGCAATCGTATTAAATGTCAGAATGCATTCAAATACTTGGGGTACTACTTTATAGGATCTGGTTCTTTAACTATAACAAAAAAGAATTGAGAACAAAGGCAGAAATGGCCCTACGGCAAATGCGTAAATTGGAGATTAAATACTGCAAATTCACAAAGGTACCATTGAGAACTTTCTACATCATGAAAGAAATTCCCAGGCTACTCTATGGAATGGAGCTTCATGAGTTAGAATACACTGACTTCCTAAAATCATTAGAAAGTCTAATATGGAAAGGAATCTTATATTTTATACCTAAATGTGTACCTATTGAGGTTATTAGATACGAGCTAGGTCTCCAATCTTTGAAATCTATCATCATGTGGAAAAAAATATTGTTATGGAGAAAATGTCTAATACATCCATCAGAGGATCTATATGCAGTAATGGGAATGGATCATACTAGTAACTTTCAAAATCAATTGAAGGATAATGTAGAGGAGTTTCTTACCAATTTAGGTGTCTCGATTGAATTGCTTTTGTCTGATTCTTTGAAAGTAAAAATGATTCTGAAAAGAGGTGATTGGCAACAAACTATAAGAACAGTGTTGTAGTCGAAAAATTTTAATCAGATATGTTCATTTTGGAAATTTTTCCCTGTTATTGAGGTATACCTGGAGAAATATCCTTGTCGTAATTTACGGAATGTATTTATGAGATTTAGGTCAAATGTTTTGAAGACAAATTATATTCTTAAAAATTGGAATCTGATGACTGGAACGTGGGGCTGGTGCATATTCTGTAAAAATGAGGGAACTGAGGAAACTCTGCAGCATATTCTACTTACTTGTCCGGCTTTGCTTTATCAACGTATTTTATATTTTGGTCAATTTGTTGAGCATTTAGACTGTGTAAACAGAGAATTATTGTGATATCAAATGAGACATGGTTACTCTATAGCACTAAGTTTAAGGGTTACTGCTTTTCTGAAAAACTTCTGTGACCTATCTTAATGTATGTGTTTTTGAACACTGTATGAAGTGATTGAAGCTACTTTTTATACTTATGTTTTTGACGCTTATGCATTGATTTTATTCCATAATGAAGAGGTATGTAAAGCTGGGATTTGCTTCTGTTGCTCTAATTTCATGTTAAACCAATATTCTTCCTCCAGTAACATTCACTGCTATGCTAAGATTTGCTCTTAGGAGTGTTATGATAAATGACCTAGGGTGAGATTGTTTGCTTTCTATTTTTGGATACATTTCGATGCTTTGTCAAAAGACTCTATTTAGGTCTATGGGATTTTAACCTATGTTTTGATTTGGATTTTGTTTAGCTCATATAGAAAACAATATCTTTTTAAGCTTGTTAAAATTTGTATTTTCTTCTGATGAAATGTTTTTGTAAAGGTTTAAATAAACCAAAAACAAATAATAAAACTTTGTTTTAAAAAAAGTTTTGGGAAAATGGAGGAAAATGGCAGATGCGGCTCACAGGGTCGGACTCGAGCTCACAACTGTCTCAGGTACCAATGAAAAGTGGCCCTCAGTTGCAAATGGCAATTCATTCCTTTAGTGACAGACTGTTTGAATAGTACCCATGGGTTTTTTAAAAAAAAAGAAATGTAAGGAGATTGTGATATTTAAGGAACATTTATTCAGAGCAACAATGGCGAAACTACTGGCTGCATAGTGAAGTAACTCATCAAACTGGCCCACATTGGCCAAAAAAGTGGCCCATTTAGAGCAAAAAAACAGCCCCACACTAGCATTTTGCATTTTTAGTTCAGACATTGCCCTATAGGCCAGTTTGGGCCTGGCTGCTCATCCATAATGGGCGAAGAGGTGTCGACCCAGTGACCCCCTCACCCATTATGGAGGAGCCAGCCCAGTGAAACACTGAGCACTCCCTCGGCTGCTTTTTCCTGCTGAAGGAGTGCTCCGGGGATGGCTGAGCTGTCAAAGGGAAGCACGGTTTCCCTTCAACATTTCAGTTCCCCAGCCACACATGATCACTGAGCCATGCAAGGCTGGGGGGCGTTTTGCTTTGCAAGCCTTGCATAGCTCATTGGAAATGCTGGCTGGGGAACTGCACGTCTGTATGTGCGAGGGGGAGCTCCTGCGCCTCTTCGCACATACGAACAGAGAAACCTGGAGCGGGGTGGGGCAAAATGCTTGCTTTGTGAATGCTGTGGGAATGTGTTTGTGTTGGTCTGTGGAGCTGATTTTGCCGAGTGTGGGGGGTGGATGGAGGGTTGTACAACAAAGACATTTATTTTTTAATTCAATTTTTATTGGTTTTTGGAAAACAACAGCATAGGTCGACAAATTCTCCAGCATGGGGTCTGGCATGGATTCACAAACTCATGAATATTGTGAATCCATGCCAGACCCATGCTGGAGAGCAACAGTTACAGGTAAGTAACTTGTTCTTTACAAGATTCAGGCAATCGCCCTCAACAAATCAAACTATAAGCCATTATTACCTGCGTTTGTTCACCCCCCGGCCCCTCGCACCCACCCCACACAGTATCTCGAGCTCTGCTGTCTGCTTATAGAAATGATGCGGCATAGGGCAGCGTAATCCGGGTTTTCTCCGCCATTGATCGACCGGCTTTACCAGTTCCAAGGTCATTCGTTCCATGTCGGGGCTTGATTTTGGGCCGGGCCAAGGACACTTGAGGGTCTCAGGATGTGGCCTGTGTATTGCCAAACACCTCTTGAAATTGCAGCCAGTCTGTCTCTATTTGGGTGCTTGAGCCATGTAAAGCCGCAGTAAGTCTTTCCATAAGGAATAAGTCTTTGGCAATCAGCACCCATTCTTTCTTCGAGGGGAGGGCGGGCCTCTTCCACGTTCTAGCGCGGGCCGCTCTGGCTGCCAACAGTAGTGAGTGCGAGAGGTCCGGTAATTTTTCCCAGTGGTCATCCTTATGCTGCAGGCCAAACAGTATCAACATCGGGTCCAGTGGGAGCACACCTTCTCCCGCCTCTTTCAGCCAGCTAAGAACTTCGGCCCAATAAGTTTGGACCTTCCCGCATGTCTACCACATGTGCCAATAGTTTGCCCTTTCCCCACACCCATGCCAGCAAAGGAGGATTACGTCTGGGAACATCCTAGAAAGTGTGATCGGGTCATACTGCCATCTGTGCAGAAGTTTGACAGCATGGGTTTTGTATTGGCAGGAGATCGAGGTCTTAAATGATCTACTACAGAGTCGCCCCCAGAGTGTCTCCGATCCTACAACCCAAGTCTCTTTCCCATTGCCGCTGAGGCTTTTGGTGGTTCCCTCCCGTGGGGTTAAAAGGGCAGAATAAAGAAGTGAGATGAGGCCTTTCATTTCTACATGGGTATCTAAGATTGTTTCCACTGGGGTGAGTTTTCTTTGTAATTTGGGCTTTAGTTTTGGTTTCATTAGGATTCCCTTAAGTCTCAGGTAGAGGAGTGGGGAGAGCCTAGCTATTCCCAAGGATTCTTCAAGCTCCTGAATACTTATAAAGGACTCCTCCCTGACCAACTGACCAACTCTGCATAGGCCCGCCTCAAACTAGGGTTGATAGTGTTCATGGCCTGGGATTTCCTCTAAGACTGGTGTGACCAGATGTGACTCATGGGGTAGGGCCAAGTGGTCACCTTCTCACCGTGTCCCTTACCCTCCAACGCCTTCCACATTGTTACTAGTATTGGGTGATCCCTGATTCTCCTTGGCAGCTTTTTCATCGGGACCCATAACCACTCACCCACTGTGACAGGGCTCAGGAGGGAGTTTTCAAGAAAGACCCATTGTTTGTTGGGGTCCTCTCTGAGGTGGGGGGCCAGGGCTCTGAGCTGGGCTGCTCTGTGGTAAGTTCGTAGGTCTGGGAGGCCGACCCCCCCTCTATCCTTGGAGAGGGTGAGTGTTTCATAACCTATTCTGGGTCTCTGGCCTTGCCATATGAATCTCGTTATACGTTTTTTGGCTTCTTTAAGAAGTGCTTCTGGGGCTTCCAAAGGGAGCATCTGGAAAACGTACAGGACCCTGGGGAGGAGGTTCATCTTTACAGCCTTTATCCTTCCCATCCACGGGATTTGCCCCTTACCCCATGTCTCCATATCTTTAAATAAGTTGTCGAACAATGGGGGGTAGTTTGCCTGGCTTAGATCTTCGTGGGGCCGGACGATGTTGATCCCCAGGTATTTAATCCCTTCGGTACAGATTTGAAACCCCAGGGCGGACAGTTCCGTGAGGTCCCTGTCTGCATCTGGGGCAAAGGGGAAGATCATTGACTTCCCTATGTTCATCCTGAAGCCTGAGAATTGGCCAAACCGTTCAATAACCCGAACGGCCGCCGGGACCAAGCTAGTGGTTTCCCTCAGGTGGAGCAGTATGTCATCTGCTTAGAGGCCGAGCTTGAAGGTCCGACCTCCTACATCAATACTGCCGACCATCGGGGCACATCTGATGTACTCCGCGAGTATTTCCATGGTCATGGTGAACAGGATTGGGGAGAGGGGGCAGCCCTGCCTCGTCCCCCTTTGAAGGCTAAATGTTCGTGAAAGGTGGGCATTTACCGTGACTCTTGCAGAGGGGTCTGTATATAAGGCCTTAATGGCTCGCCTGATTCCCTCGCCAAAGCCCAGTTTGACAAGGACTCCATGTAGAAACTCCCAATCCACCCTGTCGAACGCCTTTTCAGCGTCGATGGCCACCAGGACAGGGTTGTCTCCCTTCAGGGCCGCTTTCCTCATCAGGTGCAGGGTTTTTCGGAGGGTGTCCGCCCCCTGTCTCCCCTGTATGAAGCCCACCTGGTCGGAGTGGATGAGTACCGGCATATGGCTGTCTAGTCTCGTGGCTATGATCCTGGTGAACAGTTTAGCGTCCACGTTCAGGAGGGAGATTGGTCTATATGACCGGCAGTCTGCTGGATCTTTGCCCTCCTTCGGGATCACTGTTATCAGTGCTTTGCCAAAGGACGGAGGCGCCCTCCCAGTGCTCATGATATTTGTGAATAGGCCCGCCAGAAACCCAGGTAGTAGGCCTCCAAAGGCGGTAAATCCGTCCTCCCCGGGGGCCCTGCCCAGCTTAAGACCCGATATTGCCTTGAGTACCTCCTCGCTCGTTATTGGGGCGTCTAGAGCTGATGCCTCTGGGGGTCCATCACAGGTAATGTTACTCCTCCGAGGTATGCTCCCAGTGCCTCCGCCTCCACTTCTCCTTCCCTCTCATAGAGAGTCTCATAGAACCCCGCGAATTCCTCCACTATTCCCTCGGGATCCGTTTTTGTCCCCTCATCCCTGCCTGAGATCCTTGACACCCATCTATCTCTTCGTTGGCCCCGGAGTTTGGCCGTCAGCATGGTTTCGGCCTTATGCCCTTTCTCATAATACCTTTGGCGCAGGTGTTGGTGGCCTGCTACAATTTTCCCCATCTCCAATGCTCTCAGTTCTTGCCTTTTCTCTTTTGCATCCCCAAGTCCCTTTCTCTCTCCTCATCCCTCTTCCCTTCAGATCCCTCCAATGCTATTATCTCCGCCCGTAGCCTATGAGCCAGGAGAGTCCTGGTCCTTTTTTTGGAAGCCCCTCTCTAATCAGAACACCCCTCCAGGTCGCCTTTGCTGCCTCCCAGACTGTCTCTATGTTGACTTCACCCGTGTTACTCAGTTAAAAATATTCATTGATCGCCTTCTCCATCTCCTCCTTAAAAACCACATCCCTTAGCAGGAAGTCATTGCATTTCCACAGGGATTCTCTGGGTTTCAGACCCAATACACTAATATCTGCCCAGACCATATCGTGGTCCGACCAGCTAACCGGGCGGATGATGCAGGACTCCACTCGGCTCTTGTTCTGGTGCCCCATGAAAAGGTAATCTATTCTCGTTCTGGTGCCATGGACTGCTGAGTAGAAGGTGTAACCCTTTCCCTCCGGATGAAATTCCCTCCATGTGTCCACGAGCCCATAGCCCCACATCAGCTCCCGGAATTTCCCTTAGGGTCTACCCCCTCGGCTTCCTAGCGGGATGGCCCCTCCACTATGATCTAATTCCCGTCCTGGCCATTATCTCTCCCATCACCTCTTTGAGAAATTCAACCTGGCCCACATTAGGACAATAGATCGCTGCTAGGGGGACCCTGGAGTTGTGCAAGTCACCTGATATAATCATGGCTCTACCGTCTTCCCTCCCCCACCTGGTTACCTCTGTGAGTCTCTGGTTTCTCTGCAGGATGATCCCGACTCCACTCCGTTTCGTGGGAGCGGTCCAGAAGATCTGGCCCATGTGTGCTCCCGGGATGGGCCTCTCCTCTCCCGTGACCGTTCTGGTTTCCTGTACGAAGAGGATATCTATTTTAGCGTTCTTCATTTCCCTCCCCAAGAGGGAGCGCTTTGATGGGGGGTTCAGACCCGAGAGGTTCAGACCTGAGAGCCAATTCTCAGTGACTCAGCCCGGCCCCTATTCTCATTGTCCGCCATTGGGTCCTTGTCTTATATCAACCGTCTTCCCGGATCTGTGCTTGCTGCCACCTTCCAATGTGGTTTTGAGACTGTGTGGGTCCCCAAAATCCCCAACCCCAACTCCCTCCCTTCCCTCCTCCCCCCGCCCCCTCTTTATCATGACGCCTGCCAATGGGCAAGCCACCAGGGTGAATGCAAGTCCATCCACCGCAGTCTCCTTGTTAAGCTCACCGTCCCCGGCCGGGGCTGTTTGATTCAATCTCTCGGTTTCACTGATAGCGAGCCCCCGACCACTTAATCCCCTTCGACTTCCGTTGTGGGGGTGTTAAGTTTCTTGAATTTCCTTCGGCCCTTTATCTTCTTCTTTGTGGACCAGTGGCCCTCCGGCTCCCTCACAGCACTCCGAGGCTCTCGCACCTCCATCTCGTGTCCTTCTTCTGGGGTATCCCCTTTGAGTACCTGCAGCACTTGGGATGCCTCCTTGCCGCTGGTTACTCTATACTCCACTCCTGAGCATTCAAAAGACAAGGCGAATGGGAAGGACCACCTGTATCTTATGTCTTGGCTGGTGAGCCACTGGGTGAGTGGCCGGCACTCTCTTCTGCGGGTAAGAGTGAAAGCCGAGAGGTTTTGGTAAATCCTCACTGTGTTTCCTTCGAACAAGAAACTCTCCAGCCTTCTCGCTTTCTCGAGGACCTCCATTTTATCTCCGTAGCGGAGGAAGCCCACAACTATGGACCTTGGGCCGCCCCTCGCTCCACTTCCCCCTCGATGGGCTCTTTCCAGCTGGACTTCCTTGCCCCCCTCGAGTGTGAAGAGTTGGTTGATGAGGCCCTGAACCTTTCTCCCCACGTCTGCGGCAGTCTCGCCTCTCTGTTGAGTCACACCCATAATGCGCAGGTTGTTTCTGCGTTCTCTGTTCTCTAGGTCGTCCATTTTCAGGGCTATGTCCTCCTCTCTGATTACTAGGTCTGTTAGCCTTGCTTCGTATTTCATGTCTAACAGGTCCATTTGGAGGTGGTTGTTTTCCATTCCCTCCATTTTTTCCTCGAGCGTCTCCACTCTCCCCCTGAGATCAACTATAGAGGCTTGTATGTCTGTTCGAATCGCTTTTATCTCCTGGAGGATGTCCTTGAGGTCGTCCTTCGTTAGCACTGCGGGGGGGGGGGTCGGCACTTGAAGGCATGGTGACTCTGTGTGGATCACCGAGGGGAGCGTTGGACCAGCGGAAGTGCTGGAGGGAGCGGATTGCGCACGTGGGCTGTGTTGGTTCCAGGGCTCCGGTGCCCTTTGGAGTTTGGGTGGGGGTGGGGGGGGCACCCCTCACCCTGCCTTAATGCCTTGAGGTTTCCTATGGTCGTCTTGGGCCCTCCCCGCTTCCGCGGAGGCAAGCTTGCCTGTGGAGGGGGGGGGACCCCGGTGATGGCTCCGGTCCTCACGAGGGGGGCTAGGATTGTGATTGGGGCCTGTTTCCCCAGATGCGTCAGTTTTTATGGGGTGAGTTGCGCTGGTCCGTGCCCGGAGGGCGCCGGGGGGAGGTCAAACCCAGTCCGCCGAGTATCAGTTCTCCCCCCTGCGCTCCTTACCTTCTTCGGGCCGTCGAGGGCCGCCACACGTCCATTGTGGGCCCTTCACTGGGGGCTCCTTTTCCAGTAGGCCTCCGTGCATGGGGGATGGGTCGGGAGGCTCCCGGAATCCCGATTTGCTGCTAGTGGTCCGCACCGGCGCGGTTCTTGGTGGTGTGGGGCTCCCCCCAGGACGCTCCACCCGTCCCTGGCCCCGTGCGATGTCCACACGTCACCGGGGCAGAGCTCTGAGGCCCGCTCGGCATCTGCGCACGGCGGCAGGCATGCTCCGGCGTCCTCCTCTCTGTGTTATGGGCGCGGGCCGCGGCCGCAGAGACAACGACCGGCTGCTCCGGGTTCCGCGGCAGGTCCGGCCGAGGCCTGGGGCACCGCGAGAGGTGACACCCTCAGTGGCTCCACTGCACGGCCTCCGAAAAGGTGTTCTCTCTGTAGCTCGGCGTGCGGGGCCTCAGATCAGGGCCAGGCTATATCCACCTTCGGAGGAGCGCCCGATTCGCTGGGCCGCTGCCGCGGGGGCACACGTTCCCGTCGGGGTTACTCCAAACTCCCAGCCGGGGATTGGCTCAGAGTGCTAGGCCCTGCGGTGGTGGAGGAGCGCTGGTCCTGCATGCTCCGCGCCCCCTGGCGGTCTCCAACAAAGAAATTTTAATAATGCCTTTGTTGCACAATCCCCCTACCCACCTGCCAAAATCAGCTCTCCTTCTGAGGCGCTGTGGAGCCCAGGGGACAGGGATGGTATTTTTTTACTCAACTTTCATAGATGTCCAGTCAAAAATACCATGCTTCCACATGGGCACCCCAGCGCCTGGCATACACACATAATCATGTTGATTGTGCTAGGCACTGTGGGGCCCAGGAAACAGGAATTGTATCTTTTTACTATCATAGATGTCCAGTAAAATATGTCATGCCTGCCCCCTGGGCCCCCACAGTGCCAATTACAAACTGTTTTACTTTAAAGTATGCTCTAAAATGCAACATTTTAACCCATTAGTTTAAATAAATTCCTGGGGGGAAAACCCCACTTGATTGCTTTGACCTCTCGCTACGCTCGGTCGCTACGGTACATCGGGGGAGAAATATGTATGCCCCTACATTAAAAAAATTCAACAGCCGCCACTGGCCCTGGGACTGGCCCAGGGCCTCTATGTCCACAGATGAAATCTTGGTGTGTTCATCTGCAAACAGAATTTACGTTTTAATGAGTCAGTACTACAGTGTGCATCCACATGATACACTGTTACTTCACTTTGTGATAGCATTTCCCAGATATCTTGCCACAATTCTTTTCCCTACAATTCTCTTGCCATTCTTTTGCCATGTTGGCAGCCACACGGCTAGCCTATTGGCCACTGACCATGATTGCAAATGACACTGACCAGGTGTTTCTTGATTCAAAGCTTAATATACTGCATAGAGTTCTGCAAACCCACTGCTCTTCCCTTTCCCTGACATTGTCAAGCTCTTTTTTGTCTTTAAATTATATGACACTGCTTTGCAGTAACGCTCAGTCCCGACTTAGCAAGCAGAGCCATCAGTAAACCAGGCATGCTCTGTCTGCTCCACTGTTATATCTCCATAACATACTCCCCATTTCACTGGAGAGTCATGTACTTCAGTCACTTCCTGTGGTATGTAATCTACTGGTGATATATTAGCCACTTTCTCATGTCATTTCGCAACCCTACCCTTTCCTGATTTTGCTCTCTCTTGAATGTATCATTTCCATTTGATTATACTGGCTTCTTGGGTATGACCTATCCTGTGTGTTTTAGGAGTGCACAACCCTGCACATTGGGATTTCGGGTGTAATCAGTACATCCTGACCCACTGTTAATTGTTCGTTATCAATAAGAGCCCAATAACATGCTAGCAATTGCTTTTCAAATGGAGTGTATTTTTCACCCGCCTCAGGTAAATTCCGACTCCAAAATCCCAAAGGAATTTGATTATTGTCTTGCTTCTGCCACAGACTCCGTTCGCATACTTTTCTTGCACAGATACATTTAACTCCACTTCTCCTGACTTCAAAGGCCACAAATCGAGCACATGCTGCATTGTTTCCTTTGCCAATTCAAATGCTCTCTGGTGCTCCTCACCCCATTCAAATTTATATTTCTTTTCACTTTGTAAAGTGGGGCAAAATATGCCCTAAATGTGGTATATGCTGTTTCCATAATCCAAACACCCCAATGAACTGCTGAGCTTGTTTCTTTTTCACTGGGGTAGTAAATTCAAGTTTCTTTTTTCTTTCTTTCTGTAGATGTCCATTGTGCCATTGAATTGCCAAAATATCACAATCTCAGCCGGCCATTGAATCTTCCTTCTTCAACCCATCAATGATTGCTTCCAAATGATTTTGCACACTGCGCTCATACTTGCCATGAATCAGAATATCATCAATGCAATGATTTGTATGTCGGGCTTACATGGTATTTTGTCTAAGCGTTCTGCCACCAGCCGGTGACAGAGGGTTGGTGTTAAGATGGTTTTCCAAACTCTGACCTGGTGGGCAGAAGTTTAGGAGGCCACCCTAGTTTAGTGGAACAGGGGAACCTCTTGGACAAACCTGACCAATCTACTATAGCTTGGCAGGCGGTCAAGACTAAGCGCCTCATCACGAGTTGGGCGCTAACCCCGGCAGTATTACCGCCGGGGCTATTAGCCCTACTGCCAACCCCCCCCCCCCCCGGCGCTATTAGCACCAGTCACGGGTTGGGCAGAAGGGTAAATCCCCATTGGGCCCATTCAAGAATTTCCCATTCCCCATTGGGCTCAATGGGGAATGTTCAGCGCTATTACCACCGGCGCTATTACCGCTGGCGGCAATAGCACTGAAAATCAGCAAAATCGTAGGGACTTGCCCCCAGCTCAGAGCTTATAGTGTTACCGCCGCATTTAAGGGTTACCGCCAAACTCGTGATGAGGCCCAAAGTCTCAGGAGGGGAGACAGTGATCGGAAGCCCACAATGAGCACACACAGTACAACTCCACATAATCCTCTCATCAGACAAGTGTATATCAAAAATGCATGTATTACATGCCTTTTATTATAGGCCTTTATAGCTAAACACAAATAAACCACACTAATAATAAAACAGTCACCACACACGCTATTCACTATGTAACATATATACAAAATGCAGTTAGCCTAGGGTGGATAATGGGGAGAACACAACCACAACCTGCAACAGAAGAGGTAAGTAAAACACAATTAGCACATTAGGCAGTTCTTCAAAGTCGATCCCTAGCTTATGCAGTCCAGCCCTACAAAGTGGGGAGCCTTGTGCTCATAATTACAGCAGTGCGTTAACCACGCAGTGTCGTGCATAAGAGTGAAAGCGGGTCCTCTTCAAGGAGCTGTAGCAGTTCAGGTAGGGGATGAGGTGATGAAGAATAAAGCCCTATTATTAAGAGGATCTACCCTTGCAGGCAGAGTGACCTTCGTAGTTCGGGAATAGCTGGAGAGCGCAGGCTAGCCCAGCCAAGGTGAGTATCTTTTCGGGGATTCTTGTGCATAAAAACATGTGGATGTGCCAGGGGCCATCGGTAAGTGGGGCAAGTACTCAACGACCCTCAACACAGTCTGCGCCAAACTTAGCCAGTCTTGTCCAGGTCACTTGTAGCTTTAAGCCCTACAGTTACCCGAAGCTCTGGCTTGCAGCGGCTGGGGGATGGGACGATCGTCCGTGGTGGGACAGTAGCCTTTTCTCTGCTCTCGAAGAAGAAACGAAGACGGTTCCAATGCAGCACGTCTCAGTGCACAGGGGACAGGTCTGCAGGCACTTGCAGCGACCGTCAACACAGCGGTTTGCAGCATGACACACTCTAATAATTTGCGACCCAGGGGAGCTAAGACAATGAGTTTTGGTGGGAGAGGGCCCAGGACCACAAGTAAGCGATTCCCAAAGTCCTGAGTCACAGCTTGGGATGGCAGGGCTCTGATACAATAACCCAAGTTCGAGCTGGTCAGTTCACTGGATGGCTCAGGAACACTTCCGAAGTTGCTCTTTGCGAGGTTTAGCAGGAGGTGCCGAGAGTAGTTGATCTCACTATTCCAAAGGGTTGAAATGACCTTTAGCAGGCCTTCTTGGTTCAATAGAAAAATAGGGGTCCGATGGGACAACAGCAGGGTCAGGGTGCCAAACCTTCCAGTGAGTCTCCGCCGGTTCCACAGGTCTGCTCTTTCGTTTCAGGATACTTGGCTCCTTCTGTAGTTCTGTGAGAATTTCTGTTGATCGAGATGGAATGGATACAGAGATCCTTCTCTTATCCAGTACTGACAGCCTGAATGATGTGTCAGTTTCTCCTTAACAAATGAGCAAAACCCCAGCTGAAGTAAAAAGGAAAATGTCAGGTTAGGTAAGCCAAACAAAAGTAAAAGGTTTGAGGGGTCCATAAATGGAGGGAAAATTGCACCTAAGGTAAATCTTTCCCAACAGTTGCATTATGCAAGTACCCCATAGGCAATTTTGTGACAGTGTACTAATGCTGTGAGAAACCTGACAGTGTCTCACTTACTGGTCCCCGGGGATCTGTCATCCAGGTGGCCAGGACACGGCCATCGCTATTGGATCCATTTACTGGGGTTAGACCAGTGCGGGAGGATCACCTGGATGAGGGGTCCTCGGGGAGTGGAAGTGAAATACCGACAGGTGAGACACAGTACCCCCTTCCCTATAACACCTTGTCCCCATCTTACCCCCTTAGGATATTCAGAATCTCTATCCCTATTTTCTCACACAAACACTTTCCTACACTGTGACAGACAACTAACACTCGAGTCGTTTACCTGACATGTCCCAACACAAGGGTGAGGCAGAGTCAGGCAATTGACAATATCTACGCACACCTGACTGCCCTTTCCCTTCCCCACAGAGATAAAATGCAGAGCACGAGAGCACACTTCGAGCAAGGCCGAATGCACAAGCAAGAGTTGGTGATGCTGGAAGGTGCAGGAGGGCGGAGGAAGACCAGAAGATCTGCAGAGACCTGGGAGACCTGGAGGAGGAGAAAACCGCCTTGACACTGGCCCTGTGAGTCCAGAGGAGACTGCACTGTGTAGAGGGAGCTGTACCTCCAGAAGGCAAGTCCAGGGACAGCTGGGTTGCCTGGCAGTACCCACAGCAAGACTTCTCCCCTGGGCCAGTCAGGCGAACCCAGGTCTCTGAGGGCCAGCAGAGGAGACCCTGACCTAAGAACAATATCCCCTTTTAGGTCCTGCATCTCCCAATGCCAAATGCCGTTTTGGGGAGCTGAGAAGTGGGAGAAAAATCCAGACAGTGCATTCTGGACTGGAAGTCCCAAAAGCCTTTTTGAAAACTGTGAGGTGTGAGAAGAGACTCGAACCCAGGCAGAGGGAAGTCTCGTTTATGAACTTTGTGAGAGGAATCTGAGCCCAGCAGAGAGATGCCTGCGAATTAAGAACTGTGAATGTGGCAAATGTGAACCTGACAGAGGGTTGTCTGCAAATTGAGAACTGTGAGACAGGCAGATGTAAACCCAACATAGGGATGCCTGCGAATTGAGGGTAAACAGTTATATACCTGTGAACATTGTGACGACAAGTGTGAACCTGGCTGAGGGATGTCCACAATGGATAGTTGGTGAACAGGATATTGAGACCAGTAAGTGATATAATTTTGAGTGAAAGGCCTAAGTGAACCCGATTGAGGGAGACTTTTGCCGGAAAAGGGACTTGTCCTCAGAAGGTTCTGGCATTGTTGAAAGGAATTGTAACCTTGTGCTAGCGAGGCCCAGGAGTGTGCTGTGCTCAAAGGTCCTGCCTTGTCCCGTGCTAAAAACGTGGGGAAGGCAGACCCAGCCATACCATCCTGACTGATCATTTGGTAAACACTTTTTTCTTTTCTTGCGAACATTATTCCACAACATTTTTGTAACTTAGTTGTAAGGAATGGCAATATATTTTTTTAGTATAGGCCCTTTTTTATTTGACAAGATGTCACTAGGAATGCTTTTTTATTATTTGATAGTCATAGCTTGCTCCCATCTTAGATTTAGGTTTAGATTAGGTGTTTTTCCCTCAAACTTATGTATGCGCTCAATCAAGGTAACAGTATCTGGCATTGCAGGACCAAAAGGAGGGGTGTGTTTGTGTAGTCCACAGTCATTCTCCAGCTTCCATCCCCTTTTTCTCACAGGCCAGACTGGATTGTTCCAAGCAGTAGACACTGAGCGCAATACCTCTGCCTCTACATATTCTTTAACGGTGTCTGAAATGTCCTTATGCCCTGCAGTGATGCGGTATTGCTTCATTGACACATGCTTCGTGGCCAATGGCACGTGCACCAGATGGATTTTAATTTTGCATACATTTGCCTGGTGTTCAAGTCAATGCATTCACTCCAAACTGATACGTTTTACCTCCTTGTCGTAGAGTCAACCCTTCGAGAATGTCAAATCCTATAATGGTTTCAGGTATCAGGACAATCAATACTTGATATTTCTGTTTTTTCAAATTGCCTATCTTCATTTCCACTCCTGTTTGTAATGCGGGTGTCTCTTCCACCCAGCCCGGTAATAGTAAAATGTCAAACTTTAAAGCTTGAAGGATTTCCATGAATCAATGAGGCCTCCCCTCCTGAATCTATCTTAGGGCGTGTTATCTTTAGGCTCCTTTGCATGGAAAAGGCGTCTAGCCCACAAGTAACCAAAAGTAGAGGCACTCCTTCACAATTGTCAGCGATTAGATCAGCAACGTAATAAAAGGCACTCTTACCTTATCTTCAGAAACCAAAGGGTGAATAGAGAAATCTACCTGACACCCCTTCACCCCGCCTAGACCACAGGCGTGGAGAGAAGGTGCCAGGGAAACCCTTGTGAGGCAAAACACCCTGTGAGGCTGGGGTGCGATGAAAGATCCTGTGGGGCTGCTGTCGAGGCTAGTGAGCGTAGATAGAAGACAGCTGGGAATAACTATGTTGTAAATTCGTGTCTGCTGTCCGGACCTCTGGGAATGACTGCAGGTAGAAACAGTACAGGTTAGATAGATAAAAGGGGGGTTAGAGGTACCCTCTAGGAGAAATGATTAAACTGAGACCGGGGGCGTACCTTAGGTAGAAGTCTTGGAGTATCTAATGGGCAAGAAGGAGGCGGATGCCGCGGGAGCTCCAAGGAACGAGAGAAGAAGGCAGCGCTTAGCCAAGCCCGGCGGAGATTCGTCCTTAGGAAAAAGAATGAGCCGTAAAACAGAGGTAAGAGAAAAAGAAGCGGAACTGAAATTAATAGATTATAGAACCTACCAGGTAGCGTGGGGTTATTGCAACGGGTTACACGAAACCAAGGATCATGTTGGGAAATGTAGTTTGAGGGAACTTGGGAGTGTGCCTTCACTATTATGAACAAAGGAAATTCTGGAGAGAATGCAAGAAACAACTTACGCAAAAGAAGGACTTGAGCGTACTTTACCCTGATCGTAATTTGGGATGTGACAACTCACGGAGCATGGCCATAGAAAGTCGAAGCAACGCACTGCCGCACTGGGTTTGATTCCAGAAATACTCTTTCCTGATGAAGGGGAGGAGTCACAGTCTCCGTGGAGAGCTGAACCGGCATTTGTTGGAAACAACGCCTTCTCGGTGTGGTGCACATTTATGCTATGAAGATGACGCCAAAGGCACCACACTGACCAGCCCCGACGACCACCTATGAAAGCTCTGACCTCGTGTGTTTCCAGGATTCCAAAATATCTTAACATTAACATAAGGTAGTCTGTCAACTTTTATGCAAGCTGACACTGCCGGGACCTGGCCATAATCATGTTCAAATTCAGAATGAGTGTACCCAGACTCAGCCTCCAACATTGCACTTACTATTTTTCTCAACTCAGCATATGCTGGCTGGTACTGGGAAGGGATCTCCATGGACACTTCTCCCTGCCCCTCCTCAAATTTCACCTTTCTGCTTGGGCACGAAGGGATCTCCATGGACACTTCTGCCTGCCCCTCCTCAAATGTCACCTTTCTGCTTGGGCACCACCTGTCTCTTGACTTATTTATGGCACTCCTTCCCAGCAACCCCTCTCTTTTTTTACAACTCATACATCTCCCTGGTTTCAATACCATTAATCTCTTCCCATGGCACATCATCTTTCAACAATGACAAAAACATGTCCTTTCTTGACACCTGGGAATCTCTGCAATCTTGAATCCTGCCTTCTATTCTCCTCTCACTGCACCCCTCTTGTTCTTGAGGTTTGTCCTCACTTTTATCCCATTCACCCAGATCTGACCATTTCTGCATAGCATCCACTACTAAATCAGTTAGCTTGCCAGCCATGCCTACCAGCAAATTTATAATGGCACTCTTATACACGGTTGGGGCCGTTCTGATAACCATATTTCGAAGGGATTGTGTCCTCCGACGTATTCCTTATCTTATCTTTGATAATTCGTCTCCAGCTTGCTGGCCTCGGAAATTTTTTCTCTGTAGAGGGCGCTGCGCATCAACGTCCGCCGAGTCGATGTCCCTCGACAGCCACCGTATCGGCGCCAACGTCACCATGCCCATAAATAGCCACGTGTGGCGTCCGTTGCTCGGTTCTGTTTTTCTGCGTTTCGTGGGGCCTCGGAATATTGTTGCTCAGTTCAGTCAGATAAAACCTCTTATATTTACTCGAAATACCAACTCGTTCTCGATGGCTTCTTCATCGGAACCGACGACTCCGCGGTCTGGCTTCAAAAAATGTTGAGACTGCGGAAAGAAAATGTCAATAACGTATCCACAGAGGATCTGCTTGTGGTGCTTGGGAGTCGAGCACCATTGTTCGGAGTGTGAGGACTGCATGCCCATGACGGCGAAAGCCTTGAAGGAGCGCAAGGGGAAGCTCGAGAGAGGTAAGTCAGTCAAAACCTCCTCGAAAGTTTCTTCGGCCGAGTCGAGGCATTCGTCTCCTCGCCGTTGAAAGCATTCCCATTCTAGGTCTCGAAGTAGCTCCCACCATTCGTCGAGATCTAAACACTCAAAGAAGGGACGTCGAAGATCCCCTTCCTCGTCATCTTCTGTTTACCCAGAAAGGGTCTCCTGCCCCACAAAACACAGCTCTCAGGCTGAGTGGGAGGAATTCAGGAAGAAAATGCTAACCGTCTTCGAGAAAGCGGCCTCGACCCCCTCGAAGACAGCTGAGGGTGATACCCCGGGTGAAAAACCCAAAAAATTGAAATGCCGCGAGTCGCTGCACCCGGCGAAAGAGTCCACCCGAGAGCGCCACGGGCCATCGGGTAAGAAGGCACCATCTTCGACGCCGTCGTCGAAGATCCCTTCGACGCATGGATCAGCGCCATCCACGCCGTTGTCGAAGGGTTCATCGACGCATTGGTCGATCGAATCGACGCCGACATCGACGCCGATAAAAGAGAAAACCACGGCTACTTCGCAGCCAACGGTGATACCAAGAGCCTCTGGCACCACGTCGAGACCGTCGTCGCCATCCTCGAGTAGGATCCCGATCCTCTTGAGTTCTTCGAGGCCTCTTCCAGTTTTCTCTGCGCCTTTCTCAGCGCCTTCGAAGCCTGTCACATCGGCGTCGACGACATCAACATTTTCTCGCCCAATAATGACGAGTTTGGCTCCTTCTGCCTTAGAAATGGGTTTTACACCATTTCCGAGGTCAGAGTACCCCAGATTATCTTCAATCTATGAAGAAGGGGAGGATTCTGACCAGGAAACCTTCGGGTAGCAGAGGACCACACTACCTGTTTCAGAGGATTTTACCTCTGAGGAAAGAAGGTTGAAAGACCTACAGGAATCATTACATGAGGCAAGTGGGCTGGACACTTCCCCAGAAGTGGAATTTGTCAAACCAGACCCAGGGGAACATGCCGAAACACCCTATAGAACCCTGATGGCAAGGATTATTGAATTTATGGGTTGGTCTGCGCCTTCACCTGTTTTTCAACAGGATGACCTGACAGACATACTAGACAAAGGTCCACAGGAGGATCCTGTGGTCCCCTTCCATGCAGCCTTGCAAAGGAAGATTTCATTAAACTGGGAAACTCCTGAGGTCATCCCTGCAGTCAATTAAAGATTGTCATCCAAGTATAGGGTAGCTGCGGCTGACCCTGAATACTTATCAAAACACCCGACTCCAGAGAGCCTGGTGGTTCAAGTGGCAACTTCATCAAGCAGCAGATCCGCTTACCCTACTGACCTAACGGATAGAGATGACTAGGTACGATTCTATGGCAAAAATGTCTTTTCTGCTTGTAGTATGGCGTTGAAGTCCATCAACGCCACCTGTACGATTGCCAGGTTCAGTCACACACTGTGGGAGTGTGCTGCATCAGCGGTTGACTGCATACCGGAAGGAGAGGAAAGGGAAGCCTTCCTTAACATCATTAAAGATGGCAAAGATGCCATGTGCGAGTCACTTCAAACTAGCATCGATTCCGCTGACAGTATCAGCAGGGCCATGGCGGCAAGTACGACAATCCGCAGGCATGCATGGTTGCGAAAGTCTGGCTTTGCTCCAGATGTACAGGCAAGGCTTTTGAAAATACCCTTTGACGGCTCTTCTTTATTCGGTAAAAAGGCTGATGACAGTCTGGAAAAGTTGCAACCATCTAAAGCAGCAGCAAAATCTTTAGGAGCTGCAATCCGCCAAACTCCTGTACGCCCCTCAGGAACCTCTGGGAGAGGAAAGTCCTTTCGCTATTGCTCCGCATTCGGGAAAGGCAGAGGACAGCCGGCTCAAAGAGGCCAAAGGAGATCCACCCGAGGTGGATGGGTCAAAAATACTAAAGCTGCAGCAGCAGCAGGTGCCTCTTTACCCTCAGCAACTGCATCAGCCGCCCCCAAACCACTCTGAGGTCTTTCCACACAAAACACCTGTAGGGGGCAGTTTAACTCACCATCTGACAGAATGGCAGGCTATTACGTCAGATGCTTGGGCATTGGAGACAGTTGCCCAGGGTTATTGCCTACCCTTTCTACACATCCCTCAGAGTCATCCACCGGGGCACAGCTCTCTAAAAGTTCAAGATCCGCTCCTCTTGCAGGATATTATAGACTTGCTAGAGAACGGTGCCATAGAACCGGACCCTGTAGCGGTCAGGAACAAGGGCTGGTACTCCCCCTACTTTCTCATACCAAAGAAGGACGGAGGACTGAGACCCATCCTGGACTTACGAGAATTGAACAAGTTCCTCAGGAAGGACAAGTTCAAGATGGTAACTCTCTCTCAGATCCTTCAGGCATTCCAGCTCCAGGACTGGCTGGTATCTCTGGACCTTCAGGCTGCTTATTTCCATGTGCCAATCCATCTCAAACACAGGAAATTATCAATTTCGAGTTCTGCCATATGGGCTGACCTCCGGCCCGAGGGTCTTCACCAAGCTAATGTCGGTAGTGGCTGCGAGTCTATGGAGGGAAGGGATCCACGTCTACCCCTACCTGGACGATTGGCTGATCAGAGCTGTATCTTCGGAATAAGCTCAGGTCCAGCTAGATTATGTCTGACACTTCCTTCACAAACTGAGCTTCTCCCTCAATTTAAAGAAGTCACAGATGATACCATCACAGAGACTCTAGTTCATTGGAGCGGTCCTGGACACTTCCCTGGGAAAAGCCTCGCCACCAGAGGTGAGGGCTCAAGATATTCTGCAGATGGTCAACAAGTTTCAAAATGCCCAATGTCTCCCAGCCTTCGACTTTTTGAGGTTGCTAGGGCTCATGGCATCCTACATCTTCCTTGTGCCAGAGGCTCGCCTGAGAATGAGATCTCTTCAGTGGGCACTGAGAACTCAGTGGTCGCAATTCTCAGGGAGAATGACAGATCTCCTCCAAGTTAATCCAAGTTGATTAAAGCTACAGGTCCATAAGATCCCGGGAGCAATGGGTCTTTTCCTGCCTTGTGAAAGACCAATACTTTAGCCTCATTCACCGACTGAGTCACAGTACCCTCCTCTCTGAAGGAGTTGAATATTCTCACCAGGATGGGGGACAGAATGTCAGAATATTTTTTATTTAATGCCACTGTGAACCCGCCTGGGCCCGGAGCCTTATCAACTCAAAGTTCTTTTATAGTCTGTCTGACTTCCCCTTCGCTTATTTCACCTTCCAAGGATTCTCTATCATCCCTTGACAGCTGGGGCAGATTTATCTCCCTCAGATACGCATGTTGGGCCGTCCCCTTCGGGTTATCCGATGAATATAACCTTTGATAATAGTCTCTGAAGACTGCTCCCATAGCCTTCGTGGTGGTTACCAACTCCCCCTGCGATGTATTTAGCCCCTTGATCGAGCGCTCCTGCTGCTTCGCTTTTAACTGCCTAGCTAAATGTCTGTTGGCTTTATAAGCCTTCATATAATAGTGGTGGTGAAGATAAAGGAGACTTCTCTCTGCTTTTTTAGTACGCAGCGCATCTAGCTGCCCCTCCACATGTCGCAAAGCTCTTTTCAATCGTAGTGAGTGAGAGCGAGCAAGTTCCCCCCTTAATTCTTCAATTTTCAACTCCAGCTCCTTCTTCCATGCATAACGCTGTCTATCTTTGGACACTTTTAAGGCAATCACCTGCCCCCTTATCACGGCCTTAAAAGCCTCCCACGCTGTGCCTAGACTTACCTCCCCAGTGTCATTGAGGGCCCAATAATCCTCTATCTTTTCCCTAATCAAGTTTCCCACCATTGGGTCTTGAAGGAAACCATGCGGTAGCCTCCAACGTCAGAGACCCGACCTCCTTTCCGGAGTGTGCAAGTCTATCCACACCAGCGCATGATCCGACAAAGAGATGGGTCCCACTTCCACTTCCTGCGCGCGCCCCAGCAGCCCCACACCTACCCAAAAGTAGTCAATCTGCGACCATGTATTATCCACATGTGAGTGGCAGGTAAACCCACTTTGCTGTCCCTTCAGAGCCCTCCAGACATCACAAATCGCCAGTTGCTTCACAGCTTTGCGTAGCCGGCTCGACAGCGCTCCCTGACCGCGCTGAGAGCCCGAACTCCGATCCACAGCAGGATCCCATACCATGTTTAAATCTCCCCCCATAATGATCTCCCCCTATGTAAAAGCCTCCAGCTTCTCTAGGGTGCCCCTCAAAAAGCCATCTTGGCCTGTGTTCGGGGCATACACCGAGGCCAAGGTAAGTGTTAACCCCTGTATTACAACATTGACAAACACAAATCTCCCCATTTTGTCGTTCAAAGTATTGCGAAGATGGGGTTGCAGCCCATCCTGGAAAGCCACCAGAACCCCTGCTTTCTTGTCGGCCGAATTAGATTGTACTATCCTCCTGTATCCCCGGAAGCTTACCTTACCTTTGTCCCGTACTCTAATATGCGTTTCCTGCATAAGTAGTATATTTCCCCTATCCCTTCTCAGGAAGTCCTCCACTTTCCTCCGCTTCACTGGGGCGTTAAGACCCCGTACGTTATATGTCAAAATTCTCAACTTCCCCATACATGTTGGTCACTTTCAACCAGAACATCTCCGTTTAAGCATCACAACCTCACCGGTCTCCCCCCCCCCCCTCTGCCATCCACCCCATCCTAACCCCAACTCCCCCCAACAACCCAACTGTAACCCGAGGAGGGCCCAGGTATCTACGATTGCTAGGACGTTCCGTCTATCGCACCTACCCCTCAGAAAACTCGGGTGAAACACCCCGGGGAATCCTAAACCCCACATACAGTTACCGATCCTCTCGTATAATTCCGGCACGAAGACTCACACCGGGACGCTGTCCATTTGTCCAATGCTGCGTTAAGTCCAGTCTGTGTTCCCCGGGGGGAGCGTAATGCCAATCTCCAAGATCGGCCACCTCTGCGCTGCCATGGAGTGACCATCCTCCTCCTCCCCTTCTCTCTTAGTGCTTTTTTCTGTGTTGGATTTCCTTCCATCCCGATAGTCGTTTGCTGAAAAGATCCCTTTGTTGCTGTCGCTTATCGCCACCCTCGTCCTCCTGTACATCCATCAATTGTAGACCCTCTTCACATGAGGTCACCCTCCTTGGCCTGCCTTCCCAAGAGAAAAGCAGACCAAACGGGAAGGTCCATTTATATCTGATATTCCTGTTCACCAACTCCCTGGTCACTGGGGCCATCGCTCTTCTCTTCTGCAGAGTCACTTGCGAGAGATCCTGGAATAGGAAAACTTCCACCCCATTCATTTTTATGTGATCCATTCCCCTGGCCTTCCTCAGAATTTCCTCTTTTTGTGGATACGATGACATCGCCACCAACACGTCTCTGGGAGGTCCCCCCGATTCGCCCGCTCTCCTGGGACCCACTCGATGGACCCTATCGATCTGAATTGCCTCAGCTTCTTCCTCGTCCAGAATGTCCCGAAACACCTCATGCACCACTTTCCTCTGGTCTTCCTCATCCCCCGACTCAACCATGTTCTTTATGTGGATGTTCGCCCTCCGGGACCGATTCTCTAAGTCCTCACACTGTAACTCGAGGTTATGTGTCAGGCGAACCAGTTGCTCCTGTGTGACGCTACATTGCTGGAGCTCATCTTCCGCATTCTGAACTATCCTTTCCAAGGTGTCCGTTCTCTCTTCAAGTTTTGCAACATCTTGACAGAGCTCCTGAACTGCCTGCTTCATGTCCTCTTTCATGCTAGCGAACTGTTCCTGCACCGTGGAGATGAACGAATCCTGCAGATCTTTAAACCAGACCTGCATGTCCGTCTTTGAGACCTGCTGCCCCTGCAAAATTGGTTGGCCCTGTACCTCAGGGCCCTCCACTTGTGTCTTCCCGCGCTGGGTGCTCGCAGTGTCCACCGTCCACATCTGGACAAGACTCGGGTTGTGCTTTGAAGAGGCATAGAGCGACCCCGAGGGGCCTCCCTTTCCTTTGCTTTTTGACATCTAGCTCCAGGGAGTCTGTCTCCTTTTTTGACTTATCTCTCCCTTCACCGCAGGGGAGAGGCTCACTCCCTCACCTCCACGAAGCCCACACACCACCACTCCTTCTGGTCAAACGGCGAAACCTCTATCCGCTCAGACGTGTGTCCTCCCCACAGCAAACAGTCTCTAGATCTCTTTGTTGGGCACCCCTGACAGAAATCCGCTCCGCTTAAAAGAGGCCCCTTGCAAGCGCAGCCGTTGTCACTCCACCCCAGCGGTACATTCACGTATGCCAAATGAGGTGCATACGCTGGATGTAGGAGTCCCCAGACAATAGCTTGGAGTGTAGTACCCTTTGCTACCGGGGCAGCAGTCTCCCCACTGCCACTGCGACTCACTTTTGTCGCTCAGTTTGAGTTTGATGCAGGGACGTGGCCGGTGTCCTGAGCAGATCTCCCCACTGGGCCTCCAAAACTCGGGTGCCTCCTGTAGCCCAGGGCCATCTTAAGCACTTTCGGGGCCCTGGGCACGGACATCTTTGGGGTCCCCCTCCACCAAACCAAAGGAATTAAAGGTTCAAGAATACTGGTCACCCCCTCCACCCCATGCCCATTGCGCTCACAACCTATAGGTTGATATGCTATCTCGCAGCATAATAAGCATGTTTACTCACTTTAAGTCCCTTTGCCCTCTTCATTCTTGCTCTAATCAGAATGATAAACGAGTAGCATTTGAAGACCAACATTAGCAGTCTACAAGGGGCTACTGTTCTAGTACATACAGGATACTTTTTATCAATAACATCCAGGAAGGTAGATGTTGTATTCATGCAGGACTGTATGTAAAAGGTACATGTAACCCATAATAGACAGAGAACTCACATTAGCTGCCTCACAGAATGCAAAAGTGATCATGCATGGATAGAGATCACCAATTGGAAGGAAGGAGAACACTACATATACCGTAGCATGGATAGTGGAGGCAGATTCGAAGCTACCAGGAAGGTGTCTTTATCCAGACAGACTGAGATTAGAAGTGGGATATAGTTTTCAAATAGTGTTGCCATTAGATATTAAAGGAACAAATGCCTGTGGTGTGTGATATAAATTTGCTCACTATTAACACAGTGCAACCATGGATAAGGCTTTTATGAAGATCATACCATGAGAAGGAAATCACTCAGAAGGGCTGACAATAATTTTGATAGGTTTAGGGGCTGGCATAAATGAGAAGTTCGGCAATACAAAATGAAATGAGATGCTCTGGATTATACATTGGTTAAGAGGTGAAGGGGGGAAGTTGGGATCTCTGCCAAGTCTGCAATTTCTACATTTGAACACTTTCTTTTCCAGTTCTTACCATGAACTAAAACAATCTCATTTTATTTTTTTAAAAAAAGAGACTTGGAAAGTACACAAATCCCATTACCAAACATGACCATTTTTAAACAATATATTATAAAAGGGAGTTATGCAAAATGGAAATGATTCTAGCTTCATTCTCTCCATTATCAAGGGACGTATATAAGAACCAGCATACCAATCGATGTGATTTAACAAGTTTTGTCTTTTGTATTTTAAAGCTTAAAATACTTCCAAAACAATGGCTTGTGACATTTTCATTTATAAACGTGCATATAATATGCTTGCCTGAGGCCTGCAACATCTGGTCCACTCTCTTCTGTCTACCAACCCTTCCACCCAAATGGCCTACATAAGAAGAAAGATCAAGAAATGGGCTAAACGATACCAGCAGCATGCAAGAAGGCAAACCTCACAGAAGACAGAACAGTTATGTAAGATATATTAGATGACTTGACCAGGATCATTGTATCATCTGCTGGCAAATCCAGGATACAAACATGAACGCTGTCGTTCCATAGTTTTGATTTTTGATACTTATTCACCTCTTGGACTAACAGTTTATGCCATCGTTGGAGGCGATTGCCTAGGTTTTACAACACCTCATCTGAACAAACCAATTTCTAGACCTTCATCATACGGATGATATGTTAGTTTTTATAGCAACCCCTATCTTTTACAGTTACATTGCTGATAATAGCAGATGTTCTTCTGCAAGACCAAGTACATATTCAGGCATAGAAAAGGCTCAGCAGGCCTGGCTGGAATGTGATTATTCTAATTTTGCATATGAACGCATATCTCTGCAATGGGTGCTTCACACACTAAGCTAACTTCTGAACCAGTGTGGCACTCAATTTATCAATATGCATTTCACCATTGCCTATTGCACATGATCAACATAATTCCCACACGAAGGAAAGAATGCTACAGAGTTGTGCCATAAGGAACACACAAACTGTGTATACCACAGTGAACACAGAAAGCAATACATGATGAATTGATCAAGGCAGAATGCACTTGCCAAAACAGAAAGGCAATGGGTTTAGACCCTCAGCATCACCCATAAAATATCCTGACATGTGCTATTTAAGACTGGTGAACAATGGAATCTTACTTCTTCAGATCAGCTAGCCTTGTGGGGCCCCCTCCAAAGTGGGGGCCCTGGGCAAGTGCCCCTTTTGCCCTCCCATAAAAATGTCTCTGTTGTAGCTTCCTCTCCTCTCTCACCTCAGGTCTTGTCTTGCACTTCTCTCCTGGGCCGGGCCCCCCGGCTCCGGCTAACGGCCTGTGGCCCAGCACCGCTCCAGCACAGCTCAGACCACGGGCCCCCACGACCTCACCGAGGCCTGGATGTGCAAGCGGCTGCCGTCCCCACCGCAAGTCTCCGCACCTGGGGCGGCCGAGGGCTCGCGCTACACCCCCATGCCCCGATCTAGTGCTACACCGCCCGGGGCCGACAGCCGGCACCACCCGCCCCTTGCTCCTCTTTAGCCAAAGCCTCCGCCTGTGTCGGGCCCAAATCCAGCTACTTCCCCTTTTCCCAAGGGGGGGCAAGCCTCCACCGCCCGTCCCGGCGTCAGGCTTCCTATCGAGGCTCTTCACTGCGCTGCGCCTGGTGGATCAACAGCTCCGGCCGCGGCGTCCCAAATCTCTCACTCCGCCGCCGGGTTCCAAACGCTTCGATTGCAGCACAGAGTTTCACGCCGTGCTACTCTCCGGCACCCCGGGGACCGCGTATGCTGACAGCTCGGGGCAACGTCAGCAAAGCTTCAGTGTGGTGCTAATTATCAGCGGCCCGGTGGGAGAGACCTCTACGCGCGTCTCCTCTCGCCGGCTGCCATCTTGGAATCATGTTCTCTGATCTTTTGAACTGCGTCCTTTAAAGTATACAATGTTTTCTCTTCAGTCCATGGTAATAGGATACATTCGGTTACACCCTTGAGCCGCTAGGTGCAATAAGGATATCTGCGAAGTATGGCCATTCGCATCTGGAGGAGGCCCAGCCAGCAATGCTTCTTGTATATTGGTGCCAGTGGACAAAGGCAGGAAGTGTGGGAGTCAGTAGAATCCACTAACAAGCCCCAAGCGCTGCCATTATGCATGCACACCATCTGAGACAGTAATGGCTCTCCTGACTTTTGCCTCAATCGAGTAATAATTTCTCCCACTTCCTGCTGTGTGTAATCCTCTAGGTTTGTCAAATCCACAACACCACCACCCGGAGTGTGTGGATGTGGGCTTGCTCTCCGTCTAGTCACTGAGTTAGCAGTAACATTCTTCCCATACTGTTTCAGTGTAGATTCTGCCTTCACTTCGGGGTTAAAATCTGAATCGCTGGAAGACCATACATCACCATCCGATAAATCTGGATTCCAATTTTCATCAGCACTGGCAATCACTGCAGCTACCTTATGTTTATCAACACGGCACCTTAGTTTCCTATGCTTAAACATGGCAACCCTAACAGCAGTTCTCTCTGCCACTTCTTGATACCTACAGGCCTTGTCATGCCATATTTTCAACTGCAATTGTTGCATCAGTGAAATGTGTTTCTCATTAGCCAATTCCTTCTCCAAATGTAAGACATCTGCTTCTAATTCAACCTTTCTCTGATACATCTATGATAGCCATGCAATAAAATCCAACCTCTCCTCCCTAGAGCTGCAAACTCAGTTCCCTTTTGGATTTGGAGCTTATGTAAACAAGACTCAATGTCAGTGGGCTCTGTGCTGTTCAAAGATTCATCCCATGGCTCATTCAAACCAGCAGCACACGCAAATGCCTTAGCAAATAAATCATATGGAGCTTTAGTCCAACCAAGAATTATAATATCACAAGATTTTCCGCCAGCAGAAAAACCCTTATCTTGCTTTTTAGACAAGGAATGTATAAATACAGCAATTTACAACGATCTATGTACAATAAATAATTCACTGCAGTTCAAATTAAGTCACTTAAAACAATCGCACACAAACCGCTTTCAACACAGCAATGTTCTCACTTCAAAGAAAGATGAAGAAAAACATGCACTATAATTCATGCGTTTCAAGGTACGAGCACAGATTCCTAGCTGCTTGTAAATTAACAGCACAAGACAGCCAACTATTCATGACGCCAATTTGTTTGGCCTTTCTAAATGTGCACGGATATGGTAATTATTTTTTTCCCCAATATCCTGAATAGAAAAACTTTGTACACTTGAAAGGCAAGAATTCACCAACACAAATTCAGCCAGATTATAGAATGGCTGTTTATGGCCGTTTATAACACAAATTAATACACAAATAAAATGCTGCATAAAACCAAAGGTTAGTAATACATCACTGTTAAAGCGCCTTTTCTGCAACTCTTCATCTCTGCCAAAATCTGCACTGGAGAACTCCAGACCAGGCGAACAGAGAGATTTGTGCTAAACAGGGCATTAGGAAGCGATATGTCTATCCTTCCCCCGAAGCTCCATCTGATCTCCTGATCCGGTGCTCCCCAATTTAAACCTCCCACAAAGTACTTTTCCAGAAAGTCCACCTGTTAAAATTATCCACTTGCCATTCGGCCAAAATGTCAGATGGAACACTCCAAGAGACCTCCTTCTCATTGGAGTGCGAAAGACAACATAGTTTGCTTTCGGCTCATGCAACATTATCAGATGCTTTACTCACAACAATCCCTGAAACACTGCAGACTGGAATAATATATTTTTCTAGTGATTAAAAGAATACAGACAGTATTCAGGGCTCACTTTAAAATGCAGCCTTCACTGAGGCTTGAGGAACAGGTCCACTGCTGCACCCAGAATGCATTGCGATTAAACTCCATGTTTTTCAATCAAAAATATCACATTTTAAAAGCATTAGACCTCGGGAGGACGATTAGGCTCGTCATCTACTTGCACGCCATGGGGTAAATGATCGTCGAGTGCCACCTCCAAGAGTCTGTCCTTGGCTAGATCCAGTACGGCTACCGGCACAGGTGCCTAGGGCTCCCAGCCTACCGGAGCTCGTTCAGAGGTACGTGAATCAGGGCAATACGATTACCGGCTGGCCGTGTTGAGGGCTCAGTGCCTCCAGGGGGATCTCTGAGGTCGATGCTTCTCTTTTTTTAATGATATGTTTGTGTCCTAACTTTTCATTATCTTATGGCCATGTCACTAACTTTTGTCTCTTGATGTTGATTTATTTTATTATGTGTAGCCAGAATTTTATAATTGTAAAAATTAGGGCTTTATCGGTGCCACCAAGAATTTGGGTCCATCCTTCTTGTGGTGTTATCTGTTTTTACGAAAAAGTCTCTGAATAGGTTTTGTTTTTCTGTCAGTGCTGCACATTTCATCACTAGATGGAAGAGTGATTCCATTGTGCTTTCTTCTTTACAGAACCTGAATTGTCTTTTCTCGGTGTCTATTTGTTTGGTTTGTGCTTAATATTCTCAGGTTGGGAGTGTATTGAGTCGAAAAAACATATAATGATCTCAGATTTTCTGATCTGGAAATTGAGCTAGATAGGCCGGAAGCTCATTTAGAGCTCTAGATTCTGTATCGCATCGGAGAAATCTTTTGTAGGTTGTTTGGTATGCTTGAGTTTTAATCCAGTCGTTGCGTTGTAGTTTGCGTTTTGCATATTGTGCAGTCAGTGTCAGCATCACTTCAGAGATTTCTTCCCATTGCATACGTTTCTCTATTTGCGTTGTGTTAGGGAGAATACTCCTTCTAGGACTGATTTCCTTCACCTAGTGAGTCCCCCAGCAGCTTTGCTGGATTTCTGGAGTTTATTTTTTCCACCTGGTTAGAGTGTACATCCTTTTTCACTCTTACATGTGTTTTGGCCTATGTGTTTTTACTCATTGTATGATCTTGGGCACTGGAGCACACCACTCCAGATGCCCCTGTTCTTGTATGGGTTACACAGCACCCTCAGCGTAGTAACCCATGGTTGTCTTTTAGACTGCCCTCTGACTCCATTTCGCTGGGGCTGACTTCTGTCCCCCAGAGAAAGGTAAAGTTGCCATTTACTTTACATAGTCACTTTTACCACAGACCCAGTATACCCCATCTTTCATGGAGTACTGGAAAGGGCTAATCTGTACCCCTTTTCTGTCTGTACCTCCCTGAGCATTTTTTCGCTCTTTTAACATTTAGACTTGTTATTTTAACAGCCTTAAGCATAAACCCGTTTGACCAAATCGTCTTTCTTTTGGCTCTGGTTGGGTTTATTCGCCTTTTCTTTTTGTTAAAGTCCTTCTTGTGTTTTACTTTGCGCGGCAAACTAGGTTTGCCTTCTTTGTTCACCGTCTTTTGGCGGGCTTCTGCAGAGAAGCTCTCCTCTTGGCGCCTGGGTGTCTAGGTAGACTGAATGTGGGGAAGGGGTGTAGTCACCCCCTGCACAGGGTATCCTAAGAAACCCAAGTCGCACTTTGCCATGATTGGCTGAGGTGGTTGTCCCGGGTGGACAACACCCCTGCTGCGTGATTGACAGCCAGGCTGTGTGAATGGATGTTTTTCGCATAAAAGGCAGGTCTCTTGGGCTGGAAGTCAGAGTCGCCTCTGGAACTACAAGGAACCGAAGAGAAGCGGAGAGAACGACGGCTGCTGTAACTACCCGTCCCGGTGAAGCCCTGCTGCATTCCTGAGCTATCTACGCTTCGACGACTAAGAGAAGATCCAGTCCAGAGTCTTCTTCCCTTGAGCCTGATGGGGATAACCAGCTCATCTTCTTCAGACAGAGGTCTCCGTCGTGGTCGAAATCGCTGCACACTGCTGTAGTGGTCCGGATAGCCGCCTGCCGAGCCTCTCCTGTTTTTAAGGAGCGCACCTTTTATTCGTTGTCGCTGCAGCCGGCTTCAGCCCTGTGTGGTGCAGACCCCCTTCAGATGTCCTCCTTCACAACAAAGCTCCAGGAATCGTGGGTCTGCGGGAAACCAACAGGAACAACTGCCAGGGCACCAGCTGCACCATTGGAATAAGGTACTGTGTTCTGCTCGAGGAAACTGGGGGAATCCCTTTTCTTCATCCTCAAGGCTCGTCCTTGTCTTCCCTCCTTCTTATAACTTTTGCTTCCGAACATTTACAATATCAAAGTACTTTTGGGCTACGCTGAATCATGAACTGTCTAACGGTGTGATCTTCGGCAACAGGTCTCCGGTGTCACTTAACCCTGGCTCCGGCCCTTTGACTTTTGAACTCCTGTTTCTGAGTGTTTCTCGATGCTGTCTGCCTAACCTAAATATTACCTGTGATTTTTGCCTCCAACTCCCTCTGGGTATCTCAGGTGCTAAGTGTGTTTTTGCCCCGGTAGCATTTCATGTCACGGATACGCTTTTATTTAGTAGACCGAACTGTCAAAAAGGGATTGCAACCGTATCCGCGGTATCATGTTTTGTTCATAACACTGGTTCATTCAAACACAGGGTACTTACCTTGAGACATACTGTACAAAGTGAATTGGTTAGTTGTATTATATTTAACATGTGGTTTTGTTTAAAAGTTTATAGAAGTGTTGTGTTTATAACTGATGGTTTAAAAAATAAATGTACTTATATTTTTACCTGAAACCTTGAGTCAGTGTTTGCTTGAGTCACAGTAATTGTGGTCCCTTTGTGTGATCTCTGCTACTGCTCATATACTCTTGAGAGAAGCCTGGCTGCTCTGCTACTGCTACCACTATAACTTAGTAGTAGGTGCTTGTACCAAAGGTATGACTTGTATTACCACCTGTGGTCTTAATCGTGTGTAGTGGTCCCTAAGGGCACTCCACAGGATTCTGTCTAACACGTTGTACATAGGGAAAGTGTGGTCACGTTCATTGCATTTTTTTTCTCCCGAAGAATCTCTATTTCTGGTATTGTTTTATTTCTTATGATTTTCCTATACAGATCCATTTGTTTCCACACAATTATTGAATCGAGTGATTGTAGCGCAAGCTCAAAACTAATTCTCGGCATAGGAAAGTTTGATGGTAGAGCTAATGTTTTTCTCCAGAAAATCGCTTTGTATAAATGCCATTTCATGTAATGTTGATTAATTAGAGTTTCTCCAGCGTAAATCAGGATTGGGACTATTTTTTGTTTGAATAAAGAAAGCACCGGTTTGATTAAAAATGTACCTAATTTGCTGTGGAAGAAACTGCCTTGGCGTGCTAGAGATTGGGCTTTTGTTTCAAGGTGATCTTTCCATTCCTGTTCATTAAGAGATGGGTTAATCATTGCTCCTAGATATTTACAGGGTAATTCATAGATTTCAGCGCAGAGGCAGCACACGCGAGCAGCGCAGAGAGGTAGCGTGCGCCAGCCGTGTGCGCTAAGCAGCATTCTGGCGCACCGCGTATTCATGGAATATCAAAGCCATTTTGAGCGCTGGCGCAGAGAACATCCCGCAGCGCCAGTTACGCCCCCAAAAATACCCCTTGCCCAAGGATAAGGCATTGAAATCCCCAATGCAGCGCAAAGGGCCGCGCTAACCCTGCACCAGTTCACAGGGCCGGTACAGTGCATTTGGGGGGTGCGTGGGAAGTTATACACGCGATAGGCCTGGGCGATCGGGGTACGTGTATAACGGGGGTGCGCTGGAAGTTTAACACATGATAGGCCTTGCGCGAGCGGTGTACGTGTATTCTGAGTGGTGCGCGGGAAGGTATACACGTGATAGGCCTTGTGCGAGCGGGGTAAGTTTATTTTGGGGGTGCGCGGGAAGTAATACACGTGATAAGCCTTGGGCGAGCAGGGTACGTGCATAACGGGGGTGCGTGGGAAGTTTAACACGCAAAAGGCCTTGTGCAAGTGGGGTATGTGTATTCTGAGGGGTGCGCGGGAAGTTTCACACGCGATACGGCTTGGGCGAGCGGGGTACGTGAATTTTGGGGGTGCGCGGGAAGTAATACACGTGATAGGCCTTGGGCAAGCGGGGTACATCTATAACGGGGTTGCGTAGGAAGTTTAACATACGACAGGTCTTGTGCGAGCGGGGTACGTGTATTCTGAGGGGTGCGCGGGAAGTAATACACGCGACAGGCCTTGTGCGAGGGGGTACGTGTATACTGAGGGGTGCGTAGGAAGTTTCACACGCGATATACCTTGTGAAAGCGGCGTACGTGTATTTCTGGGGGTGCGCGTGGAGTTGCACATGCGATTTCGCTGGGCGAGCAGGGTATGTGTATTTCTGGGGGTGCACGGGGAGTTTCACGCGCAAATTGGCAGTGTGGGTCTTCCCAGGTGTGCCCTCTCCCCCCTCCCCAGACCCCTAAGGCAGCCCATCCACCTAGGCCATGCCCCACAGGTATCCCATCCACCCTGGGCATGCCCCCCAGCCAGCCCACCTGTCACCATGCACCAGTGAGCACCCACTCATTTGCCCCTGCATCCCCACCCACCCGGCAGTGAGGGGCACCTGCCAGCAGGCCCCGACTCATGTCCCCCTGCACCCCACCCATCCGGCAGTGAGGGGCACCTGCCAGCAGGCCCCGACTCATGTCCCCCTGCACCCCCACCCACCCGGCAGCGAGGGGCACCTGCCAGCAGTGCCCGACTCATGTCCCCCTGCACCCCACCCACCCGGCAGTGAGGGGGCACCTGCCAGCAGGCCCCGACTCATATCTCCCCCCAACACTTCATCATGATCCACAATCATGGCCCTCATGGCCACCCAAATCCCACCGCACGCCACCCCTGCCCCAAAGAACCAACAATGTATTACATCCACCCCACATTGAAATGCCCACTACATGATACAACCCAAATGGCATGTATGTACATCAACACATGTCCCTCACACACACACAATGGGTGCCAGTGAATGTGAAAACCCACATCGTGACATGCATGAAACCAATGAGAGAATACCACACATTGAAGTATGAAACAAAAATGTATTCAACACAAAATGAAGGGAATCAAATGAAAACACACAATAATGTAAATAAGAAATAAAATGCAGCATGTCCCAAAATGAAAAAAAAATTAAATCAAAATCCAAATGAAAATGTGTCCAAAGTCTCCTTCCAACAAAGCAAATCCAAGGGGAAAGAAATAAGTAAAATCCATTGCTCCATGGTGAAAAAAAAAATGATGATAAATCAACTGTCGAACTATATACAAATAACAAATCCAGGGTCCATGAGCCCAACCATTGAAACCAAACCTACAAAAGAAACTACCTAATAAAGAACTATCTACAAAAAGGTGGGCCGTAGTCCAAGCGCCCCAAATGAAAGAAAAACATACATAAATGAAACCTAACACTAACTAACTATATACAATGGTGGCGGGCAAGTCCTACTGCTCACTTGCCGATTTCCCGGGCCAGGGCATCATCAAACTCCTGTTCTATGTCCTGGAGGCAGGCCTGTTCCATGGTCCGAGGTTTCGCAGGGATAACGGCATGTCCAACTCCAACTCCCTGCGAATTGCCTCAAGTCACTCGGCCCGCCTCAGCAATCTGCGCATGGAGTTCTCCGCCCTGACCATAGTGAGCCGTGCCTCTACCGCCTGCCGCCGCTCCGCATCTATATGCTGGCCCAACCGCTGCCACACGGAAGACACTCCCAATCCAGGGTCCTCCTGCCCTGCGGCCAATGCCTGCCCCTCGGATGTTGATGGCCCGAGCCATCATCGCTCCCACCTTGAGCCTGCTGCTGCTGTGCCTGTGCCCTGCCTCTTAATGCCTGCTTGTCCTCCTCCTGTTGGTGTGCAGTTGTTGGTGTGGTCACCCCTGCTGGACCTCCGACTCCCGACTGTGGCAGGGATGTGTCCTCCACCAGCCTGGCCACTGGGTCAGAGGCAGCTCCACAGGGTGCACAGGTGACACATGGGCTGGAAGATGGCACAGAGGGCGACTGGCGCATAGGGAGTTCAGGTGAGGAGGGTGTCGGTACAAGGTCCAGCACACGGAGGAATCCAGCACTGGTGACCCGTCCTAGTAGGTTGACGTGGTCAAAGAGGCATCCGAGATAACGTAAAGTGTCTTCACGAAAACACTGCAGGTCATCCCGCATGCCCCGTTGACGCAACGCCACACCAGCCAGGACAGGCTCAACCCGGTCCCGGATTGCCACGTCCGCAGGGAGAGGAAGGCCAGTAGTTGTGCGCTCATCCCCTCCCTGAGAAAGGGGTCTGGACGTAGGCATCCCTGGTGGTGTGAGATGATGCAGTCACAGGATCGGGAACAGGATTACACACAGGCACCTCCACGGCGGCCTGTGCTTCCTCCTGTCCCTGCACCTGGACTGCACCACCAGCACCAGTGGAATCCCCCCCTCCAGACCCCATGTGTGTCCCTTCCACGACCTCAACCAAACCCCCCACGAACCTGGATGACTCCGTGCCATCTTCCTCCATCAGACCCTGTGGGAACTCAGCTGCCCCTTCTGCTGCCGAGGAGTCCACCTCCAACCTCTGCTATTTGACCTACCCTCGGCAGCTGCGGCCATGGACGCGGCACCAGTCTCCTCCCTGACGAGATGACAACATGGGAGGAGGGCTGGGCCTTGCGTCTCCGGCTGGCTTTGCGAACCCTGCCGCTTTACTCCACATCACCGCCTCCGCCCTCTTCATCATTTAACACTGCAGACAGGGATAGATAGAACACAGGCATCAGGCACTGTACAATGGTCTGATAGACACATGACAGTTGTACATGAGTGGCAGTGTCAAACTTCAGACATGGCATCACACTCCCCAACACATATGTCATTTGAACTCACACACATGAGCACATCAAAAGGAATGTTGCACCAGGCAGCACCATCCATACACAAACAACAGCATGAGCAGCCGAAGGTGAGCCTCACCTCACATGCAACACGGGGAGTGCAGAACACATGCACACACGCCACCAGACATACATTCATCTGTAATCTCCACCACCTGTCGCAGTGATAAGATCGTCATCCATGTCACATCTGGCAATCAGCCTCCTACATGTCAGTGTCACATGCATCTATGGTGTATCACAGTTGCACACTTGTCAAATAAACACACATGCACATGTACATAGTGCAGATGCATGCAGCTGGAACCACCATCCATGTGTGACACCACAACCGTGCCACTGTACATACACAGAAATGTAAAAATGTGTGCACCCACACCTGCATTTCACCAGCATGCTTACCAACACATACACCATCGATGTGTCTCACACATGAGAGGACTCACATGCGGCAGGCGCATTTCCCTGTGCATACACATGCATACATGGCCCTACACAGACATATGTACAACCTGCACTCTCCTGCCACACCTCAACATTCACAGCGTCCAATCAGTACGCATGTACACTTACCGCTCGACTATAGACGTGTCTGCCTCTCAAGGACCTGGAGGTGGAGCGCTGGGCGTATACGTTCCAGGACCCTCATCTGGTTGTTGGTTAGGCAGACACGGCATTCCTTGGTATCGGCTGCCTTCAAGAGGCGCCGGGCCTTGTTGAGGGTCCTGGACCTGAAGTCCTCCCAGCTCTTCCGGACGTGTTGAATGTCACGGACTGCCACCCCCTCCACGTGGATGGCAGTCATGATGTCAATCCAGATCCTCTTCCGTCCTTCATTGTCGGCGCGCAAACTTCCAAAGAGGGCATCATACTGCCTCAGGACTTGCTCCACCAGGATACCAACTTCACTGGCATTGAAGCTGGTAGCCCTCTGCCTCTCTGGCTGGGGGTTGCCAGTGGTGCCAGATGATGTTGTGCCTGACATGGCAACCCCAGAGGCAGGTGTGGGTGGGCAGCTGGGTCCTGGGCTGTGGAACGATGGTATACCAGTCGGGAGTCTTCTGTTCCAGCAGGGGTGGTCACAGCAACTGCACCCCTGCAGATGGCTGACGTGCAGGTACCAAACAGCAGGGCACGTGGGCAGCAGGCAGGCAGGCAGCAGCAGATGGCAGGTGGGAGCGTACTCGGGGCTCCGGGGGGCAGGAAAATGGCCTTCTGGGCAGGAGCATGGTCTTCCGTGTGTTGTTGCGTGGCCAGCTTGATACGGAGTGATTTGGCACGTGAAAAAACTGCACGTCTGCGTGTAATTCCAGGAAAGGCCCTTAGCGCGTAAGCTCATCTGTGACATGACGCGCAAGGGCGTTTCCCTCAACACGGGTGCATGTTGATTGTACACGTGCAAAAACTGCACGTCCGGGTGTCACTGCGTGCAATTGGAGGAAAGGGCCTCAGCACGTACGTGCGTAAGTGACATTGCACGTGTGGGCTGGCTTAAAAGGTACGTGTAGGACACCATTTTCTTGTACGTGCTTTTTGTGGAGAGCGAGCAGGTGATTCTTGTACTTCTTGTCGGTTCACACGTGATAACTTCACAACGGTTCCAGTTCGTACTCCCTGTTTACTCAGACAGCGTTCAATTCTTCTTTTGGCGGGGGTGTTGCGTGTCTTTTTCACTTTCTTTTTCAAGGCAGACGGTGAGCCACGCATGTATTTTCCAACTGTGGTTTCCCCCGTGTGTCGCGTATCCAGTCAGAGGTCATTGTAGGCTGCGTGTACCACGTGTACGCTTATTTTTGTGTTTCTGGGTGCCACAGCGTAGTGCGGGTTCATTTTTCTATGCATGTGGTCTACCAGGTGTTGCGTGCACGTTAAATATTGTTTTCGGGGGTGCCTGTGCGTTGCGTGACCCGTCATCTTCCCACAGGGGTCACAGACAGCCTTGCTAGAGCACTAGGGTACTAATTCCATCTAGTACCCTACCCCTTTCACCCCAATTGTCCAAGACAATTGTTTACTGCAACTCCCATACATACAACAACATCAGTGCCATGGTTGGGAGGTGACCAAGCAGTAAGGGAGGCAAAGGTGGCCGGCCTCAAAGAGGTGGGCGCGGTAGGGGACGTGGCCAGGATGTGCAGGGTGGCCCAAGAGGCCAGTGTGTGGAGGACCAATCAGGGAAACCTATGCCCCCCCCTCCAATGTTTCGGGGAGATGTAGCTGACTCCATCCCTGCTCAGCCCTTGTTAAACTGGCCCATATTGTCAACAGAACCGGCACAGGATGACTCCCAGGCTGACTTCTGTGTCACCAAGTCTAAGCCACGTGTGGCAGTGAAAGTTGCTGTCACCAGGCCACGTGGATCTGGGGCAGCAATGTCATCTGCTGCCCCAAGTAGCCAGGGTGAGGAGGCTGCAGGGGCAGCTGCAGCTCAATCCACCCCAGCTCCGAGTGTCCCAGCCGGGACAGTGTCGGTCCAAGTCCATCACACCGAGGTTGGTCCTGCCAACATCACCCAGCAATCATCTTCCAGTGCCCAGTCCACCTGCGCCTCTGCACCTACCAACCAGAGCGGCTTAAGCCACTCAGGGTCCGCACCACCTTCCAAGAGGAAGAAGGGTGCTCTTGCAGTACAGGCTGGGACCCCAGACACGGCTACCCACTCCGGCACGTCAAGGAAGCCTAGTTTCAATGATGCAGAACTAGATGCACTTGTGGGCTATGTGTCGGGCCATGGCCGCGAAATGGTGGTGACTGCAGGGTGCAAGACTATGACTGCTCAAGGTACGGCCCACTGGCAGACCATCGCGGACCACATTAGTTCTCTTGGATTTGAGAAGCACACAGCTAATGATTGCTCTAAGCGCTGGAATGACCTGAAAAGCAGAGCAAAGAACAAGCTGGCATCAAATCATGCCTCTACTCTGGTGACTGGCGGTGGGTCTCCACCCTAGGAGGAACAACTCACTGAACTTGAGTCTGTCGCTGGAGCATTCATCACAGAGGATCAGATCCAAGGCGTGGGAGACCTACCAGATCTTGAAGCAATGTCCGGTGAGTGACCATGCATGTGTGTGCAATCCATGTGTATGTTGCTTGGGTGATGTGTTCTGATTGAGTGCCAGGTGAGGCTGTCTTGTCATGACTGCTATGGGTCACCCATGTGGTCCCTCAAAACCATTCCCCAGCCTTGTGTTTACGTTTCACAGTATCCCTTCTGACCACAGTTCACTTTTTGCACATGATTAATCCATTTGGCCTTCAGCTGTCCTCTTGCCACAACATTGTTCATACTGTTTTCCTCTTCATTCAGCCTGATTGATGAAATGATTCGCATATTTACCAGACATTTTTGTGGCCTAATGTCCCAAATGTGACATACTTCTGTCATAGATTACACCACACAATGGCCCACATTTCTTGACTTATTAGGGGAAAGATTTCTACAATCAGGCTGATTGAGTAATGTGCACCTACACATGGCCTGCACACTACCATTTTGGGGCCCTGTTTGAATGTTGAACATGACAATTGTAGTATCCTCTCATGTCGAAGTGACCAACCATTGATGTATCCATATGCCTGCCATCACTGCATCAGTGAACACTTGCTTTGTTGCAGCGTGTGGCACATGCGTGTTTTCTCACTCTTTTTTACATGTTTTATTTCATGATGTCCATCTCACATGGATGGGTGACAGTACTGATTTGCTACCATCTGGGTGTCCTTGTCAAATCTGCCATGGCTATGGTACGTGCGGTCTGTGTATTGGCAAGTGTCATGTATGTGGATTGTCCATGCCACTCACAGACTAATGTTTGATGCCAGTGCTATCCAGCATGCAGCACATGTGCTAGTTTTCCATCTTGCAGTCATCAGTGTGTGCTTTTTGTCTCCCCTACCAACTCATTGACAGTGCATGCATGCCAGAGTTATTGTCAATGCGGACATGTGTCATTTAGTTAATGGATCTCTGCCTCGTCATGCCTATGTGTGTGTGCTATGGTGCTCATGCCTGTTTCTATTTGTTATCTTTCATGTTTTTGCAGATGATGAGGCACTTGATGCTGTTGAGGAGGAGGAGATGGGGCAGACCCAGGAGGATTTACAGCCACGACCGGGCACCAGTGGAGGACGTGGGGTGGTGGTGGGTGGAAACACATTACTCCTACAGACCATACTGTCCACAGGTGTCTCTGGGTACATCTCCCGAGACCTCTATGAATCAGGTGCTGAATCGGACATTGAGACATATGTGCCATCGCAGGTGAGTGTTTGTGGCAGGGATGCTGTTCTGTCCAACCCACCTGCACCGGGGGTAGACCCCTTTATGGGGCATTCAGTGTTGGAAAGTCCGCCTGTGGCGGTTACGGATGCAGGGTCACACTCCACAATATTTGCTCCTGTTCCTGGGCCAGCAGGTCAAAGGAGGAATGCAGTCCTACAGCCTCAGGCAGTGCCAGCACAGCAAGGTGCATATCACCTTGCCCCAAACAGGTGTGGTGCCCGCCAATGCGGTGGCCGTGCGCCACCAGGCAATACTGTGTGCAAGATATCCATGTACACTGTAGCAACACAACAGGGGGCATCGTGTGAAATGATGGCTCAGGCAATGGATAGGGTGGCCACTTCATTCTTCCCCCTGAAAGGCAGATGTAGCTCCAGCAGCAGGCAACAGAGTCCATTTGCCACTCACACAGGGAGGACATGTTGGCATCCGACACGGAGCGACGGGCTGGACTGGAGAGTCTGCGCACAGCCATATCTGTAGAGTCACAGGCCCACAGGAAAGCCCTGAGGTTAGAACACAGCTCCCTCAGAAATACTCTGGTTGAACTTGAGGTGTCCCGGAGTACAAGGTCAGAACAGCAGCTGGAGCAGCTGACAAGCACACTCTCAGCTGAGCTCCAGACAACCTGTCAGGAGATCCAGGCATCACGCAAGGCCATGCAGGCAGAAATGCGTGCTACCCGTGAGGTGCTGCATGGGGAGATCCGTACCATCATCCTGCAGAAATAAACCTTTCAGACCCGCATGCTTGCTGCCATGGAGGAGCATGCCAGGGCTTTGCGTGGCCTGCCTCTCATATCACGGCCACCTTCTGATGTACTAGCACAGGGTGAAATGCAGCAACGGCAGTTCTCCACTGTAGCGTAGCCGTGCAGGCCATGTGCCAATGGAGGTATTTTTGTTTTTTCTCAACATCCACGCATGTGGGTGTTGGGGTATACCCTGTACCCCGTCCCTCCTGGGTGGTCCCCCTCCACCCTCCTGGTCCACACATGGCCATTTTTTTTTTTTTTAACAGTGTGGTGCTTTGTGTCGCTCCCGTAGGCATCCACTGTGTATTCCTGCTGGGCACATGCAGGCTTGTCCCGTCTTTGGGTTAGATGCTTGGGTTCCTGACACACACACCCCTCCTGCTTCCCCTTTCCATGTGCTTCCAAAGGGTGTGACCAAGTGACAGTAACTTACACAGTGACATTGGGCTCCCATAAATTGTGTGGACAGTCTGTAGTCAAAACTGTGTACACATCCCTAGTGGGTATTGTTGTAGAAATCTCCACTGCATGGTGGATTTATGTATGGTTCTACATCCATGACTTTTTCTTTATATACATGTACCTTCATCATGTCTTAACATGCCCGTCTACTTTGCTGATGCAGTTCATGTTTTATGCAGTATACTGAAACATCTGCCTACCACCAACACTCTGCAGTTGGAAGGGGTCGATGTGCTGCCTTAGTGAGGTTGCGACACTTGCACTACTTTGATTTTTAATTCTCATATATTGCCACTGTTTGAACATGTACTGATGTTTTCTCTTGCTGGTAAGTATTTGTTCATGTGTGTTGTTTTTTTATTCATTATTGAGAGCAAATTATCTGTGGCCTGTTTCCATTTGGGACAGTGCACTTTGTGACACTTGTCCCATGTGTTGTGCATTCATTTGTTTGCTTTCACATTGCATGCCATGCCATGGTGTGTTGGGGAGGTGTTGGGTGACATGCCACTACTTTGATGTGGTATTTTGCAAGGGGGTATTCCTTCATGCTGCATTAATTTGTGCCTTTTTGTGACACAGCATTGGGTGTCTTTGAGTAGCTAAGGATGCACACAATGTAGCACTTCCAGGTCAACCATCGCAGGCTGGTATGGTTGTGACAGTTGACTGTCTCTTTTGTCATCATCATTGATTGTGAGCTGGTATGTGCCAAGCCTATGTGCACTCTGCAGGGGTGGGATTTTAGGTGAAGTAATTTGCCACAAGCTGGGTCCGGGCTGCCTCACCACGTGCCCTTTCACCTCCCATGCTCAGCGGCCGTGCATCTGGTTGGGGATGTGGGGGCACCACCATGTCCACTGGCACGCCCCGCTGGGTTGCAACATTGTGCAGGACACATGCTGCCACTATGATCCTGCACACTACTGGGGTTGCATGTAGCAGCTGCCCACCAGAGTGGTCATGGGAGCGAAAGCGTGACTTGAGCACTCTGAATGTGCGCTCCACTATGCCACAAGTTGCAATATGGGCTGTGTTGTATCTTACTTCGGGTGGTGTGGTGGGGTTCCGAATTGGCATCATCATGTAGGTGCTCAGAGGGTAGACACTGTCCCCTGGGGAGGTGGTAATGGTTGTCATTAGTGGGGTTTTCCCATTTCTCAGTTTCTGACATGCATGCATGTGCAGAGGCATTTATACTCACCAATTAGCCATGTGTCGCCATGCCGGCCAGCTTCCAGGTCCCGGTTTAGGGGTTACATTCTGAATGTGAAACTATCATGGCTGTACCCTGGATAGTTGGCATCACATACAACCTGCACATTGATGGAATACCAGTCCTTGCGGTTCTGATAGATATGCTCAGTGGCGCTGGGTGGACGTAGAGCCACGTGGGTGCAATCAATGGCACCTAGGACTTTGGGGAAGTGTGCCAACCTGTACAATTGCTGGACAACAACCTGCCTTTCTGCAGGTGTTCTGGGCATGTATATGTGCCTGCGGACTGAGGGGCGTGCAGTCATGATGGTCAATACCTGGTGTAGGCAGCGTGACTGTGTGGCCTGTGACACACCCCCCCCCCCCACTATGGCACTTGTCCGCTGAAATTAACCAGTAGCCAAGAAGTGCAGTACATTGAGCACCTTTTCCAAGGGGCTCAGTGCTTGCGAGCACAGGGTGGGTGATGTGAGGTCATCCTCCCACTCCCTCACCAGGTCTAGGATTATGTGTGGTGGAAACCTGTACCTCCCATACACCTGGTCATCAGGCATCCCACAAAGACTGGTCCTGGGTAAAAAAATGCAGGGCCTGGCTATCCTCCTCTTCCTGCGGTGTCCCACGACCACTGCTGCGAGGAACGGTATATTCATCGTAGCGTCTGATCTTGTTTGATGTTTGCACGCACTTTTAGTCTGCGCGGGGCCGCTTACGCCTACTTCCTGCTGGCGTACGTGTTTCCGGATTAGCACGTCTTTTTTGGTGCACGTCTTTCCCCTGTTCGATTCCATGAATACGTGTTGTAAGCGCACGTGTGGGCATTGCGAGCATTTACCTTCTGTACTTCCCCCGTAACGCCCACATTTTCACGCGTTTTTCCCCATTCCGTGTGTTACGCCCACTATTCTTGTGTGCCCTACACTATGTGCGCTTTCCCTGTGTGCGTAGCGCACGCCGTTTAGTGACGTGTGCGCCCGCGTGTGCCACCCACAAATTTGGCGCACATCCCAGCTTTTACTAGGGCAGCGCATTCCATGAATCGATCAACGGCTGCGTGCGCGGCTTTGGCACGCGTGTGCTGCGATTTTCATGCTTGTGTTCCCCTTTTCGGCGCACATTTATTCCATGAATTACCCTGCTAATGTGTTTTACAGTTTTGATTTGCTCGCCTCTCAGTGTTGCCACTCGTGGTTTTTGTTGCTGTCCTTTATGATTTGAAAGTGTCAACAGTTTTGTTTTGCTTGTGTTGATTTGTAGTTCCTTGTCCATCATATATTTCTCTAGCTTGTTGAGCTTGTTGAGGCTGATTTGGAGACCAGAGAGCGTTTTGTCCAAAATGATGATATCATCTGCAGAGATGAGTGTTCGGACTGGTTCATCATTTAATTTTGGAGGATTTGCGGCTGAATCATAAATTTGGTCAACAAAGTCTGAGGTGTATAGGTTATATAAGTGTGTATTGGGGTAATTACCATTCCATCCTTCGTTAATCTGACTTGAATTGTGGTGTTCGCGTACAGCTGTTTAATTGGGTTCAGGATTGCTTCAGGGCATTTCCACGCTGTTAATTTATTCCATAGTTTTTGGCTTTGGGCTTCTTGTTTAATCAAATTTAAGATTAGTAGGTTGATGTTAGTTCCTACATTACGGACAAATCCGGTTTGACGTTTCACCAGTCTATCGTTATCAGTTGCCCATTGAGTCAGATTTTCTGTAGGAAGGACGCAAACAGTTTACCCAACAGGTCTAATAGTGCTATTGGTCTGTAGTTTTCTGTCTTTTTTTGATCGCCGTGTTTGTAGATTGGGATGATTATTGCAGTTTTCCAGCTGTTTGGAATTTGTTGTGTGTTCTCGATCACTATGAGGAAGTGTGCAAATAATAATGCCCACTCTGCTGGGGCAAGTTTTAGGTCTGTTTTCGAGTGACCATCCGGTCCAAGGGCTCTTGCTATTTTTAAGGCCTTGATAGTGATTTCAATGTCTTCTATGTCCCTTTTAAGGTCCCACGGTTTGGTTACCTTTGATGTGTCTGATGTTGAACAGACAGTCCTTTCCTTATACATGTTTGAGAAATAGTGTATCCACTCTTGTTCTTCAACTTCTTGGGCCATCAAGGGTGACGATTTTTTGTCTTCATTCAGAAGCGCCCATAATTGTCTTGTATTTTTTTGATTTACGGCTGCCAAGATTGCTTCCGCATCTGTTAGGTATAGAAGAGCTTTGGTTTGTTTGATCCAGCGCTTGTATTTTTGTTTTTGTTTTTTAATTTCTTGACTGGAGTTTGGTATGTTCTGTTTTTTTAGAGTGTGTAAACGTTTTTGGAGACTTTTTTTTCATCTGGTTAATCTCTTGATTAAAGTGATGTTTATGGAGTTTTTCTGTTTTGGCCTTTTTTGTGTTTTTTTGTTGATATTTTTGTAGTATCCATTCGTAGTTTAGTTTGTCATTATCTGATTGCTCTGTGGATTCAAAGTTGTTTAAGATGGCATGCATATTTTGTTGTTTTATGCAAAGTCTTTTTGTGCCGTTGGTTAGTTCTAGTTCAGGCAATTTCAATCGCGCTGGCTGGATACATGCGTTCGTCCAAGTAATTGCTATAAGGTGATGATCACTGTTTTCTTGCGGATAATTTGTTGCGGTTGTCAGCAATTGGAATATTCTTTCTGAAGTAAAGATATAGGGCCTCATTACACGGAAGGCGATAACCATGGCGCTATTAGCGCCATGGTTGCCGCCGGTAATTTACCAATCCCGTCATGGTGAATGTCGGAATTACCGCCCCATTCCAAGGTTGGCGGCTGTAATTCCCCATTCACCATTAGCCCTTCCCCATTCCCATTGAGCCCCCATAGGGCTCAATGGGAATGGGGAAGGCGGCAATTACGGTACTGAAATTGCGGTACGGTAATTGCCTCCAAGGTCCCTTTGCGGGTCCCGTCCTTAACAGCTGGTAAAACCAGCCGTTAAGGTAGGGACCAGCAAAGGGACCTCGTAGTAGGGCGGTTCGGGATTACGGGCACCAGTGCCCTTACCGGTGCCGGTAATCCCTTACCGCCATCCGTGTAATGAGGACCATAGTCTATGATGGCTCTTGATTTGCCATGTGACCATGTCAGTTGCAATTGATCTTGGTCATCTAGCGGTTTCCCTGTTAGTGTTAGTTGACGGATCGCTATTTCTTTTATCAATTTTAATGCTCTTCGAGTTATTTCGGTTTTGTCCTTTGATGTTCCATTTCCGTTGAATAAGTGGATGTTGAAGTCTCCCGCAATTATGAGTTCAATGTTTGCATTATTTCTGACAAGTTGTCTATTTCGTCACATATTGAGTCTATAAACTGTCGTTCATTGCAGTTGGATTCCAATAAATGTTAAATATTCCCAGATGTTTCTGTGAGATGGCTGGTTGGTTGGTCTCTGTTTGTTTCATCAATGAAATGACTTATTGAGTCCAAGGGTGAAGGTTCTTCTTGGATACTATTGATCAGTTGCAATGTATTCTGGTTAGTATTAACATTCCTGAAGATGGCCTGCCCTGTTGTGGGTGAATTGCTGGGTTCATGTGTGTAACGTAGCCTTCACAGATTACTTCTGACGTCAGCCATGTCTCTTGGAGGCATATTATGCCCAATTTTCTAAGCTCTGTGGGATCGTCCACAAGGAGGTGACTATGGCCTCTAGTGTTCAACGAGCCTAACGAGTACTCTTGTTGTGGCCGATCAGTAATTATTGATTGTTATAAGTATGTTGTCCAGGGGTTTCTTTGGTCTTTTTTCAAATCTTGACTGTTGTTTCTGTATTGATGGTTGTAAGTCATGTCTCGCCAAATCTCCTGTCTCATCAGAGGGCTTGTTGGCTTGTTTTCTGGGTGTGCATACGATTCAATATAGGCTTTTACGGCATCTCTCAGACTATTTGGATAATGATTTCTGTCGTTGTAATTCATCTCGTTTCTTCATGGTTTGGTGTTTTTTTTTGGCTAGATGCACATTTTCGCGCAGTATGCGCTTCATCGTTGTTTCTAGTTGTAGGTCTATGTGGACCAGGTGCAGTTGGTATTTGTTTGGGAAAAAGATCACATCAATGTCTTTGGATCGTATTGTCTCCAGGTGAGGAATTACGTTAAAGAGGAGTAGTATGTTATCTCTGTTTAGTATTGTTTTCTTGTGTGTTCCTGGGTTTTGCTGATGCAAACAAATTCGAAAAGCTTTTGAGGCATTTCTTGGGTCGACAAATTCTGGAAGAAGTATGGAGGGTTCATTTCCATCCTGTTCCTGATGCTCGGCACGTTGCGCAGGAGAACTTGCGGACTGGATGCTAGTTTCGGAGTGGGAAATGGAAGAGTATGAGAGTGTGAGATTCGTTGATTCTGGGTGAGAAATGAATTAATTGATTGAGTTTCTTGGTATTCATCTATCATTATTAGGCCTTGGTCTTGTGGATGTTTCGTTAAGTCTATTGTGGGAACTTGGTCTTCTGTGTGATCTTTCGGTGTTGATGGCCGTTCGCGTTCTAAGTGCGGGTCTTGCTGGGAGTTTATCCTTCCTATTAATACATCTAGTGGTTCTTCAGGTTGACAGGATTCAGCTAGCTGTGGGTTGTTTGAGTTTGAAATCTTTTTGTTGCTCTGGCGTTGCACAGTCTGACAAACTTTTGCCGAATTCTGCTCTTCATGGTCTTCTATCGCAGGTAAACGTAGTTTTCTTAAGAAGGCTCTTGAGTCTGTCTGATGTTTTTTGATTTCTTTCTTCTTCTTGTTTGGTTTTGTTGAGGCTTCTCGTTTTGTTAAGTTGAAGATGTCGAAAGGATTGCATGGTGGAGGCAGGGCTGTATTTGCTTGTAGGGTAGAGAGGTCTTCTTGCAGGTTTTGAAGTGGAAGCTCAATTGATTGTGGAAGTGGGTTTAGTTTTACAGGATTGATCTTGTCGAGTTGCGGCTTTAATGTAGTTGGTGGTATTGAAAAAGCTGAATCCTTTTGCCGTTTGTTGTCTATCACTTTTTTCATTATTGTAGCCAGGGTCTCAGTCAGGTATTGTTTGTCTTCTCGAACTGCTCTAGCCATGTCTGCTAGGCAGGTTTGGCATATTCTTGTGGTTTCTGCTTCATGGTTTATCCTGTCTTGTAGATTTACTATGAATGAGTCCATGTTTGTCTGTTTGGTCGATGCTTCTGGTTCGGGTACAAGACCCCAGCTGTATCGTGTCTGAGGCCTCTCTTGACTCAGGGCCTTCGCGCCCTCCCACCCTGGGCGTGGCGCAAGGCTTCAAAATGGTGGAGCGATACGTGGCAGAGCCTGCCAGTTAGGCGGCCATCTTGTATCCAGCGGAAGGCCCGCAAGTGCTTTCGCCCATTGGATGGGCTTTGCAGGATGATCACGGCCCCACTCCCTCTGGAAGCAGCAGCAGATCCTACAGTGCAGGTTTTTGGTCCCCTCAAGGCTACTTTTATCCATCACAGCTGTACGTCTAGACACACCAGGCGCCTCAGCACATTGACATGGGGTGGAGGCCCAGCCCCTCAGAGGGCTGGCCCCCTAGGGATCAGATGGCTTGCGAGGACTGCTTCTTCATGCGCTTCCTCCTCCTCATGCGTTCCCCTCAGATGAAGGGGCTCCTGATGGACATTGTGAAGGTCATCCCGCAGGTGGCGCCTCCTCTGCCGCCTCCTCTGGATACTCCTCCCCTTCCTCCTGTGCTCCAAATCCCATTACAGTCCTCTCCTCAGGTTTAGGCCCCACAGGTTGTTCTCACCCCCTCTTCCTCCTGTACCACCAATGTCTTCCCCTCAACAGCCTTTGGACCTGTCTGCAGCTCCGGACCTGGAGCGGGGGCACTCCAACGGCACCTATGTCCCAGGGCTGTGATTCCCCTCAGTCTGTAAAAAAGGGGGGGATGATGGCGACGATGATGACGCCCAGAACAAGAACCCTAGGCATCATTTAAGACCTTTCATGACCGCCTTCAGTGCCTGGCAAAGTTTTTGGGGGGGTCCCTCTTCCCGAGGAAGCCCTCCAGGAGTCAGTTGTGCTAGCAGAGGCTTGGGCAAATTCACCACAATCCCATATAGCATTTCCCTCCTGAAGGATGTGCTACAAGTGGCGCGGAAGGTCTGGGAGAAGCCCAGGGCCAACACCCAGATGAACAAAAAGTTGGACAGCAGGTTTAGGCTGATAGACGGGAGCTAATCCTGCGATCCTCCCACCCGCAGCCCCATTCCTCTGTGGTGGCTGCAGCCTTGTAGTATTCTAAACCATCGTCTTTGTTGTCTTCCTCCATGGGAGCCGCCTCCAGTTGCCTCTCCAAGGAGGACAAGGTCCTTGAGTCCTTGGCAAAGAGCTGTTACTCCATCTCATGGCTGTTTCTGCGGCAGGCCAAAGCGTATGCTCTCTTGGCTGTGGCTAACCAGAAGCTGTGGCGGAAGCTTGGGGAATTTCTGCCCGACCTCACTTTGAACAACGGTGCCTCCTTCAAGGCCGGTCTGGCCGATGCCTTTGCCGTAGCATAGGACCTCATGTAATCTTCGGTTGCCCTCATCGATACAGCCAGCAGAGGGCTGTGCCTGAGCGTCGAGATGAGAAGGACAGCGTGGATGCACACCACAAAGTTTCATCTGATGTGAGGGAGTGAATCCTGGATCTGCCACTTGAGGGCGTGGACCTGTTTCTTTCGTCCACCGATAACCAAATTAACGAATAAGAAAACCCCCACTCAAACTGCCAAGTCCTGGGCCATCCTGAAAAAACGTGAGAAATCTTTCTCTCAATTCCAGGGTAGGACCGAGTTCAAACCCTGCGCGTTCTCTGGCTTGAAGCGGTAGACTGAGGTCTTGACAGGTCACAGAGCGACAACAGGAGGAAGCAGCAGAGGGCGTTGCACAGGTTTTTCCACTCCTCTTCTGTCCCCGCCTCTAACGCCAAAAAGCAGTGATGTCAAGGTCAGGGGGTACAGCTCGCCTGTGGGGGGCCGTTTGGCTCTGTTCCAGGACACCTGGAAGCAACTTTTCAGCAACCCGTGGATCCTATCCGTAATGTCCACAGGCTATAGTCTTCCTCTTCCTTTGCCTCTACCATCCTCTCCTCCTCTTCGTCAGATCGGGTACCCGGCTCTTTTACGAGAGGTCCTTTCGCTCTTGGAGATGCAGGTGATAGAACCAGTTCCTCTTTTAGACATGGGTTTCGGTTACTATTCCAGGAATTTTGCGGTACCCAAGAACAACCAGGCTGGCTGAGGGTAGTCCTAGACCTGTCATTACTAAATCTGTCCTTACCGCTGGAATCCTTCAAGATCATTACTCCCGGACACATAGCTGAATTTCTGTGTGCAGGGGAGTGGATGTGTTCCCTGGATCTCATGGATGCGTACCTGCATGTACCCATATATGAACCACATTGCATGTTTATGCGGTTCACGAATATGTCGAACCACTTCAAGTACAGACTATGCTGCCCTTCTGCTTGAACTCGGCCCCTCGTGTCTTTACGAATTTGATAAATGAAATGCAGTGGCGGGCATATTCTGCTTGGAGGGCCATAATCTATACCCTTATCTGGACGACTGGTTGGTGAGGGCAGTGTCACCTGCAGCGGTGGAGCACTCATTCCAGAGTTTGGTGGATACCCTTCATCAGCTGGGGTTTTCTCTCAGCCAGGGGAAATCGCAGTTATGCCCGTCTCAGGAACTGGTCTTCCTAGGGGTTCAGCCTGTTTTGCCTACTCCTGCAAAGTAAAGACACTTTCTGGACACAGACACTTTCTGGGCAACTCGACCACCTCGGCATGGTGTTTGAGAAACCTGAGGCGTTTCTCCCATGCTATTCCCGTGGATCCCTGATTCAGGTGGCCAGGGAAGGGCCATCGCTCTTGGATCCCAACCCTGGGGGCGGACAATAGAGGGAGGATCACCTGGGAAGGGGACCCTGTGAGACTGTAGGAGGAACTCCCTTGATCTAGACACAGTATTTTCCCCGTTCCAGTACATCCCTACCTGACGTCCCCTCTGTCATTATGTGATACTTTTGTCAACAAGCCATTTGTACACAACACTACAGTTACCCGCCTTGGGTTATCCAGTATTCTTCGGAAAGATTACAACTCCCATAATCCCTCCCTATTGTTTTTCCCTAAAACCACCGGGACAAGGAGGAGAGAGATTGGGAGGTCGATGATTACCGACAGTACCACGGACACAGAAGACAAACTCTCCCCTTTCTAGATCGGACTGTCCCACTAATGAGACCAGGCAAAGGCAGGCCTGCCTTCACAACCATACACACCAGAATGTAACCACTATTCCCACGAAGTATAAAAGGCGGAGCAGGAGAGCAAACTTTGAGCGAGTCAGGATGCTGGAAGGTGACGGAGAGAAGGAGAAAGCCCTAGTGAGCTGCAGAGACTCTGGGAGACTTGGAGGAGGAGAAAACCGCCCAAACACTGGCTCTGCTATTGGAGAGGAGACTGTAGTCTGGAGGAGGGAGCTGTACTTCCAGAAGGCAAGACCAGGGGCAGCTGGGGTTGCCTGGCGACACCATGAGAGCAAAACTCCTCCCCATGGCCAGGCAGCCGAACCCAGGCCCCTGGCGGCAGGCGGAGAGACCCTGACCTCCAACTAGTATCCCCTTTGAGCCTGTGCAGCTCCCATTGCCCGTAAAAGCACTTTTGGGAGCTATGAAGTGGGAGCAAAATCAGTCCAGTGCATTCTGGGGCCTGCAGTCCCAAAAGCCTTCTCAGTGAAGTGTTCTGGAAGAGAGAAGGCTTGAACCCGGCGGAGGGAAACCTTCTTTTATGAGCGTTGCGAGCTGGAAAAGAGGTCACCGAAAACCTTGGCTCCTGCTAGAAAGCGATGAAGGAAATTCAACCCAGCCGGTGAGTCGGGGAGATTGAACAAGAGTGAACCCGACAGAGGGATGCAGAGAGAAAGCTTGTGGAAGGGAAACCGCTTTCTGATGAGATTGTAAAATTTTGAACTGTGGCCAGTATGAGCCCGACTGAGTGATGCCCACAGTGAGTTGTTGATCTGTGCCCGACTGAGGGAGGCTAACGTTGAGGGCTTCAGGGGATGCCGGCGTGAGGTGTCAAAGTGGTCCTACAAGAGTCAAGTCAAACCCCCTTGTACAGTCGAAAGTCTTTGACACATTGTGGAGGCAAATGTGAACCGGACTGAGTGATGTCTGTGAATTAGTGTAAACAGTAACCCATCTGAGAACATTTGTGATGATAGACTTGTGTGAAGCCTGACTGGGGGCTGAGACCCGGACTTAGGTAAGGGAACAACCTAAGGGGTCTAGAATTACTTTATTTGAGCTGTCTTAAATGGCAATGTGAACCCGACGGAGGGTTGCCCAAAAAAGCCAAGGGAAGTAAATCCTGCCTGGTGTTAAAACTAAGTGAACTGTGATAATTGGCATATATGAACCCCGGCTGAGGGATGCCTGCAAATTAGGGTGAGCAGTAAGACACCCATGACCATTGTGACGACAAGCGTGAACCCGACTGATGGATGTCCACAGTGAGTGATTGGTCTGAGTCCGACTGAGGGAGGCTAACATTGAGAGAAGGATCGGAGCCCGGCTGAGGGAGCTCCCGGGTGAAGAGCAAATCACCCTATGGGAATGTTTGAGAAATAACTTTTTGTTTTCAGGAATTGTGAAAAGGGGATGAGGGCCTGACTGATCCAGGGTGAAACAAAGCCACCCTGCAAACTGTGTGAACAGAAGGAACTGTTTGTTTGTTTAATTCATCAAGCCCTTTGAAGCAAGAGACGTTTTGGATAACTTGAAAGAGACTTGAGCTCAGAAGGTCCTTATATTGCTGAAAGGAACTGTAACCTCGTGCCGGAGATGCTCAGAAGTGTGCTCTGCTCGAGTGTCCCGCCTTGCCCCGTGCTAAAAACTTGCGGAAGGGAGACCCTGTCCTTAACATCCTGAATTATAATTTTGTGAACAATTCTTTGTTTTCTTGTGGACATTATCCCACACTCTTTTGTAGCATAGCAGTAAGGATTGGCAATAGGGTTTCTTAGTATAGCCCCTTTTTATTTCACTAGACTCCACTAGGACTGTATTATTATCATTTGATGGTCGTAGCTTGCTCCAATCTTAGATTTAGGTTTAGATTAGGCATTTATCTCATCCATTTTTACAGTTTAATAAACGTACTTGAACTGTGATCGCTTGTGCCTGTCTTACTTTGATACCATGCCTTCCTTACAGGTGGTTCCAGCACATTCTGAGCTGATGGCTTCCTGCGTGCTCACTGTACAGCAGACTCGTCTCAAGATGAGGCGCCTCCAGCTCCACCTGGTGGCCAATTGAGATCAGGAGACGGGATCTCTGTCGGACAGTATACCTATATCGCCACTCCTTCTGCCCCGATCTTCACTGGTGGCTGATGACTGCCAATGTTTCATTGGGAGCCCCCTTCACCTGACCGGAGCCTACCCTGGTGGTGACGAATGACTCCTCTCTTTCGGGCTGGGGGTTACTCTGGAGGGCTATGTGATTCATGGAGCATTGTCTGGGACGGAAGCCCTCATACATATCAACCTGCTCAAGATCAGGGCAGTGGGCCTGGCTCTCAAGGCATTTTTGCCCCTAATCAGGGACAAGTCAGTTCTACTACAATGTTTTACCTGAACAAGCAGGGTGGCACCAATTGCCCCCTTATCTGCATGGAGGCAGTTTCGGATCTGGCAATGGGCCTTTATAGAGGGGATTTGGATTTTCGGCAGTCCGCATGCCAGGGGACAGCAATGCAGCAGCGGATCACTTGAGTTGCTTGGGGTTCAACACCTACAAGTTGGAGTTGCACAACGCCTCCTTGTTGCCCCTGTTCCAGCATTGGGGGTTCGCAGACCTGGATTTGTTTGCATTTCCCCTGAATACCAAGTGCCCCAAGTTTGTCTCATGGGCAGGTGGGGGGGTCACTGGGAGACGCCTTCTAGATCTATTGGCATGGCTGCAGGTGTTATACGTTCCCACCCATCCCTCCGCAAGTTCCTGGCCTCTGTGGGCTTTAGCCTCAGCAGGGTGGGGCATTTGAACATCTGGACCCGGCAAAACTGGCCCTGGCGGCCTGGTTCCTGATCAGTTGAGGCTTCAGCATGCTCAATTTTCAAATGACAACTGGGACATCATTCAGCAGACCAGGAGGCCTTCGACTCGGTCCCATTATAAGAGCAAATGGACTCGGTTCTGCCATTGGGCTTGCGGCAAAGGCCTGGACCCTGTCCTCTGGATGATGTTTTGGCTTTTTCAGAACACCTAGCTCGCTCTGGAGCTCTGGTGGATACGTAATGCACGTATTTGGAGTGACTGGGGCTTAAAAGAACTCCCCATAGCATGTTTATTCGGCAGGTAACCCGGTGGTTAAGGCCCACCTTATGGGGTTGTCTATGCTTTTTCCTCTTGTGCATAGGACACATCCAGTCTGGGACCTCAATATAGTTCTTGCAGCTCTGCAAGGCAAGCCTTTCAAGCCAATGGCCTCTGTGGACATCTGCTTGGTGATGCTAAAAACTGTTTTGTTGGTGGCTCTCACCTCTGCACGCAGGGTTAGTGAGCTGCAGGCATTGTTTTCGTGTAAGCCCTTTACCATGTTTCACAACAACAAGGTAATTTTGCATATTCACCCAATCTTCTTGCCAAAGCTGGTCTCCGCGTTACATCTGAATCAGGAGATCTGCCTGCCAGTGTTCTTTCCGAACCCACAGTCGGAGGCAGAGATAGCCCTGAATTCCTTGGATCTTAAGAGGGTTCTCAAGTATTATCTCTCTTTGATGTAAACCTTTCAGGAAGTCCGAGGCATTGTTTGTGACTTTTGGGGGCTCCTCCCCCGGCTCTCAGGCTTCTAAGGCTTCTATCGCGCGTTGGATGTGTGGTGGTCAAGATAAGGCCCCCTCTGCCAGCCTCAATTTGTATTTGTATTTATTGTGTTTATATAGCGCATTAATCCAAAGCGCTTTACATTATAACAACATAATGGGCCTCATTACAACCCTGGCGTTGGACCATGGTGCTATTAGCAAGGGAATGGGAATGGGGAAGGCGCTAATTAAATTAAACCGTAAATTACGGTGCCGTAATTAGCACCAAGGTCCCTTAGCGGGTTGGACTTTAACACCTGCAAAAAGCAGGCGTTAAAGTGTGAATTGGGCGTTAAGGGATTAACGGCGCCGCAGCCTTTTACGGCCTTGTTAACCCCTTAACGCCAGGGTTGTAATGAGGCCCAATACATAGAACATTATAACAGTAGAAGCAATTTACAATCATGAATCAAACCAACAAAACAGTAAGTAGAGCAATTAATCTGCGAGGTAAGAGGGAAGGGGTGAGGAAGGGAAGGAAGAGGGAAACAGAAGGGGTATAAGGGTGAGAATGAGGGAGAGGAAGGGGAAGGGGAAGGGTAGAGAGGATCTCAGGGGAGATTTGAGGGAAGGAGAGAGAATGAGAGGTGGGGAAGGTTTCATGGCGGGGAATGGAGAAGGAGAGATTTCAGGGAAGTGCGGAAGGAGTAAAAGGTAGGTATGTAAAGGGTAGGTATAGAGCGGATTGAGAGAGGTGAGGAGTTCGAGTGCAGGGGGGCTAGGAGCTGAAAGGAGCGCAAACGGGAGGATGCACATGGGGAAGGAGGGACGGTGAGAAGGAAGTTTGCAGCAAATAAGGAGATCAGACAGCCGGGTGGTAAATCAAGCTTCATGTTTTGATATGACAAATGCACAGCATACAGATTTATCAGCAGGGAAAAACTGCATGCAGCAGGCAAGTGTTCAGGCAGAGGGCACAAGGATCTCTCCCTCTAGCACCCCCACACTCCTGCAGGTTTATATAGCATAGATAGGCAAACGCTAATATGTTTCTGTGCTATCACAATGGGGGTGTTACTTGGCACGACATTACAGACAGTTGGCAATAACTGTTGACATCTTCCTTATGATGCAGTTCTGCAGTTCTATTGTGTTGTATTATGAATAAGCGCCATTCGCAGAAACCCCTTCTGATATCTCCCATATATGGGACTAATATTAAACTTGTAGAGAATAAGCGGAAGGGAAGGTCTGACGTGGTGTTGCGTACAGCAGGCCCAGAGAGGCTGAAGGAGGTGACATGGAGCGTCTGAGGCCGAACAGTATCGGAGAGCCTGATAGCATTGCATAACACAGCATAGCATTCCTACACATTATAGCACTCCTGCATATCATGGCATAGCATAGCTATCATGCACAGCATAGCATACCAATACTACCACATCAACCCCTGTTTGGTCCTCCCTGAACAGGGTTGTAGACCACAGGGAGAAGGAATGCTATTTCAAAAATTCAACTCATTCGGTGTTGGACATGTGACCTAAAACATCTACCATCTCCCGTTCATTGGAAGCGTCCTCCGTAATGTGACATTTCTCTATTTCAAGTGGCAGCAGTCTAGTCTCAGTGGGCAAGTGAGACACCTGTTTATCACAGCATGATAGAAGGCAGCGAATAAGAATAACTATCATTGCAAAGGCGGCAATTATAACAAAAATTATTAAAATTGTAGGAGGGAATCCCCCCATTGGTGTACATAGGTGTATGGGAGCATATATAGCAATCAGACATTTGTTAGGTCAGTGTGGGCCCAAGGGAAGTTGAGGAAGGTGTTGGAATCTGGGTTTAAGATGGGGTATGTACCGTGGGGTTGAGCAAATATCATGGTAAGAAACAGCAACATGGTGAAAATACTCCATATAAACTAATGTAATAGCAGTAATATTCCTAGCTTCAGCAGTCCAACCCTATGGAGATTCGGACCTTATGCCCAAACGTTCCAAAGAGCGTCCGTCATCACCGGACTTGGTAGGCAGGAGAGATGATGATGTAAACTTTTAAGACCCCCCGTCAGGGTGATGCTGACAGATACGTGGGGCTGAAAAAATGTTTCAGAATGATGGGTCGCCTGCCGGAGACAAGTGCAGCAAAAACTTTGACAGCCATGGGCCACCCACCGGGGATAAGTGTAGCAAAAACCTTTGAGAGTGATGGGCCACCTGCCGGACGCAAGTGAGTTGGTGGCCGCAATCTGTAAGTTGTACCTTGGTACCGTTAACGAAACTTCCTCATCAAGAAGTGCTGAGTTTTGAGTGTTTTAGCTTCTTGGACCATAGGGGGCAAATGAAGAGGAGTCTCTTTCTCCTGTACCCCTGCAGATTTCAAGTTTGCTGTGTCTTTGGTGCTGACGGACGGCTGGTTGACTTTTCCTGGACCTCTGACTGTTTTCCGTTGTCAGGTGGAGGTGCTGCTTTCACACACTGGCTGGCGTGAACCCAGGAGTCATTTCCTCTACAGCGAACAGCCATGTGGGTCATCAGTAATATCTGCGAAGGTCCTTTCCAGTGAGGATCCAGGGATGATTATCACTAATGTTCTCTCAGGGCCCCCCAATTTCCTGGCAGGTGGGTGTGGCACAGCATTACAGGCGGTCGAGGCGGAGCTTATTTCATTTGCTGTAAGTCAGAACTGACAATGAACATTAGTCTTTTGCAATATGACACTACCAGATCATCATTCAGTTGTTAGTCACAGTAACTGGCATTTGCATGGGCCTCCACATGAGGAGCTCATGTGGGGAGAGTCCATGTACTCTGTTTACCGAGTTTCTTAGGTCCATGAGGACAAGAGGGAGGGCATCAGGCCAGTTAAGGCCAGTTTCCCGGAAGACCTTAGCAAGGTGGAGCTTTACCTTGAGGTTTCGGTATTCCACTGCCCCGGCCGATTGTTGGTGAAAACTACAATGCAGGTGCTGGCGGATCCCCAAGGCACTGCAAATGTTCTGTACAATTTGTCCATTGAAATGGGTGCCTCTGTCAGAGTTTATGGAAACTGGAAGGCCAAAGCGTGGGATAAACTCTTTTAACATTCTCTCAGCAACATAATGGAATCAGGGTATTTACAGGAGTAGGCCTCAGTCCATCCCGAAAATGTATCAATTATTAGTAGATCAATATAAAGAGGGGAAACCCAAAAAATCACTAAGCAGAAGATAGTGATTTCTCTATGTTCTTTTTTGGGGGGTTGGAGAGAGTATATATAAAGATGAGGTTGATACATACACAACAGCACTTCCAAATACCAATTTAGTAATTCAAAACTTTTTCAATTTATTAATAATCAATAAAACACAATTAAACACAATAAAAATAAAACACTTTAAAATAAAGTACTTGTGAGGCCAAAGGCTTCTGATCTAATAGCAGCAATTCAACTGTGATTTAATAATCACATCAGCTAACTTCAAAGTCAGAAAGTACTCAACATTTGAAAATGAAGTTTTGATCAATAAGCATCTCAATACATCTCTAGTATATAAAATGACTAGATCTTGCCCTCGACATGTTTCAGTTATCTATATTTCATATGGAACTTTCTTCAGGAGGAGGGCGTTATTGGTCACTTGAACTTTATGGTTGATCTACATTGATCTTTCCAAAAACGCCATTAGTTGCACATTTATAATGGGAGTGCTGTTGGTAAAGGATAAAAACAAGGTTTAAGCCAAATGAATGCTTAATATCTTAGCAGTATATAAATCTGCAAAAACACGAGGTTAAAGAGAAAAAATATCATTACCTTGCATGTAAGTGGTTGTTGTCTACACAAAAAACTGTGTTCTTCTGGAATCCTTCATTTGACTTAAGTCCCCAAATGGACGCAATAGTCTGTAAAATACATATTATTTGTATAAGAATACATGTGCCAGCCGGTCTCTATGCATACCCTGCTATCTAAAAGTTATTTTAAGTAAAGGTAGATTTTGTTTTAAATCTAAATTTAACTATCAAATCTAGAAGAATAGGACTTGAATCTTGGCCATTCGTAGAGCTAAATTAGGTCTGCTTTCCTGTCCCACGGAAAGGTGGGGAGCTAGTAGACTCTCAAATTGGTTATATCCGTAACCCGATATTAGATTGGAGCCTCATGCAGAACGATTTTTCATCTCGGCTGCCGGCTGTGATCAATTACAGAAAACGCGACCTTTAGTATATATCGATATGTATTCTATTTCATCCCTATGATTGTACGCAAGCTGTGTTCACAGCCACTGCTCGTGTGTTGTTCGGTTCCCCGCATAACACACTTCGGGGCTCTCTACTACACTAAAATGCTGTTTAATCGCTATATAGAATATATACTGGCGTATTCCTCTTACCGTTCGTCGGGGGGTGAGAACTCTTCCGCTTTTCTTTTCGTGCTCGATCCTTGGGCTGAAATTAAAGACCCAGCCACGATAGATCAAGATAGAGTCGCAAGCACAATTCTGGTCTGGATTGTAAATCCCTTAGTTGGTTAACTACAATAGCGTTCAAAAAGACCGAACTCGACCGCAGGACGCCACAGAAAACTGCAAAACACTGGCGGCGGCCATTTTGAATGAGGGTTAAATATCATACTCTCTCTTGGAAGGCACTGAGTACAGAGCCTTTGTTTATTTCCATTATTCTCATTCTGAAAGGTAAACCGATCAGACAGAACAGGTTGAATGTGCAGCCCTCTGGTGGGCTCCGTATATACTGCACTACTCGCTTCCAATTCTTCATCAAGGGAACTACTACTACTTAGTGATCTCAACACATGATCCAGCAGGGCCATGCACCCTGAGTCTTCATATATCGTCATTATCCTTTGAAAAAAATGCTTTTGCAATTTTTATAAAGAAATATCACAGGCAGGTCATGCTCATGGTTCTTAGTTGATACTATTGGGTGTTGGACTACGTTTATTTCAACATATGGTTATTTGAGCTTGTGCCACTCGATTGCCTCATTGAGGCCTCGAAGGTCACTTCTAATTTTAAAATGTAGGTCTTGTTCCTTCTGTTGGAGTTTCTTGTTCTTAGTGGTCTGGTTCTCACCTTTAACCACCAAAAGTACAGTCCATTTAGAATCTTCAAAACCGTGGTCTTTCTATACAAAATGCTTAACCATTGGTGCCTGTAATATCTTATTTTTCAAGCAACTTTTATGTTCAGTTATTCCGGTTTTGATTTTACGGTTGGTTTTACCTATATATTATAAACCTAAAGGGCACGTGATCATATACACCACGTGGTCTGTATTACAATTCGAGAAGTCTTTTTGTATCCACATTTTGTTAAGACTCAGTATTGACGTGTTTGCTTTTCATTGTTAATTTGCACACTACAAGGTGTCTGCAAGGGTGGTGTCCTACAACTGGTGGTAGACCCCATTGGCTGGTGATACTTGTCGTCAAAGGGCTTTTACTTCTGAGTTTACTTTTACTCATGCAGTTGCCTATTGAGGTGGATTTTTTATATGCGAAAAGCAGTGTATTAGGATTAGCCCTGGTGGTTTTCAAAATCTTGTTTTGATATTATGTTGGGGATTGTCAAACTATGGCTGGTAAACGTATTGACACACACTATACTTTCATCTAGCTTTTTTGAGGGTTTTCTTCCAGGAGGGCAGCCCTATTATTATTAAAAGCTTGTTTTGCTTCTTTTTTAATACGTTTTCTCGGGTACCCTCTTCCTTTCAGTTTGTTCTTAAGGTGGTGCGCTTCTTCTTCGTAAAACTTATTGCTTGAGCTGTTACGTTTCAACCTCAAGAATTGCCCATAGGGTAAATTAGCTTTCATTTGTTTAATATGATGGGATTTGTAATGCAGCAATTAATTTTTGTCTGTACTCTTGTAAAAAGGGTTTAACAAGAATTTTGCCATCATCATAGTATAAGTTAGATCTAAAAAAATGAATACAATATTTCTTGATCATCATGGTGAACAGGAGGTGCCAATTTTAAGCTGTTTAGCCACAGTAGAAACTCTTTTGCTAATTCAGAAGAGCCTTGCCAGATGACTAGCACGTCATCGATATAACGTGACCATGCCCTAATGTGAGAGTCAATTGGGTCTGCGCATACACAAATTGTTTTTCGAAGAACTCAACATATAGGTTGGCAAGGCTGGGAGCCATGGTGGCCCCCATCGCTGTGCCCTCAACTTGTTGATAAAAATCACCTGAAAATATCAAATAAAAATTTGGGAGTGCCAAGTTTATACACCACATAATAAATGGTGTGCGGACTGGATCTTGGTCAGTCCGGGCCAAAAGTATTTCTTCCACTTTCTCCAAGGTGTTTTGTTGAGGAATATTTGTGTACAGAGACACTATCAGCCCGATTCATGGAATTAATGTGCACTGAAAATTCCTGCGCAAGCGTGCGAAACCGTGCAAATCGCAGTGCAAGTGCGAAAATTACAGCAAAACCCGCGCACATCTATTCATGGAAGTCTGTGTGCGAGTAAAATCTGGGGTGTGCGCTGAAAATCTGCATGGCGCACGCCGGTGCACAGGTCATCTAACGCCGTGCTCTACGGCCACAGCGAAAGCGCATATAGCGCGGCGCATATAACAAAAGTAGGCGTAACACTGGGCATGACACGTGGAATGGGGAACAACGCGTGAAAATGTGGGCGTCACGGGGGAAGCACAGGAGGCAAGTGCGCGGAACGCCCACATGCTCGCCTACAACACGTATTCATGGAATCGAATAGGGCAAACCAGTGCACGGGCGAAGACGCGCACAGGCCTAAACACGTCCGCCACACGAAGGCAGGCGGTAGCGTCCCTGCGCATGAAAAAAATGTGCGCCACAATGTGCGCTAACAAAAGGCACGTATATACAGCTCTGATGATTGTCCCATACTGTGGCCCTCTAGGACAAATGACGTGCAAAGGGGTACGCGACAAACACGGACACCTACTATGTCAAAAATAGCATATGCGTGTATTTCGGGGGTGCGCGGGACTTTTCACACGCGATTGGCCTTGGGCGAGCGGGGTGCATTTAAATCTGGGGTTCGCAGGAAGTTTCACCGCGATAGGCCCTGTGCGAGTGGGATGCGTGTATTCCTGGGGTTCGCGTGAAGTTGCACACGCGATTGGCCTGGGTACGTGTAAATCTGGGGTTCGCGGGAATTCTCACACGCGATAGGCCCTGTGCGAGTGGGGTGCGTGTATTCCTGGGGTTCGCGTGAAGTTGCACACGCGATTGGCCTGGGTACGTGTAAATCTGGGGTTCGCGGGAAGTCTCACACGCGATAGGCCCTGTGCGAGTGGGGTGCGTGTATTCCTGGGGTTCGCGTGAAGTTGCACACGCGATTGGCCTGGGTACGTGTAAATCTGGGGTTCACGGGAAGTTTCACACGCGATAGGCCCAGTGCGAGTGGGGTACGTGTATTTCGGGGGTGCGCGGGAAGTTTCACACGCGACAGGCCCTGTGCGAGTGGGGGACGTGTATATCTGGGGTGCAGGGGAGTCCTACACGTGAATTGGCAGTTCCCTCTACACCCTCCACGGCTCCTGCAGGCAGCCCACACCACAGGGGACTGCCCTGAACCCTTGGTCATGTCCCGCAGGCAGCCCATCCACCATGGGCATGCCCCCCAGGCAAGCCACATGTCAGCTTGCACTACTGATCACCAACGCATGACCCCCTCCACCCCCACCCCCCAGCACTGAGGGGCACCTGCCAGCAGGCCCCCACTCATGTCCCCTTGAACCCCCACCCCCCAGCAGTGCAGGGCACCTGCCAGCAGGCCCCCACTCATGTCCCCTTGCACCCCACCCCCCAGCAGTCAGGGGCACCTGCCTGCAGGCCCCCACTCATGTCCCCTTGCACCCCCCCAGCAGTGCAGGGTACCTGCCAGCAGGCCCCCACTCATGTCCCCCAGTACCCCCACCCCACAGCACTGAGGGGCACCTGCCAGCAGGCCCCCACTCATGTCCCCCAGCACCCCCACCCCCCAGCACTGAGGGGCACCTGCCAGCAGGCCCCCACTCATGTCCCACTCATGTCCCCTTGCACCCCCACACCCCAGCAGTGCAGGGCACCTGCCAGCAGGCCCCCACTCATGTCCCACTCATGTCCCCTTGCACCCCCACCCCCAGCAGGGCAGGGCACCTGCCAGCAGGCCCCCACTCATGTCCCACTCATGTCCCCTTGCACCCCCACTCCCCAGCAGTGCAGGGCACCTGCCAGCAGGCCCCCACTCATGTCCCACTCATGTCCCCTTGCACCCCCACCCCCCAGCAGTGCAGGTCACCTGCCAGCAGACCCCCATTCATATCCCCTTGCACCCCCAACCCCCAGCACTGAGGGGCACCTGCTAGCAGGCCCCCACTCATGTCCCCTTGCATCCCCACCCCCCAGCAGTGCAGGGCACCTGCCAGCAGGCCCCCACTCATGTTCCCTTGCACTCCCACCCCCCAGCAGTCAGGGGCACCTGCCAGCAGGCCCCCACTCATGTCCCCTTGCACCCCCACCCCCCAGCAGTGCAGGGCACCTGCCAGCAGGCCCCCACTCATGTCCCCTTGCACCCCCACCCCCAGCAGTGCAGGGCACCTGCCAGCAGGCCCCCACTCATGTCCCCTTGAACCCCCACCCCCAGCAGTGCAGGGCACCTGCCAGCAGGCTCCCACTCATGTCCCACTCATGTCCCCTTGCACCCCCAGCAGTGCAGGGCACCTGCCAGCAGGCCCCCACGCATGTCCCCTTGCACCCCACCCCCCAGCAGTCAGGGGCACCTGCCAGCAGGCCCCCACTCATGTCCCCTTGAACCCCCAGCAGTGCAGGGCACCTGCCAGCAGGCCCCCACTCATGTCCCCTTGCACCCCCACCCCCCAGCAGTCAGGGGCACCTGCCAGGAGGCCCCACTCATGTCCCCTTGCACCCCCACCCCGCAGCAGTGAAATGGCGATCTCATGACACAAGCCAAAAGTCAACTATGTACATCAACACATGTCCGCCACACGAAGACAGGCGGTAGCGTCCCTGCGCATTAAAAAAATGTGCTCTAACAAAAAGCACGTATATACAGCTCTGATGAATGTCCCATACTGTGGCCCTCTAGGACAAATGACGTGCAAAGGGGTACGCGACAAACACGGACACCCGCTGTGTCAAAAATAGTGTGTATTTCGGGGGTGCGCGGGAAGTTTCACACGCGATTGTGCCTGGGCGAGCGAGGTACGTGTACTTCAGGGGCTCGCGGGAAGTTTTACACGCGATTGGGCCTGGGCGAATGGGGTACGTGTATTACTAGGGTGGGCGGGGAAGTACAGGAGGCAAATGCGCGGAACGCCCACACGCACGCGCCCAAAAAGATGCGCTAATCCGGAAACACGTACGCCAGCAGGAAGCAGGCATGCGTGGACCCGCGCAGCATAAAAGTGTGCGCAAACAACAAGCAAGCTCAGACGCCAGGATGAACATACCGTTCCTAGCAGCAGTGGTCATGGGATACCGCAGGAGGAGGAGGAGGATAGTCAGGCCTAGAATTTTCACACCCAGAACCACTCTTTTTGACATGCCTGATGACCAGGTGTATGGGAGGTACAGGTTTCCACCTCACATAATACTCGACCTGGTCAGTGAATGGGCGGATGACCTCACATCACCCACCCTCTGCTCCAAGCACTCAGCCCCCTGGAGAAGGTCCTCAATGTACTGCACTTTTTGGCCACCGGATCATTTCAGCGGACAAGTGCCATAGTGGGGGGGTGTCACAGGCCACACAGTCACGCTGCTTACACCAGGTCTTGGCCATCATGACTGCACGGCCATCAGTCCGCAGGCACATATACCTGCCCAGAACACCTGCAGAAAGGCAGGCTGCCGTCCAGGATTTTTACGGGGTGGCACACTTCCCCAAAGAGCTAGGTGCCATTGATTGCACCCATGTGGCTCTACTTCCCCCCAGGGCATCAGAGCACATCTATAGAAACCGCAAGCACTGGCATTCCATCAACGTGCAGGTAGTATGTGATGCCAAGGGAATCATCACCTCAGTATATGCCAACTATCCAGGGTCCACCCACGACAGTTTCATTTACAGAATGTCAACCCTAAACCGGGACCTAGAAGCTGGGCGGCATGGCGATACATGGCTGCTTGGTGAGTATAAATGCCACAACACATGCATGCATGCCAGATACTGAGTAATGTCACAACCCCACTAATGATACCCATCACTACCTCCCCAGGGGACAGTGCCTACCCTCTGAGCACCCACATGATGATGCCAATTCGGAACCCCACCACGCCACCTGAGGTAAGATACAACACAACCCATATTGCAACCCGGGGCATAGTGGAGCGCACATTCGGAGTGCTCAAGTCACGCTTTCGCTCCCTTGACAGTTCTGGCAGGCAGCTGTTATACGATCCCCCAGTAGTGTGAAGGATCATAGTGGTAGCATGTGCCCTGCACAACGTTGCAACACGCCAGGGCCTGCCGGTGGACATGGTGGTGCCCCCACATCCCCAACCACATGCACGCCCGCTGCGCATGGGAGGGGAAAGGGCACGGGGTGAGGCAGCCCGAACACAGCTGGTGGCTAATTACTTCACTTAGAATCACACCCCTGTGGAGTGCACACAGCCCTGCAACATAACAGCTGACAATCAATGATGATGACATAAGGGACAGTCAACTGTCACAACCATAACAGCCTGAGATCGGTCACCTGGAAGTGTCACAATGTGTGCATCCCTACCTACAAAAACACCACCAATGCTGTGTCATCAAAAGACACATATGCTGCTAAATGCATTACCCCCTTGCAAAATACAACATGAGAACAGTGCAATGTCACCCAACCCCTCCCCAGCACCGCCACCCAACACACCATGGCATGTCATGCTATGTGAGAGCAAACAAAGCAATCCCGAAAACCTGAAACAAGTGTCACAAAGTACAGTGTCCCTAATGGAAACTGGCCACACACAATATGCTCCTAGTAATGTTGAACTAACAACACACATGACCCAATACTTACCAACAATACAATGCAGCTACACATGCACAAACACAACTAAAACATGACAGTACTAAGTTAAAGTAGTCGTAGTCTTACAACCTGAAAATGCCACCACATCGCCCCCTTCCAACTGTAGTCTTGCATGCTTCAAAACTTGTCTGTGTACTGCATACAACATGAACTCCATCTCCAAACTAGACGGGCTTGGGAAGACATGAGGAATGAACCTGCAAATTTAGAGGGAGACATGGAAGCAGAAGCATACATAATTCCAACATGCAGTGTACAATACAACAACAATATACACAAGGAATGTCTACACAGTATTGACTACAGACTGCCCACACAGCTCATGGGAGCCCAACATCATTGTGTAAATCACTGTCACTTGTTCACACCCTTTGCAAGCCCATGGAAACGGGAAGCAGGAGGGGTGTGTGTCTCACGAACCCAAGCATCAAACCCAAACTCGGGACAAGCCTGCATGTGCCCTGGCGGAATACAGTGGATGCCCACAGGAGCCACACAAGGCAACACACTGTCAAAAAATAATCAAAAATCTGAAATCAAAAAATCAAAAATCAAAAATGGCCATGTGGGGGTCAGGGGGGGAGGCCACCCATGAGGTCCGAGGACAGGGTGCGCACCAACAGCCGCCTGTGTGGATGTTGGGGAAAAAAACACTTCCATGGGCTCATGGCCTGCACAGCTATGCCAATGTGGGAGAACTGCTGCTGTCGCTCTCATCACCCTCTGCTGTAGCCACAGGAGGTGGTGGTGCTATGGGAGGCAGCCCACTCAAAGCCCTGGTATGGTCCTCCATGGCAGCAAGCATGCGGGTGTGGAAGGTCTCGTTCTGGAAGATTATAGTGCAGAGATCCCCATGCAGCACCTGACGTGATGCCCGGATCTCCTCCCGAGTTGCCTGCATCTCAGCTGAGACCGAACTCCAGCTGCTGTTCTGTCCTCAAGTTAGTGGAAGTCTCAAGGTCAACAGGAGTCTCCCTGAGGTGATGGAGTTCTACCCTCAGGGCTTCCCTGTGGCCCTGGGACTAGATATCGATTGGCGTAGAGTCTCCAGTGCCACCCGTCTGTCCCTGTTGGATGCCAACATGACCTCCCTGTGTGATTGGCAAATGGAGTATGTTGCCTGCTGTAGTTGCTCCATCTCCTTTCAGGGGGGACAATGGAAGTGGCCACCCTCTCCATTGCTTATGCCATCATCTCAATTGATGCTGCCTGTTGGGTTGCCATACTGTACATGGATTGTTCCCATGCGGTATTGCCTGGTGGCGTACGGCCACCCCGTCGGTGGGCACCACACCTGTTTGGGGCAAAGCGATCTGCGCCTTGCTGTGCCGGCACTGCCTGAGGCTGCAGGACTGCATTCCCCCTCTGATCTGCTGGCCCAGGAACAGGATCAGATGTTGTGGAGTGTGACCCTGCACCCATAACCGCCAAAGGCTGACTAACCAACACTGACATCCCCATAGAGGGTTCTACCCCTGGTGCAGGTGGGTTGGACAGAACAGAACCCCTTCCAGAAACACTTAGCTGCGACGCCACATAGGTCTCATCATCCGAATCAGCACCTGAATAGAGGTCTGGGGAGGTGCACCCAGAGACACCCCTTGACAGAATCCTCTGCAGCAAGAGTGGGTTCTCAACCACCACCACACCACGTCCCCCACTGGTGGCCGGTTGTGCCTCAGGTTCCTCCTGGGTCTGCACCATCTCCTCAACCTCAACAGCATCAAGTGTGTCATCCCCTGCAAAAACATGAAAGACAAAAAATGGAAACGGGCATTAGCACCATAGCACACAAATAGGCCTGACAAGCTACAGAACCAGTACATGATTTACACATGTCCCACATGACTATAACCCTCCCATGCATGCACTGTCACAGAGTTGGAAGGGGAGGCAAAAGTCAGACACTGATGACACCAAGATGGAAGAGCAACACATTGCTGCATGCTGGGTAGCACTGCCATCACACATTGTCCTGTGAGTGGCATGTCCTATACACATAAATGACACATGCCATCACACAGATGGCATGTACCATAGCCATGGTACATTCCACAAGTACATCCATATGTCAGTGAATGAGTACTGTCTCCCATCCATGTGAGATGGACATGAAGAGATGAAAAATGCCACATAGTGTGAAAAGATACGCCATGTTCCACACACTGCAACACATCCAGTGTACAAAAATACAGTGATTGCAGGGCCATGTACACATCAATGGTTGTGCACTTCAACATGACAGGAAACAACTAGCATGTTCCACATTCAAACAGGCCCAAAAACATCATGTGATCAGGACAATACTCATTCAGCCTGAATGGTCAAATCATTCAACTACCAAGGTGACACATGTGGGCCAATGTGGGGTTCTTCAATGACAGAAGCATGTCACATATGTCACAATAGGGCTGAGGAATGTGTTGCAAAAGTGAGAGAATTGAAACAATCAGCCTGAAAGAACACTGAAAAATACAAACAATGTTGTTGCATGATGCCACCTCAAGTGCAACTGCCGTAATGTTGCGCTAAATTACTACTGTGGGCAGAGGGGATAGTGTCACACCCAAATTCAAGGTCGCAGAATGTTTTTGGATGAAGCACATGGGTGACCCATACTACTCAGTCACACACACCCTCACCTGCCACTCAATCAGAATCCGTCACCCAAACAACATACACATGCATTACACACACACGCATGGGCACTCACCGGACAATGTGTCATAATTGGGTAGTTCTCCCACACCTCGGATCTGTTCCTCTGTGACGAAGGTCCCAGCAACAGACTCATGTTCAGTGAGTTTGTTGTCCTCTTGTGGAGACCCACCGCCAGTCACCAGAGTAGCGGCATGATTTGAGGCCAGCTTGTTCTTTGCTCTGCGTTTCAGGTCGTTCCACCGCTTGTAGCAATCATCAGCTGAGCGCCTCACAAATCCAAGGGCACTTATGTGGTCGGCGATGGTCTGCCAGTGTGCCTTACGTTGACCAGGTGTGGTCTTGGACCCTGCAGTCACCACCATTTCGTGGGTATGTGCCAACACATAGCTCACAAGTGCATCAAGTTCCGAATCATTGAAGCAAGGCTTCCTTGAGGTACCGGAGTGTGTAGCCGTGCCTTGGGTCTCAGCTTGTCGTGCCAGAGCACCCTTCCTCTTTTTAGTAGGTGGAGCGGAGCCGGAGTGGCTAATGCCGCTCTGGTCAGTAGGGGCAGAATCACCGGTGGACTGGGTTGTTGGAGTGTGCGAATGCACATTGACCATAGGACTTGGTGCAGGCATTGTCTGAAGTGTGATGTTGGCAGGGGGAACATCAGTATGATGGACCAGGACCGACACTGTCCTGGCTGGGAGAGTCAGAGCTGGGGCGGATGGAGCTGCAGCTGCCCCTGCAGCCTCACCACCCTGCATACTTGAGGCAGCAGATGACATAGCTGCCCCAGATCCACGTGGCTTGGTGACAACTTGCACCGCCACACGTGGCTTAGACTTGCTGACCTGGAAGTCAGCCAGGTAGTCATCCTGTGCCAGGTCAGGTGCCACAATGGGCTGGTCCAACAAGGGCTGAGCTGGGATGGTCTCAGCCATGTTTCCCTCAACCATTGGTGAGGGGGACATGAGTGTCCCTGATTGGTCCTCCACACATGGGGGTATAGGGGCACCCTGCAAATCCCAGCCACGTCCCCTACCTCGCCCACCACGTCCACCTTTTGAAGGTCGGCCACCTTGGCCTCCCTTACCGCTTGGTCGCCTCCCAACCATGGCACTGATGTTGTTGTGTGTATCGGAGGAGCAGTAAACTATTGTCCTGGGCAATTGGGGGTTAAAGGGGTAGGGTACTAGATGGAATTCGTACCCTAGTGCTCTAACAAGGCTGTCTGTGACCCCTGGGGGAAGATGACGGGTCACGCAACGCACAGGCAGCCCAAAAACAAAAATAAACGTGCACGCAACCCCTCGTAGACCACGTGCGTGGAAAAATGAACCCGCACTACACTGTGGCACCCAGAAACACAAAAATAAGCGTACTCGTGATACACGCAGCCTACAATGACCTCTGAAGGGGTACGCGACACACGGGGCAAGCACAGTTGCTAAGTACGTGCGGAACTCACCGTCTGCCTGGAAAAAGAATGTGAAAAATACGCACGTGTGCGCTTTGGCAACACCCTGCCAAAAGAAGAATTGTACGCTGTCTGAGGAGACAGGACAAAAGGAGAAGTGAACACTGTTTGAGGAAACAGGCCCAAAAAAAGTAGAAAAATGAAAGCTGTCAGAGGTAACAGGGAGCACGAACTTGAAACGCTGTGAAGTAATCACGTGTGAACTGACAAAAAGTGCAGAATCCACCCACTCACTCTCCACAAAAAGCACGTACCAGGAAATGTTGTCCTACACGTACCTTTTAAACCGGCCCACACGTACACGTCACTTACGCGTGTATGCGCCCTTTCCTCCAATTTCCACGTGTGCTCTGTCATCACGTGCTATGAGGGAAACACCCGCGCACGTCACGTCACAGACGCGCTTACGCGCTAAGGGCCTTTGGTCCAATGAAATCACATACGTGCGCTGACGCGCTTACGCGCTAAGGGCCTTTCCTCGAATTACACGCTGACGTGCAAGATTTTCAAGTGCCAAATCACTCTGTATCAAGCTGGCCACGTGTTCACACACGGAAGACCACGCTCCTGCCCAGAAGGCCAAATTACTGCCCCCGAGAGCCCCAAGCTCGCTCCCACCTGCCATCTGTTGCTGCCTGATTGCCTGCTGCCCACGTGCCCTGCCATTTGCTGCCTGCACGTCAGCCAGGGGTGCTGTTGCTGTGACCACCCCTGCTGGAACTGAAGACTCCCGACTGGGATTCCTTCTCTCCACAGCCCAGCCCCAGGACCCAGTTGCCCACCCACTCCTGCCTCTGGGGTTGCCATGTCCAACACTACACCATCTGGCGGCACTGGCAACCCCCAGCCAGAGAGGCAGAGGGCCACCAGCTTCACTGCCACCGAAGTTGGTGTCCTGGTGGAGCAAGTCCTGGGGCAGTATGATGCCCTCATTGGAAGGTTGCACGCCGACAAGGAAGGACGGACCAGGATCTGGACGGACATCGTGACTGCCATCAACGCGGAGGGGGTGGCAGTCCGCGAATTCCATCATGTCAAGAAGCGCTGGGAGGACTTCAGGTCCAGGACCCTCAACAAGGCCCGGCGTCTCTGGAAGGCAGCGGATGCTAAGGGGCGCCGGAGCCACCTGTCGGAAGACCAAATGAGGGTCCTGGAACGCATATGCCCAGCGCTCCACGTCCAAGTCCTTGAGGGGCACACCCGTCTGGAGTCGAGCGGTAAGTGTACATGCATACTGATTGGAAGCTGTGCGTGCGGTGGTTTGCCAGTATGTCCAGGTTGCACATGTGGCTTTGTAGGACCATGTATGGATGTGTATGTACAGGGCCGTGAGGCTGACACATGCGAGTCCTTTCATGTGTGAGACACATGGAGGTGTATTTGTGGGTAAGCATGCAGGACAAATGCAGATGTGTGAGCACACATGTTTGAATGACTGTGTATATCAGTTGTCAAGGTTGTGGTGTCACACATGGATGTTGGTTCTAGCTGCATGTATCTGCACTGTGTACATGTGCATGTATGTGTATCTGACAAGTGTGCAACTGTCATGCAACATGGATGCATGTGAAACTGATATGTAGAAGACTGATTGCCAGATGTGACATGGATGCCGATCTCATCACTGCGACACTTGGTGGAGGTGTACACATGCATGTAAGTGTGGTGGCGTGTGTGCATGTCTAGTGCACTCCCTGTGTCTCATGTGATGTCTGGCTCACCTTTGCCTGCTCATGCTGTTGTATGTGTATGAATGGTGCTGGCTGTTGCGATATGGCTGTGGAATAGCTTGTGTGTGATTTGAAATTACATGTGTGTTGGGGATTGTGATGCCATGTCTGAAGTTTGACAATGACACTCGTGTGCAACTGTCATGTGTGTATGAGTCCATTGTACAGTGCCCTGATGCCTGTGTCCTATCTCTCCCTGTCTGCAGCGTCGACTGATGAAGAGTGCGGAGAGGGTGCTGTGGAGCACAGCGGCAGGGATCGCACCGCCAGCTGGAGACGCAAGGCCCGGCTCCCCTCCCAGGTTGTCATCTCGTCGGGGAATGAGGAGTCCGGTGCCGCGTCCCAGGTCGCAGCTGCCGAGGGGAGGTCTAAGAGGCGGAGGTCGGAGTTGGACTCCTCGGCAGCAGAAGGGGCAGCTGAGACCCCACAGGGCCCGACGGAGGAAAATGGCACTGAGTCATCCAGGTTGGTGGGGGGTTTGGTGGAGGAGGAGGCCGTGCAAGGGACAGAGACGGAGTCTGGAGGTGGGGATTCCACTGGTGCTAGTGCGAGTGGGATGCGTGTATTCCTGGGGTTCGCGTGAAGTTGCACACGCGATTGGCCTGGGTACGTGTAAATCTGGGGTTCGCAGGAATTCTCACACGCGATAGGCCCTGTGCGAGTGGGGTGCGTGTATTCCTGGGGTTCGCGTGAAGTTGCACACGCGATTGGCCTGGGTACGTGTAAATCTGGGGTTCGCGGGAAGTCTCACACGCGATAGGCCCTGTGCGAGTGGGGTGCGTGTATTCCTGGGGTTCGCGTGAAGTTGCACACGCGATTGGCCTGGGTACGTGTAAATCTGGGGTTCACGGGAAGTTTCACACGCGATAGGCCCAGTGCGAGTGGGGTACGTGTATTTCGGGGGTGCGCGGGAAGTTTCACACGCGACAGGCCCTGTGCGAGTGGGGGACGTGTATATCTGGGGTGCAGGGGAGTCCTACACGTGAATTGGCAGTTCCCTCTACACCCTCCACGGCTCCTGCAGGCAGCCCACACCACAGGGGACTGCCCTGAACCCTTGGTCATGTCCCGCAGGCAGCCCATCCACCATGCCACATGTCAGCTTGCACTACTGATCACCAACGCATGACCCCCTCCACCCCCACCCCCCAGCACTGAGGGGCACCTGCCAGCAGGCCCCCACTCATGTCCCCTTGAACCCCCACCCCCCAGCAGTGCAGGGCACCTGCCAGCAGGCCCCCACTCATGTCCCCTTGCACCCCACCCCCCAGCAGTCAGGGGCACCTGCCTGCAGGCCCCCACTCATGTCCCCTTGCACCCCCCCAGCAGTGCAGGGTACCTGCCAGCAGGCCCCCACTCATGTCCCCCAGTACCCCCACCCCACAGCACTGAGGGGCACCTGCCAGCAGGCCCCCACTCATGTCCCCCAGCACCCCCACCCCCCAGCACTGAGGGGCACCTGCCAGCAGGCCCCCACTCATGTCCCACTCATGTCCCCTTGCACCCCCACACCCCAGCAGTGCAGGGCACCTGCCAGCAGGCCCCCACTCATGTCCCACTCATGTCCCCTTGCACCCCCACCCCCAGCAGGGCAGGGCACCTGCCAGCAGGCCCCCACTCATGTCCCACTCATGTCCCCTTGCACCCCCACTCCCCAGCAGTGCAGGGCACCTGCCAGCAGGCCCCCACTCATGTCCCACTCATGTCCCCTTGCACCCCCACCCCCCAGCAGTGCAGGTCACCTGCCAGCAGACCCCCATTCATATCCCCTTGCACCCCCAACCCCCAGCACTGAGGGGCACCTGCTAGCAGGCCCCCACTCATGTCCCCTTGCATCCCCACCCCCCAGCAGTGCAGGGCACCTGCCAGCAGGCTCCCACTCATGTTCCCTTGCACTCCCACCCCCCAGCAGTCAGGGGCACCTGCCAGCAGGCCCCCACTCATGTCCCCTTGCACCCCCACCCCCCAGCAGTGCAGGGCACCTGCCAGCAGGCCCCCACTCATGTCCCCTTGCACCCCCACCCCCAGCAGTGCAGGGCACCTGCCAGCAGGCCCCCACTCATGTCCCCTTGAACCCCCACCCCCAGCAGTGCAGGGCACCTGCCAGCAGGCTCCCACTCATGTCCCACTCATGTCCCCTTGCACCCCCAGCAGTGCAGGGCACCTGCCAGCAGGCCCCCACGCATGTCCCCTTGCACCCCACCCCCCAGCAGTCAGGGGCACCTGCCAGCAGGCCCCCACTCATGTCCCCTTGAACCCCCAGCAGTGCAGGGCACCTGCCAGCAGGCCCCCACTCATGTCCCCTTGCACCCCCACCCCCCAGCAGTCAGGGGCACCTGCCAGGAGGCCCCACTCATGTCCCCTTGCACCCCCACCCCGCAGCAGTGAAATGGCGATCTCATGACACAAGCCAAAAGTCAACTATGTACATCAACACATGTCCGCCACACGAAGACAGGCGGTAGCGTCCCTGCGCATTAAAAAAATGTGCTCTAACAAAAAGCACGTATATACAGCTCTGATGAATGTCCCATACTGTGGCCCTCTAGGACAAATGACGTGCAAAGGGGTACGCGACAAACACGGACACCCGCTGTGTCAAAAATAGTGTGTATTTCGGGGGTGCGCGGGAAGTTTCACACGCGATTGTGCCTGGGCGAGCGAGGTACGTGTACTTCAGGGGCTCGCGGGAAGTTTTACACGCGATTGGGCCTGGGCGAATGGGGTACGTGTATTACTAGGGTGGGCGGGGAAGTACAGGAGGCAAATGCGCGGAACGCCCACACGCACGCGCCCAAAAAGATGCGCTAATCCGGAAACACGTACGCCAGCAGGAAGCAGGCATGCGTGGACCCGCGCAGCATAAAAGTGTGCGCAAACAACAAGCAAGCTCAGACGCCAGGATGAACATACCGTTCCTAGCAGCAGTGGTCATGGGATACCGCAGGAGGAGGAGGAGGATAGTCAGGCCTAGAATTTTCACACCCAGAACCACTCTTTTTGACATGCCTGATGACCAGGTGTATGGGAGGTACAGGTTTCCACCTCACATAATACTCGACCTGGTCAGTGAATGGGCGGATGACCTCACATCACCCACCCTCTGCTCCAAGCACTCAGCCCCCTGGAGAAGGTCCTCAATGTACTGCACTTTTTGGCCACCGGATCATTTCAGCGGACAAGTGCCATAGTGGGGGGGTGTCACAGGCCACACAGTCACGCTGCTTACACCAGGTCTTGGCCATCATGACTGCACGGCCATCAGTCCGCAGGCACATATACCTGCCCAGAACACCTGCAGAAAGGCAGGCTGCCGTCCAGGATTTTTACGGGGTGGCACACTTCCCCAAAGAGCTAGGTGCCATTGATTGCACCCATGTGGCTCTACTTCCCCCCAGGGCATCAGAGCACATCTATAGAAACCGCAAGCACTGGCATTCCATCAACGTGCAGGTAGTATGTGATGCCAAGGGAATCATCACCTCAGTATATGCCAACTATCCAGGGTCCACCCACGACAGTTTCATTTACAGAATGTCAACCCTAAACCGGGACCTAGAAGCTGGGCGGCATGGCGATACATGGCTGCTTGGTGAGTATAAATGCCACAACACATGCATGCATGCCAGATACTGAGTAATGTCACAACCCCACTAATGATACCCATCACTACCTCCCCAGGGGACAGTGCCTACCCTCTGAGCACCCACATGATGATGCCAATTCGGAACCCCACCACGCCACCTGAGGTAAGATACAACACAACCCATATTGCAACCCGGGGCATAGTGGAGCGCACATTCGGAGTGCTCAAGTCACGCTTTCGCTCCCTTGACAGTTCTGGCAGGCAGCTGTTATACGATCCCCCAGTAGTGTGAAGGATCATAGTGGTAGCATGTGCCCTGCACAACGTTGCAACACGCCAGGGCCTGCCGGTGGACATGGTGGTGCCCCCACATCCCCAACCACATGCACGCCCGCTGCGCATGGGAGGGGAAAGGGCACGGGGTGAGGCAGCCCGAACACAGCTGGTGGCTAATTACTTCACTTAGAATCACACCCCTGTGGAGTGCACACAGCCCTGCAACATAACAGCTGACAATCAATGATGATGACATAAGGGACAGTCAACTGTCACAACCATAACAGCCTGAGATCGGTCACCTGGAAGTGTCACAATGTGTGCATCCCTACCTACAAAAACACCACCAATGCTGTGTCATCAAAAGACACATATGCTGCTAAATGCATTACCCCCTTGCAAAATACAACATGAGAACAGTGCAATGTCACCCAACCCCTCCCCAGCACCGCCACCCAACACACCATGGCATGTCATGCTATGTGAGAGCAAACAAAGCAATCCCGAAAACCTGAAACAAGTGTCACAAAGTACAGTGTCCCTAATGGAAACTGGCCACACACAATATGCTCCTAGTAATGTTGAACTAACAACACACATGACCCAATACTTACCAACAATACAATGCAGCTACACATGCACAAACACAACTAAAACATGACAGTACTAAGTTAAAGTAGTCGTAGTCTTACAACCTGAAAATGCCACCACATCGCCCCCTTCCAACTGTAGTCTTGCATGCTTCAAAACTTGTCTGTGTACTGCATACAACATGAACTCCATCTCCAAACTAGACGGGCTTGGGAAGACATGAGGAATGAACCTGCAAATTTAGAGGGAGACATGGAAGCAGAAGCATACATAATTCCAACATGCAGTGTACAATACAACAACAATATACACAAGGAATGTCTACACAGTATTGACTACAGACTGCCCACACAGCTCATGGGAGCCCAACATCATTGTGTACATCACTGTCACTTGTTCACACCCTTTGCAAGCCCATGGAAACGGGAAGCAGGAGGGGTGTGTGTCTCACGAACCCAAGCATCAAACCCAAACTCGGGACAAGCCTGCATGTGCCCTGGCGGAATACAGTGGATGCCCACGGGAGCCACACAAGGCAACACACTGTCAAAAAATAATCAAAAATCTGAAATCAAAAAATCAAAAATCAAAAATGGCCATGTGGGGGTCAGGGGGGGAGGCCACCCATGAGGTCCGAGGACAGGGTGCGCACCAACAGCCGCCTGTGTGGATGTTGGGGAAAAAAACACTTCCATGGGCTCATGGCCTGCACAGCTATGCCAATGTGGGAGAACTGCTGCTGTCGCTCTCATCACCCTCTGCTGTAGCCACAGGAGGTGGTGGTGCTATGGGAGGCAGCCCACTCAAAGCCCTGGTATGGTCCTCCATGGCAGCAAGCATGCGGGTGTGGAAGGTCTCGTTCTGGAAGATTATAGTGCAGAGATCCCCATGCAGCACCTGACGTGATGCCCGGATCTCCTCCCGAGTTGCCTGCATCTCAGCTGAGACCGAACTCCAGCTGCTGTTCTGTCCTCAAGTTAGTGGAAGTCTCAAGGTCAACAGGAGTCTCCCTGAGGTGATGGAGTTCTACCCTCAGGGCTTCCCTGTGGCCCTGGGACTAGATATCGATTGGCGTAGAGTCTCCAGTGCCACCCGTCTGTCCCTGTTGGATGCCAACATGACCTCCCTGTGTGATTGGCAAATGGAGTATGTTGCCTGCTGTAGTTGCTCCATCTCCTTTCAGGGGGGACAATGGAAGTGGCCACCCTCTCCATTGCTTATGCCATCATCTCAATTGATGCTGCCTGTTGGGTTGCCATACTGTACATGGATTGTTCCCATGCGGTATTGCCTGGTGGCGTACGGCCACCCCGTCGGTGGGCACCACACCTGTTTGGGGCAAAGCGATCTGCGCCTTGCTGTGCCGGCACTGCCTGAGGCTGCAGGACTGCATTCCCCCTCTGATCTGCTGGCCCAGGAACAGGATCAGATGTTGTGGAGTGTGACCCTGCACCCATAACCGCCAAAGGCTGACTAACCAACACTGACATCCCCATAGAGGGTTCTACCCCTGGTGCAGGTGGGTTGGACAGAACAGAACCCCTTCCAGAAACACTTACCTGCGACGCCACATAGGTCTCATCATCCGAATCAGCACCTGAATAGAGGTCTGGGGAGGTGCACCCAGAGACACCCCTTGACAGAATCCTCTGCAGCAAGAGTGGGTTCTCAACCACCACCACACCACGTCCCCCACTGGTGGCCGGTTGTGCCTCAGGTTCCTCCTGGGTCTGCACCATCTCCTCAACCTCAACAGCATCAAGTGTGTCATCCCCTGCAAAAACATGAAAGACAAAAAATGGAAACGGGCATTAGCACCATAGCACACAAATAGGCCTGACAAGCTACAGAACCAGTACATGATTTACACATGTCCCACATGACTATAACCCTCCCATGCATGCACTGTCACAGAGTTGGAAGGGGAGGCAAAAGTCAGACACTGATGACACCAAGATGGAAGAGCAACACATTGCTGCATGCTGGGTAGCACTGCCATCACACATTGTCCTGTGAGTGGCATGTCCTATACACATAAATGACACATGCCATCACACAGATGGCATGTACCATAGCCATGGTACATTCCACAAGTACATCCATATGTCAGTGAATGAGTACTGTCTCCCATCCATGTGAGATGGACATGAAGAGATGAAAAATGCCACATAGTGTGAAAAGATACGCCATGTTCCACACACTGCAACACATCCAGTGTACAAAAATACAGTGATTGCAGGGCCATGTACACATCAATGGTTGTGCACTTCAACATGACAGGAAACAACTAGCATGTTCCACATTCAAACAGGCCCAAAAACATCATGTGATCAGGACAATACTCATTCAGCCTGAATGGTCAAATCATTCAACTACCAAGGTGACACATGTGGGCCAATGTGGGGTTCTTCAATGACAGAAGCATGTCACATATGTCACAATAGGGCTGAGGAATGTGTTGCAAAAGTGAGAGAATTGAAACAATCAGCCTGAAAGAACACTGAAAAATACAAACAATGTTGTTGCATGATGCCACCTCAAGTGCAACTGCCGTAATGTTGCGCTAAATTACTACTGTGGGCAGAGGGGATAGTGTCACACCCAAATTCAAGGTCGCAGAATGTTTTTGGATGAAGCACATGGGTGACCCATACTACTCAGTCACACACACCCTCACCTGCCACTCAATCAGAATCCGTCACCCAAACAACATACACATGCATTACACACACACGCATGGGCACTCACCGGACAATGTGTCATAATTGGGTAGTTCTCCCACACCTCGGATCTGTTCCTCTGTGACGAAGGTCCCAGCAACAGACTCATGTTCAGTGAGTTTGTTGTCCTCTTGTGGAGACCCACCGCCAGTCACCAGAGTAGCGGCATGATTTGAGGCCAGCTTGTTCTTTGCTCTGCGTTTCAGGTCGTTCCACCGCTTGTAGCAATCATCAGCTGAGCGCCTCACAAATCCAAGGGCACTTATGTGGTCGGCGATGGTCTGCCAGTGTGCCTTACGTTGACCAGGTGTGGTCTTGGACCCTGCAGTCACCACCATTTCGTGGGTATGTGCCAACACATAGCTCACAAGTGCATCAAGTTCCGAATCATTGAAGCAAGGCTTCCTTGAGGTACCGGAGTGTGTAGCCGTGCCTTGGGTCTCAGCTTGTCGTGCCAGAGCACCCTTCCTCTTTTTAGTAGGTGGAGCGGAGCCGGAGTGGCTAATGCCGCTCTGGTCAGTAGGGGCAGAATCACCGGTGGACTGGGTTGTTGGAGTGTGCGAATGCACATTGACCATAGGACTTGGTGCAGGCATTGTCTGAAGTGTGATGTTGGCAGGGGGAACATCAGTATGATGGACCAGGACCGACACTGTCCTGGCTGGGAGAGTCAGAGCTGGGGCGGATGGAGCTGCAGCTGCCCCTGCAGCCTCACCACCCTGCATACTTGAGGCAGCAGATGACATAGCTGCCCCAGATCCACGTGGCTTGGTGACAACTTGCACCGCCACACGTGGCTTAGACTTGCTGACCTGGAAGTCAGCCAGGTAGTCATCCTGTGCCAGGTCAGGTGCCACAATGGGCTGGTCCAACAAGGGCTGAGCTGGGATGGTCTCAGCCATGTTTCCCTCAACCATTGGTGAGGGGGACATGAGTGTCCCTGATTGGTCCTCCACACATGGGGGTATAGGGGCACCCTGCAAATCCCAGCCACGTCCCCTACCTCGCCCACCACGTCCACCTTTTGAAGGTCGGCCACCTTGGCCTCCCTTACCGCTTGGTCGCCTCCCAACCATGGCACTGATGTTGTTGTGTGTATCGGAGGAGCAGTAAACTATTGTCCTGGGCAATTGGGGGTTAAAGGGGTAGGGTACTAGATGGAATTCGTACCCTAGTGCTCTAACAAGGCTGTCTGTGACCCCTGGGGGAAGATGACGGGTCACGCAACGCACAGGCAGCCCAAAAACAAAAATAAACGTGCACGCAACCCCTCGTAGACCACGTGCGTGGAAAAATGAACCCGCACTACACTGTGGCACCCAGAAACACAAAAATAAGCGTACTCGTGATACACGCAGCCTACAATGACCTCTGAAGGGGTACGCGACACACGGGGCAAGCACAGTTGCTAAGTACGTGCGGAACTCACCGTCTGCCTGGAAAAAGAATGTGAAAAATACGCACGTGTGCGCTTTGGCAACACCCTGCCAAAAGAAGAATTGTACGCTGTCTGAGGAGACAGGACAAAAGGAGAAGTGAACACTGTTTGAGGAAACAGGCCCAAAAAAAGTAGAAAAATGAAAGCTGTCAGAGGTAACAGGGAGCACGAACTTGAAACGCTGTGAAGTAATCACGTGTGAACTGACAAAAAGTGCAGAATCCACCCACTCACTCTCCACAAAAAGCACGTACCAGGAAATGTTGTCCTACACGTACCTTTTAAACCGGCCCACACGTACACGTCACTTACGCGTGTATGCGCCCTTTCCTCCAATTTCCACGTGTGCTCTGTCATCACGTGCTATGAGGGAAACACCCGCGCACGTCACGTCACAGACGCGCTTACGCGCTAAGGGCCTTTGGTCCAATGAAATCACATACGTGCGCTGACGCGCTTACGCGCTAAGGGCCTTTCCTCGAATTACACGCTGACGTGCAAGATTTTCAAGTGCCAAATCACTCTGTATCAAGCTGGCCACGTGTTCACACACGGAAGACCACGCTCCTGCCCAGAAGGCCAAATTACTGCCCCCGAGAGCCCCAAGCTCGCTCCCACCTGCCATCTGTTGCTGCCTGATTGCCTGCTGCCCACGTGCCCTGCCATTTGCTGCCTGCACGTCAGCCAGGGGTGCTGTTGCTGTGACCACCCCTGCTGGAACTGAAGACTCCCGACTGGGATTCCTTCTCTCCACAGCCCAGCCCCAGGACCCAGTTGCCCACCCACTCCTGCCTCTGGGGTTGCCATGTCCAACACTACACCATCTGGCGGCACTGGCAACCCCCAGCCAGAGAGGCAGAGGGCCACCAGCTTCACTGCCACCGAAGTTGGTGTCCTGGTGGAGCAAGTCCTGGGGCAGTATGATGCCCTCATTGGAAGGTTGCACGCCGACAAGGAAGGACGGACCAGGATCTGGACGGACATCGTGACTGCCATCAACGCGGAGGGGGTGGCAGTCCGCGAATTCCATCATGTCAAGAAGCGCTGGGAGGACTTCAGGTCCAGGACCCTCAACAAGGCCCGGCGTCTCTGGAAGGCAGCGGATGCTAAGGGGCGCCGGAGCCACCTGTCGGAAGACCAAATGAGGGTCCTGGAACGCATATGCCCAGCGCTCCACGTCCAAGTCCTTGAGGGGCACACCCGTCTGGAGTCGAGCGGTAAGTGTACATGCATACTGATTGGAAGCTGTGCGTGCGGTGGTTTGCCAGTATGTCCAGGTTGCACATGTGGCTTTGTAGGACCATGTATGGATGTGTATGTACAGGGCCGTGAGGCTGACACATGCGAGTCCTTTCATGTGTGAGACACATGGAGGTGTATTTGTGGGTAAGCATGCAGGACAAATGCAGATGTGTGAGCACACATGTTTGAATGACTGTGTATATCAGTTGTCAAGGTTGTGGTGTCACACATGGATGTTGGTTCTAGCTGCATGTATCTGCACTGTGTACATGTGCATGTATGTGTATCTGACAAGTGTGCAACTGTCATGCAACATGGATGCATGTGAAACTGATATGTAGAAGACTGATTGCCAGATGTGACATGGATGCCGATCTCATCACTGCGACACTTGGTGGAGGTGTACACATGCATGTAAGTGTGGTGGCGTGTGTGCATGTCTAGTGCACTCCCTGTGTCTCATGTGATGTCTGGCTCACCTTTGCCTGCTCATGCTGTTGTATGTGTATGAATGGTGCTGGCTGTTGCGATATGGCTGTGGAATAGCTTGTGTGTGATTTGAAATTACATGTGTGTTGGGGATTGTGATGCCATGTCTGAAGTTTGACAATGACACTCGTGTGCAACTGTCATGTGTGTATGAGTCCATTGTACAGTGCCCTGATGCCTGTGTCCTATCTCTCCCTGTCTGCAGCGTCGACTGATGAAGAGTGCGGAGAGGGTGCTGTGGAGCACAGCGGCAGGGATCGCACCGCCAGCTGGAGACGCAAGGCCCGGCTCCCCTCCCAGGTTGTCATCTCGTCGGGGAATGAGGAGTCCGGTGCCGCGTCCCAGGTCGCAGCTGCCGAGGGGAGGTCTAAGAGGCGGAGGTCGGAGTTGGACTCCTCGGCAGCAGAAGGGGCAGCTGAGACCCCACAGGGCCCGACGGAGGAAAATGGCACTGAGTCATCCAGGTTGGTGGGGGGTTTGGTGGAGGAGGAGGCCGTGCAAGGGACAGAGACGGAGTCTGGAGGTGGGGATTCCACTGGTGCTAGTGGTGCCGTGCAGGGACAGGAGGCAGCACAGGCCGCCGCAGAGGTGCCTGTGTGTAATCCTGTCCCCGATCCTGTGACTGCATCATCTTGCACCAGCAGGGATACCTACGTCCAGATCCGTTTTCAGGCAGGGGATAAGCTTACGACAACTGGCCTTCCTCTGCCTGCGGACGTGGCTATCCGGGACCGGGTTGAGCCTGTCCTGGGTGGTGTGTCGTTGCGTCAACGGGCCATGCGAGGCGAAATGCAGTCTTTTCATGGGGAGACTACATGTTGTCTCGAATGGCTCGTTGACCACGTCGACCTACTGGGACAGGTCACCAGGGCCGGATTCCTCTGTTTGCTGGGCCTTGTTCCGACCCCCTCCTCAACTGAACCCCCTATGCGCCAGTCGTACTCCGTGCCATCTTCCCACCCATGTGTCACGTGGGTGCCCTGTGGAGCTGCCTCTGACCCTGCGGCCACGCTGGTGGAGGACACATCCCTGCCACAGTCGGGAGTCGGACATCCAGCAGGGGTGGCCACCTCAACAACTGCACCCCACCCGGAGGAGGATGTGCAGGCAGCAAGAGCCAGGGCACGGGCAGAGGCACAGCAGCCGCAGCAACAAGGTGCGAGCCATGATGGCTCAGGGCCTTGGGCATTGGAGGGGCAAGCATCGGCAAGAGGGCAGGAGGACCCAGGACGGGAAGTGTCTTCCGTGTGGCAGCGGTTATCCCATGCCATAGATGCAGAGCGGCAGCGAGCAGAAGAGGCACGGCTCACGATGGTCAGGGCGGAGAACTCCATGCGGAGGGCCCTGCGGCGGGCTGAGTGCCTCGAGGCAATTCACAGGGAGTTGGAGGAGAACATGTCGTCGTCCCTGCGAACCCTCGGGGCCATGGAAGAGGACCGCCTCGGGGACATTGAGCTGGAGTTCGATGATGCCCTGGCCCGGGACACCCAAAAGTGAGCCGTCGGACTAGCCTGCTGCCCTTGTAAATAGTTAGATAGTGTTAGGTTTCCTTTGGTTTTTTCTTTATTTTGGTTGCGCTTGGACAATGCACCACGTTTCTGTATATAGTTTTTCATTAGGTAGTATTTTTGATAGGTTTCATTTCTTCAGTTGGGATCATGGACCCTGGATTGTTCATCTGTATATAGTTCACTATTGGATTCATCTCTTTTTTTTGGATTTCCCCATGGAGCAATGGTTTTCACTTTTGTTTTTCCCTTGGATTTGCTTTGTTGGACTGTGACTTTGGACACCTTTCCTTTGGATTATGGGGGTGCAAGGGGACATGAGTGGGACATGAGTGGGGCCTGCTGGCAGGTGCCCCTCAGTGCTGGGGGCTGGTAGTGCTGGGGGACATGAGTGGGGGCCTGCTGGCAGGTGCCCCTGACTGCTGGGGGGTGGGGCTGCAAGGGGACATGAGTGGGGGCCTGCTGGCAGGTGCCCTGCACTGCTGGGGGGTGGGGGTGCAAGGGGACATGAGTGGGGGCCTGCTGGCAGGTGCCCCTCCGTGCTGGGGGGTGGGGGTGCTGGGGGACATGAGTGGGGGCCTGCTGGCAGGTGCCCCTGACTGCTGGGGGGTGGGGGTGCAAGGGGACATGAGTGGGGGCCTGCTGGCAAGTGCCCTGCACTGCTGGGGGGTGGGGGTGCAAGGGGACATGAGTGGGGGCCTGCTGGCAGGTGCCCCTCAGTGCTGGGGGTGGGGGTGCTGGGGGACATGAGTGGGACATGAGTGGGGGCCTGCTGGCGGGTGCCCTGCACTGCTGGGGGGTGGGGGTGCAAGGGGACATGAGTGGGAGCCTGCTGGCAGGTATCCCTGACTGCTGGGGGGTGGGGGTGCAGGGGGACATGTGTGGGGGCCTGCTGGCAGGTGCCCCGGACTGCTGGGGGTTGAGGGTGCTGGGGGACATGTGTGGGGGCCTGCTGGCAGGTGCCCCTAACTGCTGGGGGGTTCAGGGGGACATGTGTGGGGGCCTGCTGGCAGGTGCCCCTGACTGCTGGGGGGTGGGGTGCAGGGGGACATGTGTGGGACATGTGTGGGGGCCTGCTGGCAGGTGCCCCTGACTGCTGGGGCGTGGGGGTGCTGGGGGACATGTGTTGGGGCCTGCTGGTAGGTGCCCCTGACTGCTGGGGGGTGCAGGGGGACATGTGTGGGGGCCTGCTGGGAGGTGCCCCTGACTGCTGGGGGGTGGGGGTGCAGGGGGACGTGTGGGACATGTGTGGGGGCCTGCTGGCAGGTGCCCCTGACTGGTGGGGGGTGGGGGTGCTGGGGGACATTTGTGGGGGCCTGCTGGCAGGTGCCCCTGACTGCTGAGGGGTGGGGGTGCAGGGGGACAAGTGTGGGACATGAATGGGGGCCTGCTGGCAGGTGCCCCTGACTGCTGGGGGATGGGGGTGCAGGGGGACATGTGTGGGGGCCTGCTGGCAGGTGCCCCTGACTGCTGGGAGGTGGGGTTGCAGGGGGACATGTGTGGGACATGTGTGGGGGCCTGCTGGCAGGTGCCCCTGACTGCTGGGGGGTGGGGGTGCTGGGGGACATGTGTGGGGGCCTGCTGGCAGGTGCCCCTGACTGCTGGGGGGTGGGGGTGCAGGGAGACGTGTGGGGGCTGCTGGCACGTGCCCCTGACTGCTGGGGGGTGGGGGTGCAGGGGGACATGTGTGGGGTCCTGCTGGCAGGTGCCCCTGACTGCTGGGGGGTGGGGGTGCTGGGGGACATGTGTGGGGGCCTGCTGGCAGGTGCCCCTGACTGCTGGGGGGTAGGGGTGCAGGGGGACATGTGTGGGGGCCTGCTGGCAGGTGCCCCTGACTGCTGGGGGGTGGGGGTGCAGGGGGACATGTGTGGGACATGTGTGGGGGCCTGCTGGCAGGTGCCCCTGACTGCTGGGGGTGGGGGTGCTGGGGGACATGTGTGGGGGCCTGCTGGCAGGTGCCCCTGACTGCTAGGGGGTGGGGTGCTGGGGGACATGTGTGGGGACCTGCTGGCAGGTGCCCTGCACTGCTGGGTGCTGGGGGTGCTGGGAGACATGAGTTGGTGATCATATTGCAACGTGACATGTGGCTTGGCTGGGGGCATGCCCATGGTGGATCGGCTGCCTGCGGGACATGACCAGGGGTGCGGGGTAGTCCCCTGTTGTGTGGGCTGCCTGCAGGGGCCGTGGAGGGGGTAGAGGGGACACCTGGGAGGACCCACACTGCCAATTCACTTGCAGGACTCCCCACGCACCCCCGAAATACTCGTTCCCCGCTCTGACAGCAAAATCGCGTGTGAAACTTCATGCGCAGCCCGGTAATACACGTACCCTACTCCAATCGCGTGTGAAACTTCCCGCGCACCCCCGAAATACACATACCCAGGCCAATCGCGTGTGAAACTTCCCACGCACCCCTGAAATACACTACCAAGCCCAATCGCGTGTGAAACTTCCCGCGCACCCCCGAAATACACGTACCTAGGCCAATCGCGTGTGAAACTTCCTGTGCACCCCTGAAATACACGTACCAAGCCCAATTGCGTGTGAAACTTCCCGCGCACCCCTGAAATACACGTACCCAGGCCCAATCGCATGTGAAACCTCCCGTGCACCCCTGAAATACACGTACCCAGGCCCATCGCCTGTGAAAGTTCCCGCGCACCCCTGAAATACACGTACACAGGCCAAACACGTGTGAAACTTCCTACGCACCCCTGAAATACACGTACCCAGGCCATTCGCGTGTGAAACTTCTCCGCGCACCCCTGAAATACACGTACCCAGCCCAATCGCGTGTGAAACTTCCCGCGCACCCCAGAAATACACTACCAAGCCCAATCGCGTGTGAAACTTCCCACGCACCCCTGAAATACACGTACCCAGGCCCAATCGCGTGTGAAACTTCCCGCGCACCCCCGATATACACGTACCCTGGCCAATCGCGTGTGAAACTTCCCGCGCACCCCTGAAATACACGTACCCAGGTGTAAAGACTGGTAGGGGGTGTCTGTACTTCCGTGCTCTATATGGTAGAGGAGAGGCACAGGAGACTCTTTATAAGGTAGCAATGGACGAGCAATCAAGGCCTAGCTTCTCAGGAGGTGATGCGGGCTGGTTCTTAAGTATAGTGTAGTCCCCGAACCCCTACAAAGGAATGTCCACACACTGTATTACTGAAAACACAGTCTTTATATAATTAATATTCAAGGGTATGTACACGATCACAATAACGTACTTTGTACTCGGAAGTCAATAATGATAAATATATACAATTCTAAAGTGGTACCACCAATGTAAGTGCATCAACTGTACGGTTAAAATGTCACACAGATTAATAACGAGGAAACCAGCAATAGAGATTGGCCGGAACGTAAGATGGTTGAAACAATAGGCAGAAGGCTGACCCCTACCGCTAGGCACAGTTCTGTGTGGAGATCCCCCCACCTGGGCAACCTGTAAATCAAAATATCGCACAAGCCCAGTCCATATGTTCAATAGTCTCACTTCTTCCTATTAAGGTTTTACCCCCCCCCCAATGTACCTGGTGGAGTAGAGTTCTCCGACGATGCGTCGACCGATCCTTCTTGAGTGCCTCCCTTTCAGGCGGGAGCCACGGATCGTCGAGAGGTGTCGGGAAACTTGGTGTTCGGTGTCAGGGAATCGATGGCCCTTCTTGAGTGCCCTCCCTTTAAAGCAGGAGTCACGGGTCGTCGAACGTCCAATGGTGAACAGGGTGAACTACGGAAGGGAAGTGGCAGCTTCGTTCCTAGCGGTGCTCGTCGACGACAGAGCGTTGGCGTCCTGCAAGGAAGAGGCGTGCGGGGCACCTCAGTGACGATAGTTCTGGACCGCAAAGAGATGATGAAGAACTGTGGCCCAGCGAGGGCGTCGAGTCGTCGGCGTCTCTGTGGTCTTTAGGTGGCGGGAAACCCACTGGTGGATGCTCCTCGGCGCGTCGACGGTCAGGCCTTCTCCAGCGGGAGACAAGCGGGTGACGATGCAGACGAGAGCGTCCGATGATCAAGAAGTTCTTGGGCAAACGGGAGCACGGCGGCTCCGGTCGGCGACGGCGGTGGTCGACAGTGGCGGACAACAGTCCGAGTGCTTCTCCTTGGAGTTCCGCAGCAGTCCCCGTATCGGGTCGGCAGCCTGTCGAAGGTCTGTCTACCAGGGAGCGTTGGCAAAGATCAGCTGTGCACGATGGTCCCTTGTAGCTCGGGAAGAGGGCGCCTTACCAGGTCCTCTCTGGGTCAGTCCTTGGAAACACAGCAGCCTTCAGATTGCGAGGGAGAGCCCCAGCAATCCTTCTCGTCCAGCGGGGGTTTCAAGGTCAAGCGTCAGTTACTCCAGTTACTCGTCGTAGTGGACATCAGCTTCTGAACACGATTCCTAGCAGTGAGAGGTCCCCAGATATACTGTTGATCTCCCATTCATTCCGCTGGGACACACTCAAGCATCCAATCACGACTACGGGCATTCAGACAGGCAGGCAGCCAATCAGGCACACAAGGTATTCAGGCCATTCACTTCTCTCCATACACTCACAACAATTTATGTGTATTGGGACAAGTACCGAGCCATTCAACACTCCAAGCTGCATTCATACCGGTTTCGGGCAGGGGTGTCTCAGTCATTGTGTCAACCACCAGATACTAGACATCCACAACACAGAATGCATATTCGTCACACACTCTATTCACCCAGGTCCCACCCACAGGAGGTACCCACAACATACATCACCGGGAATGCTCCAGCTAGTCTGGCCGGGCCTTCACAACAACACCATATATGGCATTTCCACCCAACAGCCAGTCAGGGGGAAGGGACAGAGTCAGGGCTTCCCAGGACTTTGGGAAAACAAGGTAACAAGGTAAAGAGGCCACCAGGGCCATCTTGTTTTCCATCAGGAATCAACTGATCCCTATGGCAGGGCCGGGGTATCCCAAAATGGAGGATACTCCGTACACCTGTCAAACTCAGCATGGAGCTGCCACTAGCCCCTACCCTGCTCTGCGGGCCACCCACAGGTGCCCAAAAACATACACTAGGGGCACAGGGTTGTACCCCCACCCATGGGTGCCATAAGGGTATCCCACGGGTCCATTCACCAAACCAAAAGAAAGAGAGCTGCACCGCCAGGAGTCCCACATGAACTCCTGTGCGGAAAACATGACAGAACACACAATAAAAAGCAGTAAAGGACAAGGATACGGAGGCCCTGTCCCTCCGATGCATTTCCAGCATCACAGTCGACCCCCCCCCCCGCCAGACTGAGGTGGAGGGTGCCTAATCTCCCACGGGATAGACACCCTCATCCAGACGGTCAACATACCTTCTGGAAAGGCCATCTGCATTATCGTGACTCTTCCCTGGTCTGTGCTTTATGGTGAAGTCTAGCCCTTGCAGGCTAATGGACCACCTGAGCAGTTTCGGGTTCTCACCCTTCATCCGCATAAGCCACTTTAAGGGCCTGTGATCTGTTTGGACCTTGAAGGTAGACCCTGTAAGGTAGGGCCTAAAACGCCTAAGGCTCCAAAATATGCTAAAACATTCCTTTTCAACAGTAGCCCACCTAAGTTCTCCACCCTTGAATTGTCCACTGATGAATATGATAGGATGTTCTCTCCCTTTGTCATCTAACTGGGACAAGACAGCTCCAATTCTGGTGTCGCAGGACGATAAAGAGTCGTCTGTAGTCAGGCGCACACAACACGGGTGCCCGACACAAACTTTCTTTCAAGCCATCAAAGGCCCTCTGACAGTCTTCAGTCCAATTGACCTTCCTAGGCTGCTTGGGTGAAGTCAGAGCTGTCAGTGGTGCAGCTATGGTTCCATAGTCCGCCATGAAATTGCGATAGTACCCGGAGAGGCCCAAAAAGGCTCTCACCTGGTTTTGAGTAGTGGGAGTCTCCCAGTCCTGTACATCCTGTACCTTACTGGGGAGAGGTTGGATTTGACCCCCTCCTACCTCATGAACAAGATACGTGACTTTCCCCTGAGCTATCTGGCACTTGGTGGCCTTGATAGTGAGGTAAGCCCTCTTTAAGGCCTGCAACACTCTACCCAGATGTGTCAAGTGCTCTTCCCAAGTGGAACTGTAGACGGCAATGTCGTCTAAATAAGCCACACAAAAGGCTTCCAGCCCACTGAGAGCATGATTGACCAATCTCTGGAAGGTGGCAGGGGCATTCTTTAGCCCACAAGGCATGACCCTAAACTGGTAGAGTCCCTCTGGTGTTGAGAACGCCGTCTTTTCCTTGGCATGGTCCGTCAGAGCTATTTGCCAATAGCCTGAGGTGAGGTCAAAGGTGCTCACAAATTTGGCAGCACCTATGGTGTCCACGAGCTCATCAGCCCTGGGCAATGGGTGCGCGTCAGTTTTGGTGACGGCATTGATTCCTCGGTAGTCCACACAGAACCTCCAATCCTTGGCACCTGCCTGGGAACTTGCCTTGGGGACAAGGACCACGGGACTGGACCAGGGACTGGTTGAAGGTTCAATAACACCCAGATCCAACATCTTGGCAACCTCAGCCTGGATGTGGTTCTTAACCGTATCTGACATTCGGTAGCTCCTGCTCTTGACAGGCACGCTGTCACCAGTGTCAATCTCGTGCTTACACCACGGTGTAAGGCCTGGCGTCAGTGAAAACAGAGAGGCATACTGCTGGAGCAAAGTCCTGCAGGCCCTCTGCTCCTCGGTTGTCAAATCTGGAGAGAGCTGCACTCCCTCCACTGAGCCATCCTGAGGGTCACTATGCAGCAAATCAGGAAGGGGCTCACTCTCACCCTCTTCTTGCTCTGACACTAGCAAGAGACATGAGACTTCTGCTCGCCTGTGGAAAGGCTTGAGCCTATTGACATGGAATACCTGAGGGGCTACCCCTGGGACTCCCATGTCAACCAGATAGTTGACCTCGCCCATCTTGGAGATTATCCGGAAGGGTCCAGTCCATTTATCTGCCAATGCCCGAGGCTTAGTAGGCTCCATCACGAGAACCTCCTGTCCCGGAGTCCAATCCACTTGCAATGCTTTAAGGTCATGCCAGTATTTGTTCAATTCCTGGCTGGCCTTGAAATTCGCCGTTGCTTGACCCATCATCTCTGTCATCCTCCGTCTGACGCCTAATACATAGTCCCCCACTTGCTTGGCGGGACCGGGAGGGGTGGCTTCCAAACCTTCTCTGATCAAGGCGAGGGGCCCCCTCACAGGATGTCCAAAGAGTAACTCAAAGGGGCTTAAACCAACACCCTCTTGAGGTACCTCTCTGTAAGCAAACAGCAGGCATGGCAGGAGGAGATCCCATTTCCTCCTTAGGGGCTCTTCCAAAGCACCTAGCATGCCCTTCAGAGTTTTATTAAATCTCTCAACCAGACCATTGGTCTGGGGGTGGTAAGAGGTGGAGAACTTGTAGGTTACCCCACACTCTTTCCACATGGTTTTCATGTAACTAGACATGAAGTTGGATCCTCGGTCAGAGACATCCTCCTTGGGGAATCCAACACGGGTGAAAATGCCCAGGAGGGCCCGGGCAACCACCTTGGCCGTAACAGTCCAAAGGGGTATGGCCTCAGGGTACCTGGTGGCATGATCTACCAAAACCAGGATGCACCGATATCCACCGGACGTGGGAGGGTCAAGGGGACCGACAATGTTGATGCCCACCCTCTCAAACGGTGTGCCAACCACTGGCAATGGCTGCAGTGGGGCAATTACACTGCCTCCAGTCTTGCCAGACAACTGACAAGTTGGGCAGGTCCTGCAGTGGGACTCCACTTCTACTCCCATTCGAGGCCAGTAGAAATGGGCAGAGAGCCTCTGCTTAGTCTTCTTGGCACCAAAATGACCAGCCAAGGGCAACTCATGCGCCAACTGCAGTAGAAAGGGCCGGTAAACCTGGGGTACCACCAACCTCTTGAGGACACCAGGTTCAGGCTTAGTGGGCTCACTAACAAGGAGCTCACCCTCCCAATAAATCCGGAAAGTCCTAGGCACCTCTCCTTGTGCCTGGGACAGGGCCTGTCTCCTCAGACCCTCGAGAGAGGGACACTCTCTCTGTCCTTTACAGAAGTCTGCCCGGGAGGGTCCCCCTTCAGCTAACAGGCATTGAAGATCAGGATGATCCTCCGGGTTGAGAACCTCTCCCACAGGAGAGTCTTCTGGCTCTTCTCCCACAGGAGTTGAGACGGGGTTTACCACTGGACCCAGCCCGTCCGGAGCATGGATCCCAATGGGTGCTGTAGGAACAGCAGGAAGAGAAGGGGCTCCCTCCACAGAGGTGGCCTTCTTGCTCTTCCTTCGTCGTGCCTTAGGCCGCGCCTTCGGTTCGGGTACCTGACTCACAGCCAGACCCGGTGTCACGTGTGATCTAGTGACCGCAGCAGCAGTCATGGGGAGACCATCCGCGATCAATCCCAACTCGACTAGATCGTTACCTAACAGAATGTTAGCTGGGACATTGTCCTGAACCAGGACAGGAAGCTTTGCTGTCTTGTCTCCAATTACGAGTGTGACTCGGGCTACAGGTGATAATTTGGGAGGCCCACCAGCTAACCTGGTGGTTCCCAGAGGAGCATCTACATAGTCCTCTGGCTTGTGCAGGGTCCTGTCCACCACTGTCATGCTTGCCCCAGTATCTCTCAAACCATTAGAAGGCTGGCCATTCAGGAGGACACTTCTCAAAAATCTACCGGTGTTCTGTGGGATAGTCACCAGTACTTCCGCGTACTGATCCCAGGCCCCAAGAGACACTAAGGAAATCTCTACGGGAGCACCAAAGGTGATCCCTGTAGAGGAGGGGAGGACAGTGGCCTCCACCTCAGACATGGGGTAAGGGTAGGTCAGGCTGACAGCCTGTACTCCGAGTGCCTTACCTTTACACTTGGAGTCACCCCTTTTGTGATCCAGAGCCCCACAGTCCCAACAAGTGCCGGGTGTGCGGGGTACGGTACTGGAACCACCGGGAGCCTGCTTTGCAGCAGGTGGACCACTACTCTTATTCTGTTACACATTATCAACGTTGGTCATGGTGGCAAAGCCGTAGAATAGGGAGAACGGCGCATAACGTGATAATGCAGGCTCCCATAACGGCGACTTTTCCTAGAGACAACAACGGTCTAGTTGTTTCACGTACATCTGACGCACTCGCGTCGGGTCACGTGACTCCTGATAAGGAAGGAAGTGCTGTCTGTATATGCGTCGCTACTGCCTTTGTGGCCGCTCCGTAAGTTTGCGTCTAGGACTCACACTCCTTTCCTCTACTGACTCAGAATTTCTCCTTATTCCTTATTTCTGTTCTGATTTCTATTCCCTTGCTTAGACTCAGCTGCTGGCCGTATTTGGTGGGATTCGTGGGTTTTCTGGGGGGGTTGGCCGCCCGTGTTAGTGAGTACAATCAGACTCATCTCCCTTCAGTAGATTTCTCTCCCCGGCATTCTAAAGCTTACTTTCTATTCCCTGTTTGCTAGCGCTACCACATCCCCGGAACAGGACCGACTTCTCAAGCCCTCGGACACTTCCAAGAGCAGTCTCTTTCCTTAGAGGACACCCATCCTTAATCCCTTGTACGTGGTTTCACACTTCCCACTCTCACTTATTTCTCGCTACCAGTCTTCTTGTAACTTACCTGTTCTATCTTGTTCCCTTGGAAAGGTCTCCGACCCTCTTCGTTGTCCAGCGTGCATAGAGGATCCGTCCAGACTGCCACCTCCCGTTCCGAAGAGTTGCAGCGGCTCAGGGTTTTTTCCCCCAGGAGGGTTTCCCTGGAGATCCTGCTCTCCTCCTAACTGGTTTATCATTCAGGGAGTTGGGAAGCAGGACTCCCACGGGGGATTCATCCATTTCCACGACATCCGCCAGTTGTCTCCATTCCGGGTCGCAGTCTGCCCAGGTTAGTGCAATTTGTTACCGATTTGACAGTTAGCGACGCCAAAAACAGACTGGCCGCGGCAGACGGCAATCTGAAATGGAACAACAGATGCACCAACTTATGGCGGCAATGCAGTCCATGACATTGGAAATGCAGACTTTAAAACAGGATAACTCGCAATTAAAACAACAGTTAGGTCGGGCATTTTCTGATCTTCCTCCGTCAACATTCCAGACGTGAATCCGCTTAAGTTAAAAGAGTTTCTTGACAGCTGCAATGTTCAGTTCACCTTTAAACCTAGATTTTTTCCCACAGAAAGATAAGGTGGGATTCGTTATTTCCCAGCTATCAGGCCCAGCCTTAGCATGGGCTACCCCCTTGGTAACTTCGGGAAATATCATTCTCGATTCCTATGCTGCTTTCATCAATAGCTTGAAAACCATGTTTGGTCGTAAAGAAATTTCAGTTTCAATTCAGGAAAAATTACTTGATTTAAAGCAGGGATCTAGAGACCTCATCTCATATATCACACTTTTTAAACAATTGTCTTCAGAGACAGGATGGCCAGATGATGGTCTGGTTACTTTGTTTCGACGAGGGCTCTCAGAAGAGCTCAAAGACGAGGTGTCCAAGGTCCCTAGACCAGCCAATTTGGCAGAGATGATTTCGATCTCTATGCAGATAGACTATAGATTGCAAGAACGCCATCAGGAGAAAAAGAAGGGAAAAGCTTCTTGGGTTCATATGGAATTTTTTCCCGGAACTACCAAGACACACTCTCCAGAAGAGCCAATGCAAATTGGGACCTTGAAGGGCCCTCTTTCCAACTCCGAAAGGGAGAAAAGAAAGACTTGCGGTCTGTATATGTATTGTGGTTCTTCCTTACACCTTCTAAGAGACTGCCCACTTATTCCACCACGTAGAACTCCATCTCAGCTTTCGGGAAACGCAAGAACCCTACCGTAGGGGGAACCACGGTAGGAGTCTTTCGACAGGGTTCCCCTACTAACAAGAATTCTTCCTCAGTTCCTGGACAGGTAGAGCAGTCTATGGTTGTGATTTCTTTAACTATAACCCTTCCAACTATCATCCTTACTAATGTCCTTTCACTGATTGATTGCGGGGCGGCAGGCAATTTTGTTGATGATGCATGGGCGACCAAGAAAGGAATTCCTAGGGTTGACAAGATACTAGCCACTCCAGTTCAAGGGGTTGATGGGACACCTTTGAATTCAGGTCTTATCAGGGAACAAACCGAACCTTTACATTGTGCTGTAGGGACACATCAAGAAAATATAGAATTTGATCTCATCCGGACGGCACATTTTCCAATAATCTTGGGGCTCCCGTGGTTGAGATTACATAATCCCATCATCAACTGGTCAGCGGGCACTCTCTTTTTAGGCTCGGAGTATTGCACCACTCATCGTTTGTCCCATACTACAGTAGGAGTACATATTCCGTCTGAAATAGAAAGATGTCTGAGCATTCCATCTATTAGTCACATTAGTAGGATTCCTGATTGTCATCAGTGATTTCTGTCAGTTTTCTCTAACCCCAAATTTCCTACTCTTCCACCTCATCGCAGAGATGATTGTCGTATTGACCTATTGCCTGATGAGCCTATTCCTTTCGACCGCATGTATGTACTATCCCAGAAAGAAAAGGCTGCTCTAAAATAAATATCTGCATTAAAACCTACAAAATGGGTTGATCTCAGAATCCACTTCTCCTGCGGGTGCATCACTATTTTTTATTCCAAAAAAGGACTCAGAAGAATTACGACCGTGTATTGATTTCCCCGGTCTAAACTGGATCACAATCCCAGACAAGTACCCCATGCCACTCATTACTGACATCTTTGAGGCCGTTCAAGGGGCCTCGGTTTACACCAAACTTGATCTCAGGGGAGCTTATCATCTCATCAGGATAACACCGGGAGATGAATGGAAAACAGCATTCAGCACTCCCTTTGGCCATTACCAATATCACGTCATGCCCTTCGGGCTAGTTAACGCACCGGCGATCTTTCAAAGATTTATGGACCACCTATTTTCTGATGTCCTCCTTCACTTTGTCATAATTTATCGCGGTGACATCTTGATTTTCTCTAAAAACAAGGAAGAACACATCAGTCATGTAAACCTCATATTATCTCGTCTGGAAGAAAATCAATTATATTGTAAAGCAGAAAAGTGCGAATTTCACCAGAGCCAAGTTAAATTTCTAGGATTTGTGCTGTCCCCTCAAGGGATTTCTATGGACCCCAGAAAGGTTTCCTCAGTATTGGATTGGCCTCCTCCATCGTCAATAAAAGAAATCCAGAGGTTTCTAGGATTCACTAATTTCTACCGTAAATTTATCCCAAGCTTTTCAGAAACCGTTCAACCCATAACCAGACTGCTTAAGAAGGGAGTTTCCTTCGAATGGAATATTGAGGCGCAGACAGCCTTAAAAAAACTTAAACGTCTTTTTACTTCTGCTGAGATATTGGCTACCCCGGATCAAAATCGACCCTTCATGGTAAAGTCGGATGCCTCTCACCATGCTCTGGGGTCCGTGTTACTCCAGAAGAACGAACAAGGAGACGAGAAACCAGTAGCTTATCTATCCAAGACATTCAATCGGTCGGAAGAAAACTATTCCGTTCTTGAAAAAGAATTATTGGCCATTAAAAGAGCCTTTGAAGAGTGGAGACATTTGCTCTTGGGAACGAAGTATCCAGTGGAAGTGCGCACGGATCACCAGAACCTTAAGGTGCTGCAGCAAGCATATACCACGAATAGCAGGCAGGCAAGATGGGCACATTTTTTTTGCCTTTTAGGATCGAGTTCACCTACCTCCCTGGTAATCGTAATCTTCGGGCAGATGCTCTTTCACGAAAAGACTACTCCTCCTATAAATTCTCTCCAGAACCCTTATTTGCCAAAGCTAAATTTGTCGCAATGACGGGTGACTTTCTTCAAGAACTAAGACTGGCCACGTGCCAAAACAGACAAATATGCGAAGAGTTAGCTGATCTTCACTCGCTCAATTTGACCCAAGGTTGCTACTTTCACAAGGATCAAGTTCTTGTACCTTCTGCATCCTTACAAAAACAAGTGCTCCACATGTGCCATGATTCCAAGGCTGCAGGACACAGAGGAGTTCGAAACACTCTAGAGTTTTCGACATTTCTGGTGGCCCGCGATAAGGAGTGATGTAAATGATTATGTCTCTGCCTGTGTCGTGTGTCAACAGTCTAAAACTCCTTGTGTGTCTCCATACGGTCTGTTAAACCGTATGCCTATCCCAGATAGACCCTGGAAGTACATTTCTACGGATTTTATTGTTCATCTTCCCGTTTCATCTCAACACACGACCATTATGGTAACTGTCGATTACCTCACTAAAGTGGCTCACTTTTCTCCTCTTCACAAGCTTCCTGGGGCAGAACAGATGGCAAAGATATTTTTAGCGGAAATATTCTCCCGACATGGCCTTCCAGACACCATTGTTTCCGATAGGGGTTCTCAATACACCTCTAAATTCTGGAGAATTTTATGTCGGAAATTGGGCATCAAGAGATCCCTTAGTTCCGGATACCACCCGCAGACCAACGGTCAGACGGAACGCTTGAACCAGACATTGGAAGGGTATCTACGATGCTTTGTCTCCACAGCTCAAGACGACTGGCTGGAGTTGCTTCCACTAGCAGAATTCGCATACAATAATGCGTATCATTCTGCATTGAAGACTACTCCTTTCCATTGCTCTTATGGTTATCACCCTTCCTTTCTCCCTACCATCTCTCCTTCTTTGTCACAATGCCCAGGGGTCAACCACATTATGAGCAACATTCAGGAAGGTCATCGCTTGGCCCGCAGGTCTTTGAAGGACGCTCAGGACCGAGCCAAACGATATGCAGATCGTCATCGCAGACCGATACCTACACTTCAGGAGGGCGACCTGGTTTGGCTGGCTTCCCGTTTTCTCCCCAAATATTTAGTTCCTTCTAAATTGTCTCCTCGATTTTTTTGGTCTCTTTAAGATCCTCTCCTTGGTAGGATCTTCGGCGGTACGTTTAGAGCTGCCTCATTCTTGGTCTCGAATGCACCCGGTCTTCCACATCTCCCAGATTAAACTATCCATACCAGACCGTTTTGCGCGAAGACCTAATTCTCACCCTCCTCCAGTGGACACAGACAGAGGTCCGGAATACGAAGTGGCCAATATCTGTGACTCAAGATTCAATCGAGGTCGACTTCAGTTCCTTATTGACTGGAAAGGGTACTCATCTTCAGAAAGGACGTGGGAAAACGCTTTGGGGGTTCATGCCCCCAAATTGGTGAAAAGGTTCTACCGTTTCCACCCCGGAAAACCAGGAGCACCCCCCCAGAGGAGGGGTCATACTGTTACACATTATCAACGTTGGTCATGGTGGTAAAGCCGTAGAATAGGGAGAACGACGCATAACATGATAATGCAGGCTCCCATAACGGCGACTTTTCCTAGAGACAACAACGGTCTAGTTGTTTCACGTACATCTGACGCACTCGCGTCGGGTCACGTGACTCCTGATAAGGAAGGAAGTGCTGTCTGTATACGCGTCGCTACTGCCTTTGTGGACGCTCCGTAAGTTTGCTTCTAGGACTCACACTCCATTCCTCTACTGACTCAGAGTTTCTCCTTATTCCTTACTTCTGTTCTGATTTCTATTCCCTTCCTTAGACTCAGCTGCTGGCCCTATTTGGTGGGATTCGTGGGTTTTCTGGCGAGTTGGCCGCCCGTGTTAGTGAGTACAATCAGACTCATCTCCCTTCAGTAGATTTCTCTCCCCGGCATTCTAAAGCTTACTTTCTATTCTCTGTTTGCTAGCGCCACCACATCTCCGGAACAGAACCGACTTCTCAAGCCCTCGGACTCTTCAGAGAGCAGTTTCTTTCCTTAGAGGACACCCTCCTTAATCCCTTGTACGTGGTTTCACACTTCTCACTCTCACTTATTTCTGACTACCAGTCTTCCTGTAACTTGCCTGTTCTATCTTGTTTCCTTGGAAATGTCTCCGACCCTCTTCGTTGTCCAGCGCGCATAGAGGATCCGTCCAGACCTCCACCTCCCGTTCCGAAGAGTTGCAGCGGTTCAGGGTTTTTTCCCCCAGGAGGGTTTCCCTGGGGATCCTGCTCTCCTCCTAACTGGTCTATCATTCAGGGAGTTGGGAAGCAGGACTCTCACGGGGATTCATCCATTTCCACGACATCCGCCACTTGTCTCCATTCCGGGTCGCAGTCTGCCCAGGTTAGTGCAATTTATTACCGATTTCACATATTCCCACCCACAGATGACTTATCCCCACTAGATTTTTGGGTCTTAGGAGAGGAGGGTTTAGGTTTATTCAACTGTGACTGCTTTTGGGACTCCTCCGCTTTCTGAGAGGCCCCTTTTTCTTTGTCCTTGTCCTTCCCACTGGAGTCCTTAGGGGACACCCGGTGGGAGACCCACTTGTCAGCTAACCTAGCCAGCTTAAAGGGATCCAAAATGTTCTGGTCAGCAACATACTGACGCAGCTCCGGTGAACAGGCTTCAGAAAAATGCTCAAAAAACAATAGGTGGGACAATTCAACGAAAGTTTTCACCTTGTAACCATCAATCCACCCCATCATATTCATGTGCGCAGTACTCATCCAGTCAACCCAAGACACATTCTCTCTTTTCTTAAAATCCCTGAACCTTTTAAAGTATTGGGTAGGCATCTTGCCAAACTTGGCAATCAAAGCAGATTTCATACACTCATACTGACCCCTTTTTTCCACACTCAGCTTCAGAATACAGTCATATCCAGTTTGAGGCACTCTGCTTAGAAAACACTTAACCCAATCTCTTTTGTCAACATCATGAATTGCACACGCCATTTCAAATGCTTCAATCCATTGGAGGATATCAGAACCCTCCCAAAACACACCAACCAAATCCTTCATAAATTTAGTTGCTGGGGACCTGACAATCTCGCTGGATTTCGCTGAAGTCTCCACTCGAGCTTTCTCTAGCTGGATTCTCTGACATTCAGTGTCCTTGTCTTTGAGTTCAAGATCCCTATTCTTGAGTTCAACCTGTTGAGCCAGCTCCTCTTTCTTAATTTAGCATCTATTTCCAACTTGTGATATTCAAAGGCCAATTTCATCCTTAATAACTCAAGTTCCAAGGAATTGCTGGGGTTCGGAACAGAGGCTGCAGGAATGGCGACATTCCCAGAAACAGATTCAGTAGAAACCCCAGGGGCAGAGTCCTCATTGGTTGCATTCCCCACCTCATCAAGAGTTTCACCATCGGTCTGGTAGTCCACCAGGGCAGCTATCAGCTCAGCCCTAGACTTATCCACAAAGTCTAACTCCCTGGCTTCACAAGCACTCAGGAGAGCCTCTAAGCTCATCCGAGGCAATTTACCATTCGCAATAGACTCCATTGCTTGTAGTGCAGTTATTTTGTACACACCCAAACCTTAATCTAATAAAGTGCGGATATTTTGTAAGTGGCACGGTTATTCACTGAGTCTTAAAACCATAAGCAGCCCACCGCTGCCACCAGTGTAAAGACTGGTAGGGTGTGTCTGTACTTCCGCTCTCTATATGGTAGAGGAGAGGCACAGCAGACCCCAGCCAAAGATTCTCTATAAGGTAGGAATGGACGAGCAATCAAGGCCTAGCTTCTCAGGAGGTGATGCGGGCTGGTTCTTAAGTACAGTGTAGTCCCCGAACCCCCACAAAGGAATGTCCACACACTGTATTACTGAAAACACAGTGTTTATATAATTAATATTCAAGGGTATGTAAACAATCACAATAACGCACTTTGTACTCGGAAGTCAATAATGATAAATATATACAATTCTAAAGTGGTGCCACCAATGTTATCAAATCTCATTAAAGTGCATCATATGTACGGTTAAAATGTCACACAGATTAATAACGAGGAAACCAGCAATAGAGATAGGCCGGAACGTAAGATGGTTGAAACAATAGGCAGAAGGCTGACCCCTACCGCTAGGCACAGTTCTGTGTGGAGATCCCCCCACCTGGGCAACCTGTAAATCAAGATATCGCACAAGCCCAGTCCATATGTTCGATAGCCTCACTTCTTCCTTTCAAGGTTTTACCCCCCCAATGTACCTGGTGGAGTAGAGTTCTCCGACAATGCGTCAACCGATCCTTCTTGAGTGCCTTCCTTTCAGGTGGGAGCAACGGATCGTCGAGAGGTGTCGGGGAACTTGGCGTTCGGTGTCGGGGAATCGACAGCCCTTCTTGCGTGCCCTCCCTTTAAAGCAGGAGTCACGGGTCATCGAATGTCCGATGGTGAACAGGGTGAACTACGGCAGGGAAGTGGCAGCTTCGTTCCTAGCGGTGCTCGTCGACGTTGGCGTCCTGCAAGGAAGAGGCGTGCGGGGCACCTCGGTGACAATAGTTCTGGACCGCAAAGAGATGATGAAGAACTGTGGCCCAGCGAGGGCGTCGAGTCGTCGGCGTCTCTGTGGTCTTTAGGTGGCGGGAAACCCACAGGTGGATGTTCCTCGGCGCGTCAACAGTCAGGCCTTCTCCAGCGAGAGACAAGCGGGTGATGATACAGACGAGAGCGTCCGATGATCAATTGAAGTTCTTAGGCAAACGGGAGCACGGTGGCTCCGGTCGGCGACGGCGGTCGTCGACAATGGCGGACAACAGTCCGAGTGCTTCTCCTTGGAGTTCCTCAGCAGTCCCCGTATCGGGTCTGCACCCTGTCGAAGGTCTGTCTACCAGGGAGCATTGGCAAAGATCAGCTGTGCACGATGGTCCCTCGTAGCTCGGGAAGAGGGTGCCTTACCAGGTCCTTTCTGGGTCAGTCCTTGGAAACACAGCAGCCTTCAGATTGCGAGGGAGAGCCCCAGCACTCCTTCTCGTCCAGCGGGTGTTTCAAGGTCAAGCGTCAGTTACTCCAGTTACTCGTCGTAGTGGACTTCAGCTTCTGAACACGATTCCTAGCAGTGGAAGGTCCCCAGATATACTGTTGATCTCCCATTCATTCCGCTGGGACACACTCAAACATCCAATCACGACTACGGGCATTCAGGCAGGTAGGCAGCCAATCAGGCACACGAGGTATTCAGGCCATTCACTTCTCTCCAGACACTCACAACAAGTTATGTGTATTGGGACAAGTACCGAGCTATTCAACACTCCAAACTGCATTCATACCGGTTTCGGGCAGGGGTGTCTCAGTCATTGTGTCAACCACCAGATACTAGACATCCACAACACAGAATGCATATTCGTCACACACTCTATTCACCCAGGTCCCACCCACAGGAGGTACCCACAACATACATCACCGGGAAGGCTCCAGCTAGTCTGGCCGGGCCTTCACAACAACACCATATATGGCATTTCCACCCAACAGCCAGTCAGGGGGAAGGGACAGAGTTAGGGCTTCCCAGGACTTTGGGAAAACAAGGTAATGGGTAATAGAAAGCAAGAGGCCACCGGGGCCATCTTGTTTTCCATCAGGAATCAACTGATCCCAATGGCAGGGCTGGGGTATCCCAAAATGGAGGATACTCCGTACACCTGTCAAACTCAGCATGGAGCTGCCACCAGCCCCTACCCTGCTCTGCGGGCCACCCATAGGTGCCCAAAAACATACACTAGGGGCACAGGCTTGTACCCCCACCCATGGTGCCATAAGGGTATCCCACGGGTCCGTTCACCAAACCAAAAGAAAGAGAGCTGCACCGCCAGGAGTCCCACATGAACTCCTGTGCGGAAAACATGACAGAACACACGATACAAAGCAGTAAAGGACAAGGATACAGAGGCCCTGTCCCTCCGATGCATTTCCAGCATCACACCAGGCCATTCGCGTGTGAAGCTTCCCGCGCACCCCCGAAATACACGTACCCAGGCCAATCGCGTATGAAACTTCCCACGCACCCCTGAAATACACGTACACAGGCCAATCGCGTGTGGAACTTCCCGCGCACCCCTGAAATACACATACCCAGGCCAATCGCGTGTGAAACTTCCCGCGGTAAATTCCTATTTTCATATATTCAAAAAATTGGGCCCATCTTCTCCAAAATGATCTTTCCGAATCTAGAATGGCAGCTGTCCGTTTTTCCATTGTAAGAATAGGCCATATTTTAGTGAAACACAATGTTTAGAAGGAGCAAAGTTTTCATTCCAGAACACTGCAATTCCCAATTTAGCTGTCAAAAACAACTGGGTAGCTAAATAGCTGCTCCCAATAATTGGAAGAGGGGTGTATTTGGGATATTCAGACCTGTTATTTCCTTTACTTTGTTTGTAACCTCTAACCAAAAGCTCGGTAAATTGGATCACTCTCAGAAAATATAGACTAATATACCTTTGTTTCCACACCCTGCAATCTCTATCTGAAACGTTGCAGCTAATACAATGCAATCGATCAGAGGTAAGATACAATGAAGCAATATCTAGTTACCATGTGATCTTACTCTCTTATGTATGCCCTCCCATTGTTCTTTTATCAGAACTTGCAATTCATCTTGCCATCTCTTATGATGGGTCCATTAACCCTTTTTATCAGTTCCACAAAGATCCATTATAAATCAAAAATCAGCCTTTTTGTTGAATTTGCTTCTTGGCTAAACTTCGCTAATGGTGAGCTCTCCTTCATCTCTCCTAATCTTACTAGGGTTTGGAGAGCCAGGTGTCTTCACTACCAATATCTGAAGCATTCCATTCACCCTAAATCCAAATCCTTCTTGCAATTATCAAAGGAATTAATTTCCCCATTCTCAAAATGTTCTTCTGCTTTCAAACAGCCATGTTTGTTTCATAACTCTTAAGCCCAGGTGAAAAGTTAACATTTCCTCAAACAACGTAAAGGGAGATGGAAAGCAGAGAAGGCCCTACGTTTTGGCAATTGTTCCCCATGCAGCCAGAGTGGGCTTACCAATAACATTAATGTATGAATTCAGGGCTCTTTCTTCTTAGGTGCAAATATATTTCAATGAATTGTTACAATGCCTACCATGGCCATTGCTTAGGAGCTACATTTCATTTTTCCAAAGACAAATGTAATAAAATAATGGGGGATCTTCTTATATTTGCAAAAGTCAACCATTGTAAGCTATAGGAGGCGATTTTATTGTTATTTTATGGGAATGGGTTGGTTGGTCCAGCCCTAGTGAATGAATAAGAGGCAGCTTATGGTAACATGCTCCATTTGGTATGCCACCCATATGGGCACCCTGACCATGTTTTATATGTCATGAGCCACTGATCTTCACTCTTAAACAGAAGAATCCTCACTCTTAAACAGAAAAAAATTTGCATAGAAGACGTTTTAGTTGAAAACGTTGGAGAAGTAGCAAATATCCGATGGTTCTGAAATTTCAGCTAAGTGATGACATTCCTGAGAGCAGTATCAAGGGTATCTGTCAAGGACCACAATCCGGATTTAGCATCATGTGCCAGATATCGACCACTGCCCCCGACTCGCAGTATGCTTAAAGACATGCTCTTTGCGATTAGGCACATGAAACTTGAGCAATTCAAAGTCTGACATTCACAGCTCCTAGAACATAAAGCTCAGCCAACCTCGGGCTGACAGCGGCAAGTGTCACATAATAAACAGGATGAAATTTATAAGCTCCACTTTTGGGGCACATCACAGGTCTAGCCCCAGCAATACGCCAGAGTCAGACACCAAAGTAAACAAAAAAAACGTACCATAGGAGAAGCTGAGCCAGGACAGATTGAAACCAGGCCGAAGTCTGCCGCTCTATCGACTCAGTGCACTGAGCTACTTGGCGATATACTGCACAATCCTAGGCAACTAGGAGAGCTGTAGTTCGCCTGGCCTCAGATATATGATAAGCCACTAACATCCCACACACAGCTGCCGTGCATGTCATGCTGACAGGGCCAATTAGTTGTCCTTCTACAATGTAAATAGATGGCCAGCCCAGTGGGAGGTGTGAAAGTAAGGAGACAGACTTTGAATACAGAGAAAGAGAGATGGACAAGCATTGCAAGATGCAAATGAACGAGGAGGGGGACATTGGAGTGCAAGAAGGGAGAGGCAGCTGATTGGTTGGCGAGGTGGAGAGATGGATAAAGAGAGAGACAGAGAGCGTGAGAAAGGTAGGAGAGGAGGTGGAAAGAAAACATCAGTGAACTCAGGAAGGGGAGAAGGTGAAACACTATCAAAATGGATATAGCGCAGGGGGCAAGGAATGAGTGGAAGAACAGAATAACAGAAGAAAGGAAGTGGAGCCCTTTAAGACCTTAGTCAGGAGAATTATCATAATCCGGTGGTGAAAAGCTGGACTGATGGCCTGTGACAAACTTTAAGTAAACGCTCAAAGAGCTGAGAGTGGTGGGGAAACTTTGGGACTCAAAAAGGTGTGCAACGAAAGTTGTATGGAATCCTGGCCTGATACCTGACCCCTCTTAGATAACCTAAGAGCTCCTGATAGGGGCATCTGGAATCTAAATCTAAGAGAACCAGTGTGATAGCTGGAACACCCCTGCAGTAGGCAAGAAAAGTAAACAGCCAAGAAAGAAGTGGTTGGGACACTGCAAAATCCCAGAGGACTGTGTCTGTTTGAACCTCCTGGGGACAGGCCTTGATGAGGTATAGAAGTAAAAACATAGGACCACTGTCTTAAAGGGCATTAAGGAGTGGGTTGGATCCCACATTGCTTGTTTTAATGTTTTCATTCCCATCACTCTTGTACCAGCCAAGTTTTTATGAAATAAATCAAATATAGAAGTCACTTTCGGTCTTGAGTCTTCTGTTAATCCCTTTTCCATCACATTTCCTATTTACCTGATGCACCTAGACACAGGCATGCACTACATGGGCTTTTTCTTACTGATGAAGACATGTAATGCATCTTTCCCAGTGCTGCAAATGTGTCTATTTTATGTAAACAATCTTTTGCTGCCTTTCATTTGTGCCCACGCTTTCCTACGGCTAATTCCTTGCTTTCCACCCACCTTGCCCTCGATCCATCCCCTGCAACCCTTCCACACAGGATTGCAGATGATTGGCCACAAGGGACTCTTGACCCATTTCAGGCCTAGTTCCCCATTCCTTGGGCCAAAGTTCAGTTTCTGCAGCAAGGAGTGAGGTGAAAGAGCATGTGCTGCAGAATGTGTTTGTTTTAATTAAAAGAACTGACCTTTTATTTGTATCTGCACTTCCGCCATCTAATTTCCTCAATTTAAGTTGGCTAACGATCCCCTCCCACTGCCCCCTGCAGCTCCATTTCCCCGCCTATCTGTAATCCCACACTTCCTCTGAAATATTTCCCTCCAGCAACTAGGCTCCTGATAATTTTTCAGTTCCCTCTGCACCCCAGTTCCCTCTTGCAGCTGTTAGCCTCAAGATGAACATGACCCATTGCAGGCGTATCCAGTCTGCTCGGCCTAAGCAGGTACTCTAATTTAAAATAACTCTTGCCATCTTTGTTGTCCCTGTGCTTTCCACAGTTAATTTCCCCCAGACTACCTCTCCCTTCGTAGCTCCTTGTGCAACCCAGATTGCAGCTGATAGGCCATGAGGGTCGGATGGCACATTCTCACCACACTACTACACAGGACTCCCCAGGCAGTCTTGTCTGGGCAGCGGGTGCAGGGCAAAGACATGGGCTGACTCTATTCATTGTGTCACCCAGGTTCTGTCTCCCAACACTGAATGGCCTAGAGCAATACGATTCGAAGACCAGATAAGGACGATGCACTGCTGTATGCACTTTGCCTCCTGGTGTCTCACTACTGTTCTGCTCATAGGTGCCCCCACTGTAATTTGCACCCTTCTGTTTATTTGCTCCCAGGCCTCCCACTGTATTTTTTCTCCATTTGTCCTACTGTGATTTTGCTGTTAGGGGTCCCACTGCAATATGTGCCCTACTGTGATTTTGCTCTCAGATTTCCCATTGTAATTTGTGCCATATTGTAATTGTGCTCTATTTTATCCCACTAAATTTCTGCTATATGGTATCCTACTAGATGTTGCTCCCAGGTGTCCAACTTTAATTCCTAATCTACTATGATTTTTCTCTGTTTTCTCAATGTAATTTTGCTTACAGTTGTCCATCTGTACTTTTGTGATCTTGGTACCTGGTGCCCCACTGTGATTTTTCTTCCAGGTATCACTCTGTAATATTACTCCTGGGAGTCCCACTGTAATTTGTCCCCTGCTGTGATTTTGCTCCCTCTTTCTTCATTGTTATTTTGCTACCTGTTGTCACCTATTGTAATGTAACTAACAGCGTTCCCACTTTAATGTTTTCCTTACTGTGATTTCCCTGTCTCCGACTGTAATTCTAACTTAATTTTCCCCAATATAATTCATGCCCTGGTGTGATTGTGCAACTTGGTGATTAACTGTCATTTTCTCCCTGCTGTCCCAATATATTATGCTGCCAAGTGTTTTTCTGTGACTTTGCTCTCAGATTTCCCACTGTGATTTTGCTACCAGGTGTCTGCCCATAATTTTGCTCCTTTGTGTCCCGCTGTGACCTTGCTCCTTGCACTGTAGTCTCACTTATAGGTGTGCCTTTCCTCTTGCAGTTGCGCGATTGTAAATTGTTCCCAGGTGTCCCACTGTGATTTTTCTTCTGGATGTTGTGTTCTTTCTCCCAGGCATCCGATGGTGCCAAACACCCTGGCCCAACCACCTTGCCACTCCCAGGAGTGTTTCCTTGGTCTTCCTGTGTTGAGCTGCTCTTAGACCCCTGAGTCTATTCGCACCACTGTGATCCCGCTGACATAACTCTTATCTTTCCCTACTCCAACCATATTGTTTGCCTCCAGAATGACCCACATATAGAAAACATGCAAGCCAAGTCACACATTCTGCAATGCCACCCAGTAGTCATTGCTCAAATAATTTCACCTCCAATTCTGAGCCACATCAGCAAGACATTGTAGGTATGCAAATTAGCAGAAAATGCAAGCCTTTTTCTCCAAGAAATGGTCTTAGTCTTAAAGGGCAGTGCTACTTTATACATAGCTTAATCAACCCAAGACAGACATTTTGCAAGGCTGTCAGGACAACTACATAGCGGGTTTCACTTTTATTAGGGATCATCAGTGCAGTGTAGACTTGAGAGCCTTGTGTTTGGAGCATTAGGGCATGTAAAGAAAATAACCAAAAAAGTGTCTCAAATGGACTATCCTACTTCCACATTTCAGGTGAAAGTTTTTTTTCAATCCTTTTTAAACCCACCTTAACTTTTTTGGTGCTCACAACATTAACCTTATAGAGGCATAGAAATGAGAGTGGTTGCAGAATCTCCTATGACAGGCCTTATTGGATAATCGAATCCACCAAGAACGCTACATGTGAATGCGGCAGGCCTCCACCCAGCCCTCCGTACCTGTAGAGATGGCAGCCTCCAGGTCGTAGCTGAAGTGGGACAGTTGCCCCAGGAAGAAGTGGGCGGCGGGTCGAGGGAGAGCTCCATTGCATCCAGAGAGAAGCCAGAGACTGCGGCGCCATCCCTGTCACGGGTGCCTGTGAAGGCTGCGACTCTGGCTGCAGGATGCAGCGAGGGTGGATGTGGCACCAAGGGGTGCCGTGTCAATCACAACACTGTCAGGCTGTGTCTGTTGTAGACTGCCCCCACAGGGAGCCACCACTAACCCGCCAGGGACTCTTTGGGCCTCATCACGAGGTAGGAGGTAAGGGATTACCGGCACCGGTAAGGGTGCCGGTAATCCCTTACCTCCACATTCAGAGGCCCCTTAGAGGGTCCCTTCCTTAATGCCTGGTCTGACCAGGTGTTAAGGACGGGACCCGCTAAGGGACTTCAGAGCTAATAACGGTACCGCAAATTGCGGTACCGTTATTAGCTACTTCCCCATTCCCATTGAGCCCTCTTGGGGCTCAAATGGGAATGGGGAATGGTTCTCGGAATGGGGACTTACCGGCTCCTCCAAGGTTGGAATGACCCGGTAACTTCCCATTCCGAGAACCCGGACCCGGTATGCGGTTGTTAGGCAGAAACCTGTGCAGTTCCCTTTGGGACCACTGCAAAATATTTAGGACTACAGGTGTTAGCAGTAAACCCACCTGGTAGCAGTCTGTACCACCAAGATTTACCTGGTAGCTGTGGCTGAGCAGTCAGACTTCTCTCAAGAAGAGTTAGGCAGTATGCAAAGTATACACAATAGGCACTCAGATACAATAATACAAGCAAACACTGACCAGAGCTTTGGTATCAAAGTATATAATTATTTATTTAAAAACACACGGTTTGAAACACTACAGCACTCTTATTGTAAAACACTCTAAACACAGTTACTATTATAATATATACAACCCTTGTTCCTTATCAGAGAAGTCTTAGTTAACACCACTTATTTCCATACAGAGGTGAGCGCTTAACTGTAGATGGCACTCCAATAAGTTTATGAAGAAGGGAGGGAAAAAGACAGATTATGGAAAGGTACACCACTCTAAGATTTAGGAACACTATTAGGAAGGCAGAAGAGCAAAAGTCACTTGTGAGCCAAAGTCCATAGGCTGAGCCCACTCTTAGAGAGAGCAGAGCACAAATGTGCCCACGATCACACAGTTACACTAGGCTTAAAAAGTCTTGCAGAGAGTTCTAAAAGAGTTTAGAGAGGGTCAGAAAAGTTCAGCCAGGGTGTCCCAGGCTAACCCAGGTTCGAAAGCCGGGGGCTAAATCTACCCCGTACAGTCGGTGGCAAGGGAAGCCAGGCAGAACACGGTACCTTAAGTGGGAAGGATCCTCCAGCGGTGGCAGTTGTTCCTGGCAGCGGTTGCAAGTCTCGGCGTCGTCCAGAGGAAGAGAAGATCTCGACTTGGAGGAAAGATGAAGGTCGTTGCACTGCCAGGGAAGAAACCAGCCGCTGAGTTTTCCGTTTAAAGGTATTACCCTTTAATTCGCGGTCATGGTAAAACGTGGTATCCCTGTTGCAGGGGTGCTTGGCACAGGCAAGGCGGCCACGAGATACGTCGGGAAGGCGAAAAGACGGTGAAACTGGTTATCCCCATCAGTCAAAGGAAGAAGACTCTCCGGCGAGAGATCTCCTCTGTCGTTGGGAAAAGTGGTGAGACGGTCCAGCAGGGCTCCACCGGTGGTGTTGTCATGGCAGGTCGGCTCAGCTTCTCCCTCGTCGGATTCCTAGGTCCTGTGGCGACTTCTGAAGTTCCAGTCCCCAAAGCCCTGCTTTTATGCAGAAAACCCCCATTCACTCAGCCTAGCTGTCACTCAAACCTCAAAAGGGTCTTTGAAGATATGGGACTCTTTTCAGATGAGGTCGAATAAGAGTATCATTACTTAGACCTGGAACTGCTTGATAGGGATCAGAAAGACGGCACCGTCAGCATATTCATTAATTATAGGGGCTATTCTGATGTCTTTAAAATCGACTTGAGTAGTAGCATTAGACATGAGGGGATTATTCGAAACTCTGCATGTAGCATGCCTGTGAGACATCGGAGAAGTAGCCATTTTGCGTGTCTTGCTACAGTGGTATAGGTCCTGTTGTAAAGGGGCTATATGCATACGTTTGGCCACCTCTTTGAAGAATGAATCTTTTGTAGAAGCTGAAGTGAGTACCGGCCACAGAGGCCGATCTGAGAAGGAAAAAGAGATCGGATGATTTGCTCCAATTTGACCCAACATCCCATTTAGCGATGGGGAAGTACTGATACCGGCTAAGAGTACAATGAACTCAGACTTAATTGAAGTAAGTGTGAGGTGGAGCTGAGACAGTAAAACCTCTGACTTTTTCATGTTTGTATCCTGTATGAGTACAACCTCTTGGTCTGAAGTTTCTCCCCCTTCAGAGAAACTGTCCGCAATGACGTGTGTAGTTGGTTTTACAACTGGAAGTTGACCTTTCTGCAAAGCTGATTTCAATATTGTTTCTTTGCACACTGTTTCATATTTGTGACTGCGTCCCTAATTGATAGGTTACGCAGAAATGACCTTGAGGAACTTTTATTCAAGTTGCTTACTGACTGATCTTTTGCTTTTTCTATTTGTGTCTTATCAAGACTTTTTGCTCCTCTTTTCAGGCTCCGATTCACCAGAGACCAATTTAGGGTCGGAAGTAAGAGGCAAAAATTCTTAGATGGCCGGAAGGCCACCCACCACCTTTCTGAACTGCTGCTGGTGACTATTAGAGGACTCTTTCTTTTCGGATTGCATCACAGTTTCAGATGGTGTATTATGTGCCGTAGTCTGTAGTCTTCAAAGTGGCTCCTGTCAAAGTTCCTATTGGTCCAGCCTGTGGAACATACTGAGTTGGACTGTTTACCGAATGCTGCAGCATATAGATCACCTGCGAGATATCAGGCCTCCCTTGTACATGAGGCTGAGGTTTCAGTGGTAATAAAGATCTTAGTTCAGCTTGATTGGACGATGCCTCAAGTCTTCGCTGTATTTGGGCCAGAACGATAGTGTGACCCTGTACCTCCACCCTAAATTCCTTCATATAAATGAGGACAATACATAATTTAGGGCAATTAAAGCTTTCTCTAAATTGTCTTGTTGATTTGTATTATGACCAGGGTTTGGTGATTCATTATTATTATTATTTGTCGGGCAACAGGAGCTTCTTTTGCGTTGTTTCAGGTAAGGAGTAGAGAAATTTGAGGACCCAGAAAAGTCTGTCTCACTATCGCCCCTGTCGTACTCCAAAGAAATTGGGCAAGAGTGCAGGCTTGATCTTTCCAACAAGCCAATTTTCATCAGGATTACTATCAAGCAATACTTCTGTGATGGTATCGATCAACAAGGATCCATTTGTTTCTTTATTGAATTCCGTATCTTGCACATGGCAGGGATTCTCGGATGTAACAGAAGTGCCACAGTGACTGTGCCCTGTTGTTCCAGCGGTCAGAGATGGTATTTGGACCTCCCTTCTCCCCAGGTGGTATGGGGAGGGGCAGGTTTCTGGCCATCTCAAACATTTCTTCGGCAATAGTTTTATCCGAATACTTTGACAAGCTATGCAGAACGTACATTGTGTGAGGTTGACAATGTGCAGTGGCACTTACAGTTTGTGATGTTCCGGCTGCTTAAAAGTGCGAAACTGCACAACTGTAAGGTGACTTAGCGCCTGACTACGCGCGCGCGCACTTTTTTTATGCTCCAAGATGTTTTCTGCTCACAGGTAAAGTGATGAAAGCTGAGCAACCGATGCTCCGAGGCAAAACAGTATATTACAGAAAGAGAACAGTGCGGACTTGTAATCTTTGCAATTTCTTTAACCACCATGCATAGAGTCTGCTGCAAACTGCACAACTCTAAGGTGACTTAGCACCTGACTTCGCCCTAGGGGTCTTCGAACTTTCCCTCTCCTATCCCGCATAGTAGTTAGTCTCAGAGAGTTAGGGATGGTGCCTTCTTCTACCCGGTGTCACCCTTACTTCTCTCTCACCCGCTCATTCCTGCCCCTTCACTATACTTGGGGCCTTATCACGAGTTGGGCGGTAGCCCTTAAATGCGGCAGTAACGTTAACTTTATTACTGCTGCATTTAAGGGTCCGCCCAAACATGGGTCTGGCGTGTTTACCTCCAGCTCAGAGCTGCGGGTGAACATGCCAGAAAAATGACCTTTTCCGGGTGCAATTAGCGCCGCGCTAAAAATTCCCCATTAGGTCCAATGAACCCAGTGGGGAATGGAGCATTACATTTACTGCTCAACCCGTGATCCGGTGGCAATACCGCTGGACGGGTGGGCGGTAACGCAAATACAGTTGGGCGGTATTCCAGTCATGATACCGCCCAACTCGTGATGAGGCTGTTGGTCTCTTAAGCTGTTCTCCACCCGCCACGTCAATGCCCCTTCAATCTCTCACTCCACCTTTCCACCTCCACGCTTTGATCTTAGTTCTTTTCCTACTCCTGTTCTTACTATCACGTGTACCTCTAACTACCCATCTACCTCTGTTACCTTCTCTTCCCTCCTTCCTCTCACTATACTTCCTTGTTGCATGCTATTCTTCTGGTTATAATCTATTTCACCCTATTCTCCCACTCACTGTCTGTCTTCCCACTCTACCTCTACTACTGTTCCTACTCTGCTACTACCACTATCCCTTTACTACTTTAACTTTCTCCAAAACACTCACAGCTACTGTGCCCTGCTCACCCCGCCGCTAGCTCCTATTCAGACCCTCAGGGATATGATGCCCTGTTCACCCATCTACTACCAACTACCACTCTACTATTTATTTCCCTCACTGTCTACTTTGGCTGCCTACTATCTTTACTCCCGACTACTACTACTACTTCCACCACTACTACTACTACTTCACTTCACTACTCCTACTTCTATTCTACTACTCACACTCTCCCCTCTCTCACATAAACACTCCACAAACCCCCTCCTTACAATATCGTCTGCACTCCTTTCGCTCTCCTCTCCTCTCTCGGACATCCTCCATCGCCTCCTGTCCTCACCAAACTTACCCACACTAAAGCATTCACACAGGCTTACTTAAATACTGCACCCACTTTCAGGATTGGCCACTTACCTTAACAAATAGATTACCTGGCTCCAAAGGGTGTGACAGGGGATGGCCATGGGAGGGCTTAAAAGAGCTGGTAAGCCCCGCCCCTTTTCCAACATGGACCCTGCCGAGGTCAAGAGACATTGTGTTGCTCAAGGCTGGCAGGGCCTTTGAAAAATAATAATATTCCCTGGTGGCATAGTGGGTACAAAGGGCCTCATTACAAGGTAGGAGGTAGCCATGGTGCTTTTAGCACCATGGCTACCCCCTTACCGCTGTTAGGGAGAATTCTCTGTTTAGGCTGAATTTCCTAACCTAGTGAGTCCCCCAGCAGCTTTGCTGGATTTTTTTTTTCTCCTGCCAAGAGTGAGACTCTTTTACCCTCACTCTTGGGCATGTTTTGAGTGTGTTTCTTTGACTCTAGATGTGTTTAATGGGCTATGGGGTCTTTTACTCCATAGGGCTTCATGTGTTTTTGTAATGTGTGTTACACAGCACCCTCAGTGCAGTAACACAGGGGTGTCATAGTGACTCCCCAGTATAGACTCCATACCCTGGGACTGACTACTGTCTCCCAGAGTCTGTAAAGTCACCATTGACTTTACTAGTCTTAAATTCTGAACAGAACCAGTACAAACCATCATATTGTGGATGTACTGGCTGGGGCAATTCGATTGCCCCGGGGTCTGTTAGTCGAGGGGGCACGTCTCCGTCCCCCCTGATCGAGTTTTGGCTGGTGGCAGTGGATTCTACTTTTTATATTCAACCGTGAATATTTCTCTATGGGATTTTCCCATTGTTCGAGGCTACTATCTTTATTCATTTAATTACGATAGCCTCGAACATACCGCCGGTTTATTTAATATATATTAATTCTCCGGTTGGTATTTTTTGCCAAAACTCGGTTCTAAAATGGCGTTTGTGTTGTCTTCTGTGACTCCAACCCAAGTCGAGCCCTTTGTTCCACTTTTTGGCGGCCTTCTCCACAGACGCCCTCCAAAGTGGTGTCACTCTGTCTGGGGTACTTAGGAGGGAGGGAGGGGGATTTAGGCACCCTGGACTGAGTTGCCTAGGCAAGTCAAGTCGCACTCCGTCCTGATTGGCCCAAGTGGACTGTGGACTGGAATCGTCCCTCCAGCTCTAAACCACACTCCTCCCAATTCTATCGGCGGTTTAGCTTTTATGATGGAAAAGGCTTGGACGTCTGCTATGCTGAGTGAGTCTCAAATTTGATGGACCAAATAAATCCAGGAGAGAATGATCTTTGGACAACACTGTCCCTCAAAGAAAAGAGAGTCTAGAGACGCTTGAAAATCTGACCACCCTGGACCACAAAGCAATCTTAATTCATGATAAACTCTAGTCTCTAGCATCACTTCATATTCCTAAACAATGTTCTTTGGATTTTATTGCGAGACCACAAGAGATAAAGGGCCTCATTCCGGGTTTTGAGCTAACCATGGAGTAATTAGCTCGATGGTTGCCTCAGAAACCGTCCCAAATCCGGCATGGTGAATGGAGTAATTACTGGTCCATTCCAGGGTTGGAGGGACCAGTAATTCCCCTTTCACCTTTGGCCCTTCCCCATTCCCATTTCTGCCCCATAGGGCTCAATGGGAATGGGGAAGGAGGTAATTACGGCACCGTAAATTACGGTACCATAATTTCCTCCGAAGTACCTTTGCGGGTCCCGTACTTTACTCCTACTAAAAGCAGGAATTAAGGAAGGACCCGCAAAGGGACCTCGGAATACGGAGGTAAGGGATTACCGGCATCGGCACCCTTACCAGTGCCGGTAATTCCTTACCTCCAACCTCGGAATGACCCTCAAAGTCCCCCGTTCTGAGAATAGATCTCATGAAAACCTAGAAATGATGGTAGGTAGCAACAACAATAAAATCTCTAAAGCAACCTATCCAACACAGACAGCCATATACAATACATTTATTATAGAGAGCATATTTAAGAACAATGACCTAATTTCTCTAAACAGGTCAGCAATTTTGGTTGTCTTCTCTGAACTTCCAAATCTATCCGTCATAAGCTGATTGACCGTGTTGAATTCCATGACTTACCACGTACTAGTGCTGCAACAATGTATGTTGGATCCAACCTGGTAGCATATGTGATTAGACGATAAACATGTAATCTGCGCAGACTGGGTTTTTCAGTTGCGGACCAAGAATCGGCAGAACTAATTAGAGCCAAAATTACCAATAGGGGGAAGGAAATTAGGTTCTGTATTCAGAACCGGGAGTTCTTTACACATATGGCAAATAATTCTGATTCACGTGTTACCAGTGGAGGATCTTTAGACAGGGATTGGGCTTGGCTTGCTGGGGTCCTTTAAACAACTGAGTCTGCCACTAGATCTTCAAAAAGTCTTTAGCCACCCCGTTTTTTTGAAATTATTGTCATGGAACTCTAGAGAACACAGGTACTTTCTTTAAAAACTTGGAGCTGAACAATTCTATCCACTCCCATTACATTGTTTGTATATAAGAACATTGGATCACTACCCCACCTAGCTTTGATGGCTTTCAATCCTGCTTTCTAGCTGCAAAAAAGGGCACCCGGTGTCGATCATCTGGTGGCGTTATGAGTCTTTTTAAACTAGGGTGTGGCATTCAGAATGTTTAAATCATCAGAATTTCTAAGAGCTTTTTGTCTATTGAGTTTAATATGGCCACCAACGCATGTCCCCCTGCACCCCGAGCCACCAGGGGCAGCCTCCACCAGGCCCCCACCCATGTCTCCCATCACCCCCACCCCCCAGCAGTGCAGGGGCAACCTTCACCAGGCCCCACTCATGTCCAACTCATGTCTCCCTGCACCTCCACCCCCAGCCACCAGGGGCAGCCTCCACCAGACCCCCACTCATGTCCCCTATCACCCCCACCCCCCAGCCACCAGGGGCAGCCTCCACCAGGCCCCCACCCATGTCTACCACCACCGCCACCCCCCAGCAGTGCAGGGGCAGCCTCAACCAGGCCCCCACTCATGTCCAACTCATGTCTCCCTGCACCTCCACCCCCCAGCCACCAGGGGCAGCCTCCACCAGGCCCCCACTCATGTCTCCCATCACCCCCACCCCCCAGCCACAGCCTCCACCAGGCCCCCACTCATGTCCCCTATCACCCCCACCCCCCAGTCACCAGGGGCAGCCTCCACCAGGCCCCCACCCATGTCTATCACCACCGCCACCCCCCAGCAGTGCAGGGGCAGCCTCAACCAGGCCCCCACTCATGTCCAACTCATGTCTCCCTGCACCTACACCCCCCCAGCCACCAGGGGCAGCCTCCACCAGGCCCCCACTCATGTCTCCCATCACCCCCACCCCCCAGCCACAGCCTCCACCAGGCCCCCACTCATGTCCCCTATCACCTCCACCCCCCAGTCACCAGGGGCAGCCTCCACCAGGCCCCCACCCATGTCTATCACCACTGCCACCCCCCAGCAGTGCAGGGGCAGCCTCCACCAGGCCCCCACTCATGTCCAACTCATGTCTCCCTGCACCTCCTCCCCACAGCCACCAGGGGCAGCCTCCAACAGGCCCCCACTCATGTCTCCCATCACCCCACCCCCCAGCCACCAGGGGCAGCCTCCACCAGGCCCCCACTCATGTCCCCTATCACCCCCACCCCCAGCCACCAGGGGCAGCCTCCACCAGGCCCCCACCCATGTCTACCACCACCGCCACCCCCCAACAGTGCAGGGGCAGCCTCCACCAGGCCCCCACTCATGTCCAACTCATGTCTCCCTGCACCTCCACCCCCCAGCCACCAGGGGCAGCCTCCACCAGGCCCCCACTCATGTCTCCCATCACCCCCACCCCCGAGCCACCAGGGGCATCCTCCACCAGGCCCCCACTCATGTCCCCTATCACCCCCACCCCCCAGCAGTGCAGGGGCAGCCTCCACCAGGCCCCCACTCTTGTCTACCACCACCCCCACCCCCAGCCACCAGGGGCAGCCTCCACCAGGCCCCCACACATGTCCCCCTGCACCCCCACACCCCAGCCGTGCGATTTGCCTGGGTACGTGTACTTCGGGGTGCGCAGGAAGATCCACATGCGATTGGCCTGGGTACGTGTACTTAGGGGTGCACGGGAAGTTCCACACGCGATTGGCCTGGGTATGTGTACTTCGGGGTGCGCGGGAAGTCCCACACGCGATTGGCCTGGGTACGTGTACTACGGGGTGCGCGTGAACTTCCACACACGACTGGCCCTGTGAGAGTGGGGTATATGTATTCCGGGGGTGGGCGGGAATATTTACCCGCGACTGGGCCTTGGAGATCGTGCTACGTGTATTCCTGGGGTGGGCGGGAAGATTCACACGTTCGCCTACGACGTGCCGAAAAATAAATGGTCCAATCCTGAGACACGTACGCCAGCATGAAGCAGGCGTACGTCGACCCGCGCAGCATAAAAGTGCGCGCAAACAACAAACAAGCTCATACGCCAGAATGAATATACCATTCCTAGCAGCAGTGGCCGTGGGTTACCAAAGGAGGAGGAGGAGGATAGTGAGGGCACGAATTTTCACTCCCAGAACCAGCCTTTTTGGGATGCCTGATGACCAGGTGTATGGGAGGTACAGGTTTCCCCCACACATAATACTGGACCTGGTCAGTGAGTGGGAGGATGACCTCACATCACCCACCCTGTGCTCCCAAGCACTCAGCCCCCTGGAGAAGGTCCTCAATGTACTGCACTTCTTGGCCACAGGATCATTTCAGCGGACAAGTGCCATAGTGGGTGGGGTGTCACAGACCACGCAGTCACGCTGCCTACACCAGGTCTTGAACATCATCAATGCACGCCCATCAGTCCGTAGGCACATATACCTGCCCAGGACACCTGCAGAAAGGCAGGCTGCCACCCTCGATTTCTACGGTGTGGCACAATTCCCAAAAGTGCTAGGTGACATTGACTGCACCCATGTGGCACTACGTCCCCCCAGGGCATCTGAGCACATCTATAGGAACCGCAAGCACTGGCATTCCATCAACGTGCAGGTAGTATGTAATGCTAAGGGAATCATCACCTCAGTATATGCCAACTATCCAGGGTGACCCACGACAGCTTCATTTACCGAATGTCTACCCTAAGCCGGGACCTAGAAGCTGGGCGGCATGGCGATACATGGCTGCTTGGTGAGTATGAACGCCACTGCACATGCATGCATGTCAGATGCAGAGTTATGTCACTACCCCACTAATGATACCCATCACCTCCTCACCAGGGGACAGTGCCTACCCTCTGAGCACCCAAATGATGACGCCAATTCGGAACCCCATCACGCCTCCAGAGGTAAGATACAACACAGCCCATATTGCAACCCGGGGCATAGTGGAGCGCAAATCGGAGTGCTCAAATCACGCTTTCGCTCCCTTGACCGTTCTGGCGGGCAGCTGTTATATGTGCCCCCAGTAGTGTGCAGGATCATAGTGGCAACATGTGTCCTGCACAATATTGCAACACGCCGGGGCCTGGCTGTGGACATGGTGGTGCCCCCACATCCCCAACCACATGCACGCCCGCTGCGCCTGGGAGGGGAGAGGGCACGGGGTGAGGCAGCCCGTACGCAGCTGGTGGCTAATTACTTCACATAGAAATCGCACCCCAGTGGAGTGCACACAGGCCTGGCACATACCATCTGATAAGAAATGATGACTCAACCTGACAATTAAGATGAACAAAGGGACTGTCAACTGTCAGAACCATAACAGCCTGAGATGTGGAAGTGTCACAATGTGTGCATCCCTACCTACACAAACACCACCAATGCAGTGTCATGAAAAGACACTTCCATGCTGCAGAAATGAATACCCACTCGCAAAATACTACATGAAAACAGTGCCATGTCACCCACCCCCTCCCCCGCACGGCCACACAACACACCATGGCATGTCATGCAATGTGAGAGGAAAGAAATTAATCCCCACAACAATTGTCACCAGCTACAGTGTCCCTAATGGAAACCTGTCCACACATGAAATGCTCACAGTAATGCAGGACCTACAACCCACATTACCAAATACTTACCAAGAATACCAATCTCCTACACAACCTCCAACCTACCTTAAACATGACATTACAGACTTAAAAATTAGCTAGCCTCACCACCTGATGATGACAGCCCTCCGAACACTTCCAAGTATACAGTGTTAGCGCCACGCAAGAGTGTAGGTGCACTGCTTACAACATGGACTCCAGTTCCAAGGTGGACCGCATTGTGAAGACATGAGGAATGGACCTGCAAATATGGAGGATGAGATGGATGCAGAGGCACATATCAATACACCATGCAGTGTACAATACAACAACAATATGCACTATGAATGTATACACAGTATTGACTACAGACTGCCCACACAGCTCATGGGAGTCCAATGTCACCATGTACGTCAATGTCACTTGGGCACACCCTTTGCAAGCCCATGGAAACGGGAAGCAGGAGGGGTGTGTGTGACAAAAACCCAAGCATCTGAAACAAATCCATGACAAGCCTGCATGTGCCCAGCCACAATGCAGCGTATGCCCACGGGAGCCACACAAGGCAACACACTGTCCCAAAGAAAAAAAAAAATAAGAAAAAAGAAAAAAATCAAAAATGGCCATTAATGGGCCCGGGGGGATTGGGGAGGCCACCCAGGAGGTCCAAGGACAGGGTGCACACCATAACCCACATGTGTGGATCTTGCGAAAAAAAAAACACCTCCATGGGCTCATGGCCTACACGGCTACCCTATTGTAGGAGTATCACTGCTGTCGCTATCCTCACCCTCTGCAGCTGCATCAGGAGGTTGTGGCACTATGGGAGGCAGCCCACGCAAAGCCCTAGTCTGTTCCTCCATGGCTGCAAGCATGCGGGTGTGGTAGGTCTCGTTCTGGAGGATAAGTGTGCGGAGGTCCCCATGCAACAACTCACGGGATGCCCGGACCTCCGCCCTAGTTGCCTGCATCTCAGCTGAGAGCGTACGGGTGAGACGCTCCAGCTGCTGTTCTGTCCTTCGGTTTGTTGAAGCCTCAAGCTCAACAAGAGTCGTCCTGAGGTGAAGGAGTTCCAGCCTCAGGGCTTCCCTGTGGCCCTGGGACTCTATGGAGATGGCTTCCTGCAGAGTCGCCAGTGCCGCCCGCCTGTCCCTGTCGGACGCCAACATGTCCTCCCTGTGTGACTGGCAGATGGAGTCGGTTGCCTGCTGTAGTCGCTCCATCAGCCTTTCGGGGGGGACAATGGAAGTGGCCACCCTATCCATGGCCTGAGCCATCATCTCTGATGATGCTGCCTGTTGGGTTGCCATACCGTAAATGGATTGCTCCCATGTGGTATTGCCAGGTGGCGTACGGCCACCACGTCGGCGGGCACCACACCTGTCTGGGGCAAGGCGAACTGCGCCTTGCTGTGCCGGCACTGCCTGAGGTTACAGGACTGCATTCCCCCTCTGATCTGCTGGCCCAGGAACAGTATCAGATGTTGCGGAGTGTGACCCTGCATCCGTAACCACCAAAGGCGTACCTGCCAACACTGACATCCCCAATGAGGGTTCTAACCCTGGTGCAGGTGGGTCGGACAGAACAGAATCCCTCCTAGGAACACTCACCTGCGACGGCACGTAGGTCTCATCATCCGAATCGACACCTGAATACAGCTGGGGGGAGATGCAGCCAGAGACACCCCTTGAGAGCACAACCTGCAGCAGTTGTGGGTTCTCACCCACCACCACACCATGTCCCTCACTGGTGGTCGGTCGGCCCTCAGACCCCTCCTGGGTCCAGGACCCCAGCAGTATCAAGTGCGCCTTCCTCTGCAAAGACATAAAAGAAAACAAATGGAAACAGGCATTAGCACTATGGCACACAATTAGGGCTGAGAGGCTACAGAAACAGTACTTGATTGACACATGTCCCACATGACTAAAACACTCCCATGCATGCACCGTCACTGCGTGTGATGGGGAGGCAGATGGCACACATTGATGACACCAAGATGGAAGATGAACACATTTGCTGCATGCTGCCTAGCAGTGGCATCACACATTGGCCAGTGATTGGCAGGTCAAATACACATGCCATCACACAGATGGCATGTACCCTAGCCATGAAGTGAAGAGGGAGAGGAGGTCACCAATTGTTCATTCAGTCCAGTTTGCTCATATAATTGATTATTTTCATTGTAATGGTTCAAATGTTTAACCTGCAGCTGCCAGTCAAAAATGGTCCTATAGCACAGGGACATGTCTAAACTAATCATGTCCAGGAAACTGAGCCAGTCCACTGTACCATAGCCATGTCAGACATGTGACAATAGGAGTGAGAAATCCCGAGTAAAAGTGGTGGTATGCAAACAATCTGCCTGAATAAACAGAGGTAAATAAGCAACAGTGTTGTGGCAATATGACACTCCAAGGGCAACTGGCGTGGTGTTGGGCTGGATGTCTAATGTTGGCAGAAGGGATGCTGCTATACCCAAATGCTGGTGCGCATAATGTAGAGGAAGGGGCACATGGGTGACCCAAACCACTCAGGCACACACACCCTCACCTGGCACCCAAACAGAAGCCCTCCCACACACACCATGCACATGGATGACACACACATGCATGGGCACTCACCGGACAATGCCTTGTAATCTGCCAGTTCTCCCACGCCTTGGATCTGTTCCTCCGTGACGTAGGTCCCAGCAACCTGCTCATGTGGAGTGAGTTCTATGTCGTCTGCTGGAGACCCACCTCCAGTCACTAGAGTTGCGGCATGACTTGAGGCCAGTTTATTCTTTGCCCTGCGCTTCAGGCCATTCCAGCGCTTGTAGCATTCATTAGCTGTGCGCCTCACGATTCCAAGGGCACTTATGATGTCCGCAATGGTCTGCCAGTGTGCCTGACGTTGTGCAGGTGTGGTCTTAGATCCTGCAACAATCACCATTTCGCGGTCATGTGCGGACACATACTCTACAAGTGCATTCAGTTCGGCCTCATTGAAGCTGGGCTTCCTTGACGGGCCGGACTGTGTAGCCGTGTCTGGAGCATCAGCCTCTACTAGACTACCACTCTTCCTCTTCCGCTTGGAAGGTGGTGGGGATCATGAGTGTCCTATGCCGCTCTGGACACTAGGGGCAGGAGCATGGGATTGCACACTCAGCATGGGAGTTGGTGCAGGCATTAGCTCAAGTGTGATGGCGTCAGGGGGAATGTCAGCATGATGGACTTGGACCGACACTGTCCTGGATGGGTGTGTGAGAGGTGGGGTGGATGGAGCCGCAGCTGCCCCTGCAGCCTCCCCAGCCTGCCTACACGGGGCAGCAGATGACCTAGCTGCCCCGATCCACGTGGCCTGATGACACCAACGTTCACCGGCGCACATGGCCTAGACCTGCTGAGCTGGAAGTCAGCCATGGAGTCACCCTGTGCCAGGTCTGGTTCCACAGTGGGCTGGTCCAACAAGGGCTGAGCATGGATGGTGTCAGCCACGGTAACCTCAACCAGGGGGGGGGGATGGTTGTCCCTGACTGCTCCTCTACACATGGGGGCTAGGGGCACCCTGCAAGTCACGGCCACGTCCCCTACTGGATCCACCACGGCCACTACTTGGGGCTCGGCCACCTTTGCCACCTTTACGGCTTGGTCGCCTCCCAGCCATGGCACTGATGTTATTGTGCGTATGGGAGTCGATGTGAACTATTGTCCTGGGCAATTGGGGGTCAAAGGGGTTGGGTACCAGATGGTAATCGTACCCTAGTGCTCTAGCAAGGCTGTATGTCACCCCTGGGGAAAGATGACGGGTCACGCAACGCACAGGCACCCCAAAAAAGCGAAGTAAGGTGCACGCAACCCCTCCTAGACCACGTGCGTGGAAAAATAAACCTGCACTACGCTGTGGCACCCAGTAACACAAGAATGAACGTATGCGTGTCACACGCAGCCTAGAATGACCTCTGAAGGGGTACGCGACACACGGGGCAAGCACAGATGTTATATACGTGCGCGACTCACCGTCTGCCAGGAACAAAAGCGTGAAAAATATGCACGTGTGCGCCTTGGCAACACCCCCGCCAAAAGAAGAATTGTACGCTGTCTGAGGAGACAGGACAACAGTAGAAGGGAACGCTGTTTGAGGAAACAGGCCCAGGAAAAAGAGGAAAAGAGAAAAAGCTGTCAAAGGTAACAGGGAGTACGAACTGCAAACGCTGTGAAGTAAATCGCGTGTGAACCGACAAGAAGTACAGAATTCACCCACTCGCTCTACACGAAAAGCACGTACAAGGAAATGGCGTTCTACATGTACCTTTTATACACACGTCACAGACGCGCATACGCGATGAGGACATTTCCACCAATTACGCGCTTTGACACTCGGACGTGTATCTCTTCATTTTTACATGCGCCATTCTCTACGGCCATGCGCGTGACGTCACAGCTGCGCATGGTGGCCTTTGGGCCAATGAAATCGCATATGCGAGCACACGTGGTAAAACTGCACGTCCGAGTGTCATCGTGTGTAATCGGAGGGAAGTGAGCGTACACGCGATTGGCCTGGGTATGTGTATTTCTGGGGTGCGCAGGAAGTTCCACACGCGATTGGTGGAAATCCACGTGTGCTCTGTCATCACGTGTAATGAGGGAAACACCCATGCGCGTCACGTCACAGACGCGCTTACGCGCTAAGGGCCTTTGGTCCAATGAAATCGCATATGCGTGCTGACGTGCATACGTGCTAAGGGCCTTTCCTCGATTCACACGCAGACGTGCAGGATTTTCACGTGCCAAATCACTCCATATCAAGCTGGCCACGCTTAAGCACACGGAAGACCACGCTCCTGCCCAGAAGGCCGAATTACTGCCCCCAGAGCCCTGAGCACGCTCCCACCTGCCATCTGCTGCTGCCTGACTGCCTGCTGCCCACGTGCCCTGCCATTTGCTGCCTGCACATCAGCCAGGGGTGCTGTTGCTGTGACCACCCCTGCTGGAACCGAAGACTCCCGACCGGGATTCCATCGATCCACAGCCCAGCCCCAGGACCCAGTTGCCCACCCACTCCTGCCTCTGGGGTTGTCATGTCGGGCACTGCAACATCTGGCACCACTGACAACCCCCGGCCAGAGAGGCAGAGGGGCACCAGCTTCAGTGCCAGGGAAGTTGGTGTCCTGGTGGAGCAAGTCCTGGGGCAGTATGATGCCCTCTACGGAAGTGTGTGCGCCGACAAGGAAGGACGGACTCGGATCTGGACGGACATCGTGACTTCCATCAACGCGGAGTGGGTGGCAGTCCGTGACTTCCAACATGTCAAGAAGCGCTGGGAGGACTTCAGGACCAGGACCCTGAACAAGGCCCGGCGCCTCTTGAAGGCAGCAGATGCTAAGGGGCGCAGGGGCCACTTGTCGGAAGATCAGATGAGGGTCCTGGAACGCATATCCCTAGCGCTCCACGTCCAGGTCCTTGAGAGGCAGACCCGTCTGGAGTCGAGCGGTAAGTGTACATGCATCATGATTGTAAACTGTGCGTGTGGTGATGTGCCAGTAGTGTGCCGGTTGCACATCTGTTTGTATGGGGCCGAGTATGGGTGGGGGTGTACAGGGCTGTGAGGCTAACACATGCGAGGGCTGTCATGTGTGAGACATGGATGGTGCTTATGTGTTTAGGCTTGCATGCCAAATGCAGTTGTGTGGGCACACATGTTTGGATGAATGTGTATGTAAGTGGGCATGTTCGGTATGTCACGCATGTATGTTGTTTTCAGCTGCATGTATCAGCACTGTGTACATGTGCATGTGTGTGTATTTGACACGGGTGCAACAGTGATGCAACATGGATGCATGTGACAGCGGGATGTGGAAGCTTGATTGGCAGATGTGTCATGGATGCCCATCAGAACACTGCGACAGTTGGCATGCAAGTGTGGTGGTGTGCGTGCATGTGTAGTGCACTCCCTGTGTTGCATGTGATGTCTGGCTCACCTTTGCCTGCTCATGCTGTTGTATGTGTATGGATGGTGCTGGCAGTTGGGATGTGGCTGTGGTATGGCTCATGTGTGCAAGTTGAAATGACATGTGTGTTGCCGATTGTGATGCCATGTCTGAGGTTTGCCAATGCCACTCATGTACAACTGTCATGTGTGTATGTGTCCATTGTACAGTGCCCTGATGCCTGCGTTTAATTTCTCCATGTCTGCAGCGTCAACTGATGAAGAGGGCGGAGAAGGTGCTGTGGAGCACAGCGGCGGGGATCGCACCGCCAGCCGGAGACGCAAGGCCCGGCTCTCCTCCCAGGTTGTGATCTCGTCGGGGAGTGAGGAGTCCGGTGCCGCGTCCCAGGCCGCAGCTGCCGGGGGGAGGTCCAAGAGGCGGAGGTCGGAGTTGGACTCCTCGGCAGCAGAAGGGGCAGCTGGGACCCCACGGGGGAAGATGGCACGGAGTCATTCAGGTTGGTGGGGGGTTTGGTGGAGGAGGAGGCCGTGCAAGCAACAGAGACGGGGTCTGGAGGTGGGGATTCCACTGGTGCTAGTGGTGCAGTGCAGGACCAGGGACAGGAGGCAGCACAGGTCGCCGCGGAGGTGCCTGTGTGCAATCCTGTCCCTGATCCTGTCACTGCATCATCTTGCACCAGCAGGGATGCCTACGTCCAGACCCGTTTTCAGGCAGGGGATGAGCTCACGACAACTGGCCTTCCTCTGCCTGCAGACGTGGCTATCCGTGTCCGGGTTGAGCCTGTCCTGACTGGTGTGGCGTTGCGTCAACGGGCCATGCGAGGTGACCTGCAGTCTTTTCATGAGGAGACTGCACATCATCTCGAATGGCTTGTTGACCGCGTCGGCCTACTGGGACAGGTCACCCAGGCCGGATTCCTGCGTTTGATGGGGCTTGCTGCGATCCCCTCCTCAACTGAACCTCCTACGCGCCAGTCGTCCTCCGTGCCATCTTCCCACCCATCAGTCACCTGGATGCCCTGTGGAGCTGCCTCTGACGGTGCGGCCAGGCTGGTGGAGGAGGCATCCCTGCCAGAGTCGGGAGTCGGACGTCCAGCAGGGGTGGCCACATCAACGACTGCACCCCAGCCAGCGGAGGATGTGCAGGCAGCAGGAGGCAGTGCAAGGCCAGAGGCACAGCAGCAGCAGCAACGTGGTGGGAGCCATGAAGGCTCGGGGCCTTCAACATCGGAGGGGCAGGCATCGGCCGGAGGGCAGGAGGACCCAGGACAGAGAGTGTGTTCCGTGTGGCAGCGGTTGGGCCACGCCATAGATGCGGATCGGCAGCGGGCGGAAGAGGCACGGCTCACGATGGTCAGGGCGGAGAACTCCATGCGGAGGGCCCTGAGGCGGGCCGAGTGCCTCGAGGCAATCCGCAAGGACGTTGGAGGTGGACAAGTCGACGGCCCTGCGGACCCTCGGGGCCATGGAGGAGGACCGCCTCCGGGACATTGAGCAGGAGTTTGATGATGCCCTGGCCCGGGACATCCAAAAGTGAGCCGTCAGACTAGCCCGCTGCCCTTGTACATAGTTATGTATTTAGTGTTAGTTTTCCTTTGTTTTTGAATTTTTTTTGGACCTTTTGGACAATGGGCCACATTTTTGTATATATTTTTTTTTTATTAGTTAGTGTTGTTAGATAGGTTTCATTTCTTTTGTTCGGATAATGGACCCTGGCTTGTTCATCTGTAAATAGTTCACTGTTGGATTTTCTTTTTCTTTTACAATTTACCCATGGAGCAATGGCTTTCAATTATAATTTTCCATTGGATTTTCTTTTGTGGACTGTGACTTTGGACACAATTCCTTTGGATTATGATTTTTGGTTTTGCTTTTTTTCACGGACATGCTTCTTTTCATTTTTTTAAATTCCCATTTCTGTTTGTTTATTTTTGAATCAATTTATGTTTCCTTTAATATATATTTTTTGATCAAACTTCAATGTGTAGTATCATCTCATTGGTTTCATGCATATCATGATATGGGTTTTGAGATTCACTGACACCCATTGGGTGTATGTGAGGGACATGTGTTTGTTTCCAAACTTGCAATTGGTGTTCTATCATGTTATTGCCATTTTTAAGTGGGTGGATGCAATACTCGGGTGGGTGTTTTGCATTTGGAGGCTGACCATAGGGACCAGGGATCTAGATTGTGATTACAGGTTGGCTGGGGAACATGAGTTGGGGCCTGCTGGCAGGTGCCCCACAGTGCTGGGGGGTGGGGGTGCAGGGGAACATGAGTTGGACATGAGTGGGGGCCTGCTGGCAGGTGCCCCACAGTGCTGAGGGGTGGGGGTGCAGGGGAACATTAGTTGGACATGGGTGGGGGCCTGCTGGCAGGTGCCCCAAGTGCTGGGGGGTGGGGGTGCAGGGGAACATGAGTTGGACATGAGTGGGGGCCTGCTGGCAGGTGCCCCACAGTGCTGGGGGGTGGGGGTGCAGGGGAACATGAGTTGGACATGAGTGGGGGCCTGCTGGCAGGTGCCCCACAGTGCTGGGGGGTGCAGGGGAACATGAGTTGGACATGAGTGGGGGCCTGCTGGCAGGTGCCCCACAGTGCTGGGGGGTGGGGGTGCAGGGGAACATGAGTTGGACATGAGTGGGGGCCTGCTGGCAGGTGCCCCACAGTGCTGGGGGGTGGGGGTGGTGGTAGACATGGGTGGGGGCCTGGTGGAGGCTGCCCCTGCACTGCTGGGGGGTGGCGGTGGTGGTAGACATGGGTGGGGCCTGGTGGAGGCTGCCCCTGCACTGCTGGGGGGTGGGGGTGATGGTAGACATGGGTGGGGGCCTGGTGGAGGCTGCCCCTGCACTGCTGGGGGGTGGGGGTGATGGGAGACATGAGTGGGGGCCTGTTGGAGGCTGCCCCTGCACCGCTGGGGGGTGGCGGTGGTGGTAGACATGGGTGGGGGCCTGGTGGAGGCTGACCCTGCACTGCTGGGGGGTGGCGGTGGTGGTAGACATGAGTGGGGGCCTGGTGGAGGCTGCCCCTGGTGGCTGGGGGGTGGGAGTGATAGGAGACATGAGTGGGGGCCTGGTGGAGGCCGCCCCTGGTGGCTGGGGGGTGGAGGTGCAGGGAGACATGAGTTGGACATGAGTGGGGGCCTGGTGGAGGCTGCCCCTGCACTGCTGGGGGGTGGCGGTGGTGGTAGACATGGGTGGGGGCCTGGTGGAGGCTGCCCCTGCACTGCTGGGGGGTGGGGGTGATGGGAGACATGAGTGGGGGCCTGGTGGAGGCTGCCCCTGCACTCCTGGGGGGTGGGGGTGATGGGAGACATGAGTGGGGGCCTGGTGGAGGCTGCCCCTGTACTGCTGGGGGGTGGGGGTGATGGTAGACATGGGTGCGGGCCTGGTGGAGGCTGACCCTGCACTGCTGGGGGATGCCGGTGGTAGTAGACATGAGTGGGGGCCTAGTGGAGGCTGCCCCTGGTGGCTGGGGGGTGGGGGTGATAGGGGACATGAGTGGGGGCCTGGTGGAGGATGCCCCTGGTGGCTCGGGGGTGGGGGTGATGGGAGACATGAGTGGGGGCCTGGTGGAGGCTGCCCCTGGTGGCTGGGGGGTGGAGGTGCAGGGAGACATGAGTTGGACATGAGTGGGGGCCTGGTGGAGGCTGCCCCTGCACTGCTGGGGGGTGGCGGTGGTTGTAGACATGGGTGGGGGCCTGGTGGAGGCTGCCCCTGGTGGCTGGGGGTGGGGGTGATAGGGGACATGAGTGGGGGCCTGGTGGAGGCTGCCCCTGGTGGCTGGGGGGTGGGGATGATGGGAGACATGAGTGGGGGCCTGGTGGAGGCTGCCCCTGGTGGCTGGGGGGTGGAGGTGCAGGGAGACATGAGTTGGACATGAGTGGGGGCCTGCTGGCAGGTGCCCCACAGTGCTGGGGGGTGGGGGTGCAGGGGAACATGAGTTGGACATGAGTGGGGGCCTGCTGGCAGGTGCCCCACAGTGCTGGGGGGTGGGGGTGGTGGTAGACATGGGTGGGGGCCTGGTGGAGGCTGCCCCTGCACTGCTGGGGGGTGGCGGTGGTTGTAGACATGGGTGGGGGCCTGGTGGAGGCTGCCCCTGGTGGCTGGGGGGTGGGGGTGATAGGGGACATGAGTGGGGGCCTGGTGGAGGCTGCCCCTGGTGGCTGGGGGGTGGGGTGATGGGAGACATGAGTGGGGGCCTGTTGGAGGCTGCCCCTGGTGGCTGTGGGGAGGAGGTGCAGGGAGACATGAGTTGGACATGAGTGGGGGCCTGGTGGAGGCTGCCCCTGCACTGCTGGGGGGTGGCAGTGGTGATAGACATGGGTGGGGGCCTGGTGGAGGCTGCCCCTGGTGACTGGGGGGTGGGGGTGATAGGGGACATGAGTGGGGGCCTGGTGGAGGCTGTGGCTGGGGGGTGGGGGTGATGGGAGACATGAGTGGGGGCCTGGTGGAGGCTGCCCCTGGTGGCTGGGGGGGTGTAGGTGCAGGGAGACATGAGTTGGACATGAGTGGGGGCCTGGTGGAGGCTGCCCCTGCACTGCTGGGTGGTGGCGGTGGTGGTAGACATGGGTGGGGGCCTGGTGGAGGCTGCCCCTGGTGGCTGGGGGGTGGAGGTGCAGGGAGACATGAGTTGGACATGAGTGGGGGCCTGCTGGCAGGTGCCCCACAGTGCTGGGGGGTGGGGGTGCAGGGCAACATGAGTTGGACATGAGTGGGGGCCTGCTGGCAGGTGCCCCACAGTGCTGGGGGGTGGGGGTGGTGGTAGACATGGGTGGGGGCCTGGTGGAGGCTGCCCCTGCACTGCTGGGGGGTGGCGGTGGTTGTAGACATGGGTGGGGGCCTGGTGGAGGCTGCCCCTGGTGGCTGGGGGGTGGGGGTGATAGGGGACATGAGTGGGGGCCTGGTGGAGGCTGCCCCTGGTGGCTGGGGGGTGGGGTGATGGGAGACATGAGTGGGGGCCTGGTGGAGGCTGCCCCTGGTGGCTGTGGGGAGGAGGTGCAGGGAGACATGAGTTGGACATGAGTGGGGGCCTGGTGGAGGCTGCCCCTGCACTGCTGGGGGGTGGCAGTGGTGATAGACATGGGTGGGGGCCTGGTGGAGGCTGCCCCTGGTGACTGGGGGGTGGAGGTGATAGGGGACATGAGTGGGGGCCTGGTGGAGGCTGTGGCTGGGGGGTGGGGGTGATGGGAGACATGAGTGGGGGCCTGGTGGAGGCTGCCCCTGGTGGCTGGGGGGGTGTAGGTGCAGGGAGACATGAGTTGGACATGAGTGGGGGCCTGGTTGAGGCTGCCCCTGCACTGCTGGGGGGTGGCGGTGGTGGTAGACATGGGTGGGGGCCTGGTGGAGGCTGCCCCTGGTGGCTGGGGGGTGGGGGTGATAGGGGACATGAGTGGGGGTCTGGTGGAGGCTGCCCCTGGTGGCTGGGGGGTGGAGGTGCAGGGAGACATGAGTTGGACATGAGTGGGGGCCTGCTGGCAGGTGCCCCACAGTGCTGGGGGGTGGGGGTGCAGGGGAACATGAGTTGGACATGAGTGGGGGCCTGCTGGCAGGTGCCCCACAGTGCTGGGGGGTGGGGGTGGTGGTAGACATGAGTGGGGGCCTGGTGGAGGCTGCCCCTGGTGGCTGGGGGGTGGGGGTGATAGGGGACATGAGTGGGGGCCTGGTGGAGGCTGCCCCTGGTGGCTGGGGGGTGGGGTGATGGGAGACATGAGTGGGGGCCTGGTGGAGGCTGCCCCTGCACTGCTGGGGGGTGGCAGTGGTGATAGACATGGGTGGGGGCCTGGTGGAGGCTGCCCCTGGTGACTGGGGGGTGGAGGTGATAGGGGACATGAGTGGGGGCCTGGTGGAGGCTGTGGCTGGGGGGTGGGGGTGATGGGAGACATGAGTGGGGGCCTGGTGGAGGCTGCCCCTGGTGGCTGGGGGGGTGTAGGTGCAGGGAGACATGAGTTGGACATGAGTGGGGGCCTGGTTGAGGCTGCCCCTGCACTGCTGGGGGGTGGCGGTGGTGGTAGACATGGGTGGGGGCCTGGTGGAGGCTGCCCCTGGTGGCTGGGGGGTGGGGGTGATAGGGGACATGAGTGGGGGTCTGGTGGAGGCTGCCCCTGGTGGCTGGGGGTGGAGGTGCAGGGAGACATGAGTTGGACATGAGTGGGGCCTGGTGGAGGTTGCCCCTGCACTGCTGGGGGGTGGGGGTGATGGGAGACATGGGTGGGGGCCTGGTGGAGGCTGCCCCTGGTGGCTCGGGGTGCAGGGGGACATGCGTTGGTGGGCAGTAGTGCAAGGTGACATGTGGGTTGGCTGGGGGGCATGGCCATGGTGGATGGGGTGCCTGCAGGACATGTGCAGGGTAGGCCCCTGTGGTGTGGGCCACCTGCAGGGGCCGTGGAGGGTGTAGAGGGAACACCTGGGAGGACCCACACATGCAATTCACATGTGGTGCTCCCCGCGCACCCCTGTAATACACGTACCCTGATGGAATCGCATGTGATACTTCCCGTGCACCCCTGGAATACACGTACCCTGCTGTTTTTGCATGTGATACTTCCCGCGCACCCCTGGAATACACGTACCCTGATGGATCACGTGTGATACTTCCCGCGCACCCCTGAAATACACGTTCCCTGCTGTTTTTGCATGTGATACTTCCCGCGCACCCCTGAAATACACGTACCCTGCTGTTTTTGCGTGTGATGCTTCCCGCGCACCCCTGGAATACACGTACCCTGATGGAATCGCGTGTGATACTTCCCGCGCACCCCTGAGATACACGTACCCTGCTGCTTTTGCGTGTGATACTTCCCGTGCACTCCTGGAATACACGTACCCTGCTGTTTTTGCGTGTGATACTTCCCGCGCACCCCTTGAATACACTTACCCTGATGGATTCGCGTGTGATACTTCCCGCGCACCCCTGAGATGCACGTACCCTGCTGCTTTTGCGTGTGATACTTCCCGCGCACCCCTGAAATACACGTACCCTGCTGCTTTTGCGTGTGATACTTCCCGCGCACCCCTGAAATACACGTACCCTGCTGCTTTTGCGTGTGATAATTCCCGCGCACCCCTGGAATACACGTACCCTGCTGCTTTTGCGTGCGTTACTTCCCACGCACCCCTGATGCACATGTACACAGGACAATCGCGTGTGGAACTTCCCGCGAGCCACTGAAATACACGTTCCCCGCTTGGCGTTTGCTGTTTGCCAGCCCTGTGAACTGGTCCAGGGTTGGCGCAGCCCTTTGCAATTATTTGGGGATTTTGAAGGCTTTTCCTTGCGCGAGGGCGTTCTTGGGGGCATAACTGGCGCTGCTGCAGGGTCGCTGCGCCATGGCTGGTTTTGGATGCGAAAATCCATGAATACGCTGTGAGCGGAAATCGATTTTAGCGCACGCGGCTGGCGCAGACGGGCACGCTGTGCGCCAGCCGCGTGCGCCACTTTTGTGCAAATTTCTATGAATTACCCTGTAAATTGCAAGCAACAAGTGGATTGGGCTGTACACTTGATTTGTGTATGTGCTCTGTTGTTCCTTTTTTGCACTGTTTCCACTTCTAAGTGTGTCATGGCACAATCCAAATGAGATGTTATCCCAAGCTCATATAAAAGAGATCTTATACAAGACTTAATAACAACAGATGGGATGATGAACAATAAATGGTTAAAAAGAAATACAGAAGCAATTACGAGCATTGTGTGTTTTGTAGTTAATTGAAATAGGATTTGGCAAATGCTTTCTTAAAGGATCTTAAAGAAAAGTATTTATGCACTTTTAGAAAACGGACAAGAAGATCCAGGACCTTGTTGACCACATCACATATTTGCAGGTGCTAGCCTATCTTGAACAACACAAGCTACTGGGGACCAGACAATCAGGTTTCCGGACTTCAACACAGCACAGAATCTGAACTCTTAGTCCTCAAACTCCAACTTCACAGCTTCTAAGACTCAGGCAACATTGCCACCCTACTCCTCCTTGCCCTCTCAGCCGCTTTTGACTTTGTGGATCATGACATCCTCTGCCAGCATCTTGTGACTAACTTTCACTGTTCCCGAGAAGCAGCCCTCTGGGTTAAATCCTTCCTGAGCGAGCCCACCTCCAGGGTCTACATCGCCACTGCCACTGCTGACGCCATCAACGTTCCATGTGGGCTCCCTCAGGGCTCATATATCTCTTACGCCTTCTACAACACCTGCACTAAGCCCCTACCACCAATCAAGACCACCTTGATTCCTTGGGAACACCCTGCACAAACTTTGCAGACAATACTCAAATCCTGCTTCCAATATCAGCGAATTACGACCAGTACGTCAAAGAAATTAACCAGACATACAGTGTCATTCAGAACTGGATTGCTACCCATAATCTCTTCCTCAACAATGAGAAAATTGAACTGCTACTCGTGGGCTCTTCTCACCGCCTAAACTCGTTGGAGCCTTCTTACTCCTCCTTTCCTGTCGACGGAAAGTCCATCCAAGTCTCCAAACATGTGAAGACGTTGGGGGTTTACCTTGATGCCAAACTTAACATGACCCAGCATATCAATGCTCTTGCCTCTGTCTCTGCGTATACTGCAAAGCTCATCACCCTGAGTAGAAACTGCATCCCTCCAAAGAACTGCCTGATTCTCGCACTTGCCAACATTTGCAGCAAGCTTGATTATTGTAATGTTCTTTTTTCAGGCACATCCTCCAAGAAACTTGCTAAACTCCACCACTTACAAAATAAGACACTAAGGGCAGCACTAGGTCTAAACTTCTCTGAACACATATCCACCACAAGAAGAGATGTCCACTAGCTTACTATTAAAGTAAGAATTGAATTTAAAACATTGTGCATTACCCATCGTTGTCTAGACTAGAATGCCCCCTCATACCTTAACCCCTGCATCGTAGCTAAAGCATCTGTGCGTCCCTTGCACTCCTCTTCGGTATTCTACAAAAAGACAGTATCTAAATGGTTGCATGATCAAAAAGTTCTAAAATTGCTACCACCAAAGGTTTAAACACCAAATGTTCGAACCTTTGGTGGTAGTAGCATTGCAGGAAAGTAAAGTATAGTGAGCGGGTGTTGCGGGGGAAACCCCTGCAGCCCCTGTAAAAGAAAAACAAAAAAAGAAAAGAACCCTGCGCGCCGGTGCCCGATCACGGAAGTGAAAGGGAACTGGCACTGCAGGGACTCAGCGTGAAGGAAAAGTTAAGTGGGGTTTGTTTATGTTGGGGATGTGGGTGGCGGTGTGTTGGGGGTGTGTTGAGGGTGTGGGTGGGTGGACTGTCATGGGTGTGTTGTGGGTGGGGGTGTGGGTATGTACATGTGTTCACATGAGAAAGGTGCAAACATTTGGTGGTTCACACCTTTCTCATGCAAACTTTCCAACCGCAGCAAAATCAGCCGCGGTCGGATCACGTAAATCCCTCCTCTTCCTACCTGGAGCTATGCACGCCTTGATTCAACTTCAAGCGAGCAGGGGGTTCCAGTTTTGGTGTCACTTTGCCCACCCTCTGGCATGCTCTCCCTGGTCACATAAGAAAGGAAAAATCTCATCTTGACTTCTGAAAACCTGTAAAAATGTGGCTGTTTAATAAGTATGCATAATTTAGCCATTTACTGTTTGTATTTTTCTTTCCTCACTGACTCTGTTCCAGCGCCGTGATACCTTTGGGTTTGGGTGCTACATAAATGCAAAAAATTAATGAAAACATCAACATTTCACTATACCTCATATAAGCAAACATATGGGTATGAGGAGTACCGTTTAGGAATATTAAACCTAGATAGAAGGACATTTTAGCTCAAATGCACATGCATGTGTTGCCTTTGATGGAAGGTCACCCACATATTAATTACGGATGTTCCAGTGATAAGGAGGCTCAAGAAACCCTTACCCATTTTTCATTGTTGTACCCTTTTTGTAATTCACTTAGGAAAAAATATCTTCCTTCTTTGATTTTATTTTTATTGGATAATTAAACCTTTTAACAAATTAATCATTTAGATATCTTCTAAGAAAGCATTACACATTTTGAAAAAGAATGAAAGTTATCAATTACATTATATTCAACATACAATTTTAAAAATAGATAAAGAAAAGAGCTACAATACATCATTATAATCACATAAAATCACTATCCTATACACTTCTTTCACATATCATTTAAGAAATAAAACCATAATATTGTAACGCTCACCTGAAACTCTGCGGGAACCTTCTGGAACTCCAACTGACTTCTACCTTCCTGGGAACTAGACACTGAATTTCTGTGAAGAAAATAACAATTTTCCCTTCCTTAGTTTTCTCTTGTAAAACAGAAGGTCAAAACTGGTAATATGGGAGCCAGCAAATATCTCACCTTGGTATTTAATTAGTTGAGCTCTCCATCCTGTTCTATACAGGGGCGCAAGTTCTGAAGATGGGACACTCGATAACAGTTTCTTTTGAAAGGGACTAAATGGCACTAGACAATGACATAACCCTATGCTATTTGAACCTAAAAGGGGCCAATAAACTGAGGTGTAATGCAAGTGTAGAATTACAGAAAAAACTACCTCACTACACTACCGGACGGAAATAGGAAAACACCTTATCACTGAGCGTAATATGGACCTTAGTGTGACCAAAAAATATCTGACTAGAAAATCAGCTTCCAAGACAAACTCCACAGGAAAGGGCACGAACCCGCTAAAAACAACGTAATATCCTGAAAATGCGTGAGGAATTCAAATAACATTCATACACAATTTCAATGTATCTGATAAGGCAACAAAAACGGAGCAAATGCATTTGCATATAATAGGTGTACTTGCGTGAGAGAAAACTGCTACGAACTGAGAGATGAGGAGACCGCTATGACAGGACTTCAACTATGGACTGTGACTGAGCCGGGAACGGCAGCAACTGGAAAACACAGGAAGGGAGCTGAATACTAATTAAAGTTACTCAAGGAATGAATGGAATTATCTGTGGACAAGGTATATTGAGCGGTGACAGGGAACGGAGGTACGCGGCGAGCGTTCAGTCTGAACTCAGACAAACGACGCGAAGCGTGAGCCTCCTGAGGGGCGGGGCTTAAATAGCTGGCACATGAAAACAACTAGACCCGCTAACTAACTGACCAGAGGCGCTACCTAGCGGCCATTAAAGAAACTCAACCAACCATTAATATGGGGAGTTAGCATCAATAACTAGCTAGGGCAAATAAATTCCCTATGAACCTGCAACTCTTAGGACAAGTATGGGAAAATAAACTAACCTGTGGTCATGACAGTACCCCTCCTCAAGGACTCTCCTCCCGGTTTATTGGGGTGATTCTGATGAAACCTTTTTAACAATCTAGTGGCATGTATGTTTTCTTTAGGTTCCCAGGATCTATCTAAGGGACCGTAACCCTTCCAGTCAATCAGATAAAAAACCTTGTGCCTGACAATCTTGGAGTCTAAAATATCCTTCACTTCATATTCAGATTGATTGTCTTCAAACTCAACGGGAGCAGGAGCTGGTTCTAAATGAGTATCTGGCGCTACTGGTTTCAGTAAAGACACATGAAAAACTGGATGAATTTGCATCTTCCGAGGAAGGGTCAATTTCATTGCCACTGTGTTGATGATGGCTTCTATGGAGAACGGACCCAAAAATCGAGGAAGAAATTTCTTTGAACCTTTCAACATCAAATTTCTGGAGGAAATCCACACAGAGTCTCCGACTTGAAACCTAGGAGCTACACTTCGATGGCGGTCAGCAAACTTCTTCTGACTTTCCCTGGCTGCGGACAAGCTAGCTTGAGCCCTAGTGTGGGCCGTTGAGATGAATTCATGGAGAGTTTTCACAGCAGGCATCTCTAAAGGTTCTGGAGGGTCAAAGGCTGAAGTTCGAGGATGTTTGCCATGTAATGTATAGAATGGAGTAAGCCCTGTAGAGGAATGAGTTGAATTGTTGTAAGCATATTCTGCCACCCACAATATATCCAACCAAGAGTCTTCTGTTTGGTGAAGCATGCATCGTAAATACTGTTCTAAGGTCTGGTTAGTGCGCTCCGTCTGACCATCGGTTTGGGGATGATGGCTGGTGGATAGTCGAACATCAATCTTGGCCAGAGCACAACATTGCCTCCAAAATTTAGAAACAAATTGACTACCTCGGTCTGAGATTACAATGGAGGGAAAACCATGCGCCTTAACAATATTCTCCAGAAATATCTTGGCCAATCCAGAAGCTGTCGGAAGTCTTTGGACTGCGATAAAATGTGCCATCTTGGAGAATAAATCAACCACCACTAGAATGGTGTCAAAACCCCTACATGGGGGAAGATCGGTAATAAAATCCATTGACACGGTAGGCCAAGGACTCGGTGGTACATCCAAAGGTTGAAGAAGACCGGCCGGTCTTTTCTTAGTATTCTTATTTTGTGCACAGGTTCCACAGGTTTGAACAAATTGAATGACCTCTTTGCGCCATGTAGGCCACCAGTAGTGTCTCTTGATTTTTTCCAAAGACTTTGTGACCCCTGGATGTCCCTCAATCAAGGAGCTATGGTAGTTAGCAATTACTTGTCTTCTCAATTCTTCAGTAGGTAGGTACAAGCGATTTTGATAATGCGGGATATCCTCCTGCAGGGTGAATTGATCGCCTCGATTTGTCCAGGTAAGCAGCTCTTCAGGAACCACATTCCTCTTGACTTCCTTCAGCAGTTCTTCATAAAAAGGGTCTGAAGTGTTTAGCAATCCTAAAACCCTGTCTCCAGCAATGATGTTGTTTGGAACTTGGGGAACAAAGGTCTCATCTTCATTGCCAATCCGGGACAAGGCGTCGGCCTTCCCATTTCGAACTCCTGGCCGAAAAGTGATGACAAAGTCATACTCTACGAAGAATAAAGCCCATCGCAGTGGTCTAGCCGATTGGGCCTTGACTGAGCGGAGATACTGCAAGTTTCGGTGGTCAGTAAGGATGGTGACTGTGTGTTGGGCACCTAGCAAATAATGTCTCCATTCCTTTAAGGCGCACTTGATTGCCAACAGTTCCCTGTCTGTAATGGTATAATTTCGTTCTGCAGCTGAAAATTTTTTCGACCAAAACGCCACTGGATGCAAAACCTGAGTCTGTGGATCTCGTTGAGACAAAACAGCCCCCATGGCAGCACTCGAGGCATCTGTCTCTACAATAAAAGGTAAGTCTGCACGAGGATGTCTCAAAATAGGAGCCTCAGTAAGCTTGGACTTGAGAGTCTGAAAAGCAATGGTGGCTTCTGGTGTCCAGGCAAACTTCTGGTTCTTTTTAAGCAAAGACGTGATTGGATGAACCAACTGCGAGAAATTTTCCACAAATCTTCTATAGAAATTTGCAAAACCTAAAAAACTTTGGACTCCTTTCACCGAAGTTGGAACTGGCCATGAAAGAATTGCCTCTATCTTACGAACATCCATCTTCACTCCTTGAGAGGACAGCACAAACCCTAGAAACTCTACTTCAGGAACATGAAATGAACACTTTTCCATCTTCACAAAAAGGGAGTGCTCTCGCAATCTTTTCAAAACTGCTGAAACGTGATTCACATGCTCCGAGGGGGTTGCTGAAAAGATCAAGATATCGTCAATATATACTACTGCGCAGACATCGAGCAAATCTTTCAAAACGTCATTCATAAAGCACTGATATGCTGCTGGAGCGTTGCATAACCCGAATGGCATGACTTGGTATTCGAAGAGGCCATACTTTGTGCCAAAAGCAGTCTTCCACTCGTCGCCTTCCTTCACTCGGATCAGGTGATACGCCCCTCTAAGATCCAGCTTGGTGAATATCTGAGATCCTTTAATTTGGTCCAACAAATTTGAAATGAGGGGAATAGGATATCGATTCTTGACAGTAATCTGGTTGAGTGCTCGGTAATCGATGCAAGTTCTGAGATCGCCTTCCTTTTTTGCAACAAAAAAAAGAGGCGAAGCAGCAGGAGACTTAGAGGGTCGGATGAAACCGTTGGCTAAGTATTGGTCTAAGTATTTCTTTAGGTGAGCATCTTCTTTCTCCGTTAGTGAATAAATCCGACTACACGGAATTTCACTTCCAGGAAGAAGATCAATCTGACAATCATAGGGCCGATGTGGAGGAAGCTCCTCGGCCAATTTCTCTTCAAAGACGTCTCGAAATTCTGCATACTCGTGAGGTAGTAAGCCGATGATTCCTAACGTTGATACAGAGACCTTCTCCATTAAACGGGAATCATCCTGGGTGTTTGTTTTACAGCAAGATTCTCTACACTCAGCAGCAAAGGTCAAAGACCGAGTTCGCCAATCAATCCTTGGATTATGTTTCTCCAACCAGGGTAAGCCAAGTATAATTTGGAGTTGGGGAGCGCTAATAAGGTCGAACGTGATTCTCTCTTCATGTTTTCCCTGACAACACATAATAAGGTTTTCCGTGCATTGAGTAACAGGACCTGACGCCAAGGGCGTACCATCGACTGCTGATACATTTTCAGCTTCGTGCTTGTTCGTACGAGGAAAACCCATCCTAGTTGCCAAATCGATATCCATATAATTCCCAACTGCTCCACAATCGATGTAGGCTTGCAAAGTCTGCATTCTGGTGGGCTGTTTCGTACTGGATAAGGTAATGGGAAAAACAAAATGTGAGGTCACCAAACCTTTTTCCATGCTCGACAAGTTGACCTCTACACTTGTCGGGCACTGGAGTTTTCCGAACCCGAGTCCTTCTTGTCTGGGTTAACACCTCCAATAGGCTTCCTGGAAGGTTTAATAGGACACTCCTTGAGAAAATGACCAGCCTTACCACAGTAAAGACACACCTGTTGTTGGCGTCTCTTGTCTCTTTCAGCTTGTGATATCGGTCCTCTGACGGCTCCCAACTGCATGGGTTCAACGGAACTCTCTGAACTGGTTCTCAACTGATTTTCCTTGGGGCGCACAAAATAAGTTCTGTTTTCTGAACAAGAGCGATCCATTCTTCTGTCTTGCCATCTTTGGTCAAGTTGTACCGTTAGATCAATGAATTCTGCAATTCCTTCTTGAGGATTCACCACCTGAGCCAGGACGTCCTTCAATTCATTACGTAATCCTCTCTGAAATAAGGTGGTTCTTTTCTCTGTGGGCCAATTTGTTTCTGCCACCAATCTGTTAAAAGTTGCTACATATGCCAACAATTACTGGTTACCTTGGCGAAGTGAAAGCAACTCATTATCCAGAGCCTGACCCTGAGCATGACGTGCAAACAATTTCTCCATCTCCTTCTGAAAATCTGCAAGATTTCTCAAAATCGGATCATCCCTATTTACTAACGGGATTGACCAATCAGCTGCATAACCACCCAAATAGGATAATATAAACGCTACCTTGGCCTGATCAGAAGGAAATACCCCAGGGCGACAGAGGAAATGAAGCTGGCATTGGTTGAGAAAAACCGCAAACTTCTTAGGATCTCCTAGAAAGCGTTCAGGAGGAGCTAATGGGATATTGCCGGGAACAATTACTTGAACTGGTGAGGGAGGCGTGACTGAAACCGGGGCAGATGCACTGGCAGAAGGCAAGGGAGTTTGACCCGCTTGGGCTTGCAACATCTGACGAGCTAACTCCTCAGTGCGATCCCGGTTAACAATTAATTCTCTCCGGAGAGCACTGGTTTCTGAGCGGGCTGCATGGACCTCAGCCCTTAGTTCTCCCAATAACTGAGCCAACTGGTCTACTTCTGGAGTTTCCATAATGTCCAGGCAGAGTATTTTTTTCTTTAAAAGAGTCTTTGCGTTCTGTAACGCTCACCTGAAACTCTGCGGGAACCTTCTGGAACTCCAACTGACTTCTACCTTCCTGGGAACTAGACACTGAATTTCTGTGAAGAAAATAACAATTTTCCCTTCCTTAGTTTTCTCTTGTAAAACAGAAGGTCAAAACTGGTAATATGGGAGCCAGCAAATATCTCACCTTGGTATTTAATTAGTTGAGCTCTCCATCCTGTTCTATACAGGGGCGCAAGTTCTGAAGATGGGACACTGGATAACAGTTTCTTTTGAAAGGGACTAAATGGCACTAAACAATGACATAACCCTATGCTATTTGAACCTAAAAGGGGCCAATAAGCTGAGGTGTAATGCAAGTGTAGAATTACAGAAAAAACTACCTCACTACACTACGGGACGGAAATAGGGAAACACCTTATCACTGAGCGTAATATGAACCTTAGTGTGACCAAAAAATATCTGACTAGAAAATCAGCTTCCAAGACAAACTCCACAGGAAAGGGCGCGAACCCGCTAAAAACAACGTAATATCCTGAAAATGCGTGAGGAATTCAAATAACATTCATACACAATTTCAATGTATCTGATAAGGCAACAAAAACGGAGCAAATACATTTGCATATAATAGGTGTACTTGCGTGAGAGAAAACTGCTACGAACTGAGAGATGAGGAGACCGCTATGACAGGACTTCAACTATGGACTGTGACTGAGCCGGGAACGGCAGCAACTGGAAAACACAGGAAGGGAGCTGAATACTAATTAAAGTTACTCAAGGAATGAATGGAATTATCTGTGGACAAGGTATATTGAGCGGTGACAGGGAACGGAGGTACGCGGCGAGCGTTCAGTCTGAACTCAGACAAACGACGCGAAGCGTGAGCCTCCTGAGGGGCGGGGCTTAAATAGCTGGCACATGAAAACAACTAGACCCGCTAACTAACTGACCAGAGGCGCTACCTAGCGGCCATTAAAGAAACTCAACCAACCATTAATATGGGGAGTTAGCATCAATAACTAGCTAGGGCAAATAAATTCCCTATGAACCTGCAACTCTTAGGACACGTATGGGAAAATAAACTAACCTGTGGTCATGACAAATATATATATGTATATGGCTTGTGGAATCTGCTTAGATCACATGCTGTGCATAGGCTGACATCTAGTGGAAGCTGCAGAGTATTACAGTTTGTTTTTCGAAACTCGAAAATGGGCGTCGACACAGGGCATGCCAGTAATACTATCCCTAGTGTGACGTCCACTGTACCCATGATCCCTCACGTGTGTAGGACCCTCAGATTGTTTTTTTCCGCCATACTGGTCGGAAGCATTTTGCGGAGTTCCCTGGCCTTAGCCATACTTTTGCAAAATATCGTTATATTTTCCCCATTCTCCACCCCAACGTCGGGTCACTGAACTTCCACACTTGATGCTGGCCCGGAGAAGAAATCGACCGTCGACAGCTGCACAACAGATTTGGGCCTCGGAAGGCCTCTGGCCTCGGCCCGGGCCTCGGAAGGCCTCTGGCCTCGGCCCTGCAAGTAGGGAGAGTGGGGGGTAGACATACTCTACACTCTTTTGGTATATAGGTACATTCTTATATATTCCTACACTTAACAGCCCCCTGCCACAAGGTGCGTATGGAGGGTACCCCTTTCCAATTCTGCCCCAAGTGCAACCGCAAGTACCCTTGGGTTGACAGACACGCCACGTGCAATCTCTGCTTGCCGAGGGACCACCCCGAGGCGAACTGCAGAGCGTGTAGTAGGTTTAAACCGAAAACACTTAAGGATCGTTCGATCAAGCGTTGTACCCACCACGCCAGGCGTCAGGAGGCCATGGCAGCGGAGGGCGCCTTCAGCGATGGCAGCAATGCCATGCTTTCAGACGGCGAGGGCAACGTGGCGTCAAGAGAGAGCCGAGCGCAAGTCCCGGACCTCGGAAGGTCATCCGGTAGGGCGGCTGTGGGGAAGACCCCCGGCGACACAAGCGCTACCCACAGCACTTCCACAAAGCACATGAAGTCCAACCGAGACTCGACGCGCATGTCGAGTTCTCGGAAAGAGGCACATAGAGAACGGTCCGAATCGGTGTCCTCTGGGCGTTCTCGATCTAGATCGCTGCATGACTCCAGGCAATCATCCACTGTTGCCAAGAGTGCCTCGCTCCCCAAGGTAACGGGAGTTCGATTATCAGAAGACGAAGACGACTTCCATCCCCAGACCGCACTCCAGGAGTCAGCGCCCGCAGACCGCGTAACGGCGGCTCCTGAGTCCCTACCTCCACGTTCTGAAGATAGGGACACTACCCCCGAACCTCGACGCCAGGCGTCGGAAGGCTCCGAAGGGGTGAAAAGGCAGGGAAAACACTCTTCCGCCCACAGGGAGGGGGGAAAACAACAAAGGAAGTAGTCTCAGCCTCCTTACACACCTCAAAAAATTTCCACTCCACATGAACAGACAGACAAGTCCCAGTCTTCTGTTATCCCAAGGACCCCTGCTAAAACCAGTAAGTCTAGTCAGGATAAGGCGGCGAAAGTCCTAGAAAGGGTCATTCCCAGTTCTAGAGAATGGTCTAGTGATGACATAGACAGGGTTATGTCAAGGATGTCATCATTGGCAGATTTTTGCACAAAAAACCCAGAGCACTTTCTCTCCTATGCTCCCGACGGGTCAGCACCCTCAGGCTCTAAGGATCCAATACCTCCAAGTAAGAAGTCTCGGTTTGAAGCCCCAACACAGTTTTCGGACCCTTTCTATATACAGCCCTACTCTAAATATCAAGGGGATACATCCTTTTGTGAGGATCCAGATTTGGCCATGTTGGAAGAGCAAACTGGTACGGGCTACTATGGGGATGATGAGGACCAAGAAGAGGAAGAGGAAGACCCTGAGACCTAAAGAGTAGATCCCCCGGTAGAGAAAGAACCCCCGATTACCGGCTGCCGTGTCGACAATCAACCTCTCCTGAATGAAGTTCTGTCCCGAGCGGCAGAACACTTCCACATTGACACCCACGGTGCTCAGGAAGAGAGAGACTTCGCTGAGGAGTTAGTAGGAGAAAGGAGACCTGTTGCACAGGCCATCCCTATCCTTAAGTCTATTCAGAGGAGAATAGACCCCTCACTTATTAATCCCAACCTCACGAGGGCAGTGAAGCCAAGGATTGAGAAACTTTTCAGGGCAGCCCAATCAGACCCACTATACATAAGGGGGCATCTGAAGCCAGACTCCCTGGTAGTTACAAACACCCGTAAGAGGGCGGGAACACCCTTGTCATCGTCTGAAGCTCCTCCCGACAAGGAGAGCAAGAAACTATATGGGTTGGGCAGGAAGGTAGCCTCCACTTCCGCCTACCAGGCAGGGATTGCCAACTCCACCACCCTGTTGGCCAGTTACAACTGCCACCAGGGGGAAGAAGTCGCGGCACTCATAGACTCCGCCCCAGAACCCTTAAAGAGCCAATTGGCACGAGTTTCCGCGGAGGGAAGAGCCGTGTCCGGTTGCATTTTAAAAGCAACCTTTGATGCTGCAGATAACGCCGGCAGATTGATAGCAGAAGGGACTGTTATCAATAGACACGCTTGGTTACGGAATTCTGGATTCAAGGCTGAAACCCAAGCATCATTGTTAGATAAACTGGTGGAGCCGGATCTGTTGTTTGGTAAGGCGGTCGAGGACGCGCTGAAAAATGCCAAGGATGAGTATGAGACACTCAAATCCCTAGGCCAACTAACCAATAAACCCCCTAATCAAAGAGGGAATGGCAATTTTTGTCGCCCACGCGGACCAAATTCCCAGAGAGGATCTAACTATTCCCAGGGGCAGGGTACACCATGGAACAATAACAACCAGCAGTCTATCCAGGGTTATGGCAGGGGTAATAAAAGAGGATGTGGTAAAGGTAGAGGCAGCCCCAGTAGAGGCGGCGGCACGCCTCCACCAAAACAGTGACGCTCTGTTCAGGGTCCCTTCTCACGCAACCCCAGCAGGGGGACGCATTTCCAACTTCACCCAAGCTTGAGAAGGGATCACATCAGACAGATATGTGCTGTCCACAGTATCCGTAGGGTACTGCATAGAACTGTTAGAGCGTCCCCGGAACCATCCTCCACGACAAAAAATACATTCTTTGGACCACCAGAAGATCCTCCTCGAGGAGATCGTCAGTCTGCTAGCAAAGGACACGATAGAACTCGTCCCGGGACACCAGGTAAACAATGGTATTTATTCAACTTACTTCCTTGTGCCAAAAAAAAGATTTGACAATGCGCCAAGTATTGGACTTACGGCCTGCAAACAAGTATGTCAAGCCCCAAAAATATAGCATGAGTACTCTCCAAGAGGTAATCCCCCTCCTAAAAAAGGGGATTACATGGCAACATTGGACATGAAAGATGCCTATTTTCATATTTCCATGTTCCCAGCACACAGAAAGTACTTGCGCTTCCAGGTGGACAGTCGGCACTACCAGTTCAAGGTACTGCCCTTCGGGATAGCTTCGGCTCCAAGGGTATTCACCAAGGTACTGGCGGTGGCGGCAACACACCTACGCAGGGAGGCAATCCCAGGATACCCTTACCTGGACGACTGGCTCATCACGGGGGAGACCCCAGTAATTTGCAGAACAAACATTCAAAGGACATTCGACCTCCTCTTCGAATTGGGCTTCTCAATAAACGAGAAAAAGTCAAGTCTGGTGCCAAGAACCTCCAAACAGTTCCTAGGAGCTATCCTAGACACTCAAGAGGGGTTGACCTTTCCTTCCGAGGAAAGAATTCGGAATATACTGCTGCAAATTCCGCAATATCAGTCCGGTCGCCAGATAACGGTACGCAAAGCAATGCGTTTGCTGGGCATGATGGCGCCATGTATTTACCTGGTCCCCCACGCGCGCCTGCGCATGCCTCCCATGCAGGAATGGTTGGCGAAACAGTGGTCTCAGGCAAGTGGTCAGTGGGACGATCTAGTAGTCGTTTCGCCAACACTTGTACAAAGCCTTCACTGGTGGACAAGAGAAAATCTGTCAAAGGGGAAACCTTTTTACGATCCCGAGATACAGGCGGTAGTCACAACCGATGCATGCCTGACAGGGTGGGGAGCTCACCATCTCCACCACACAGCTCAGGGTCTCTGGTCTCACTCAGTGGCCAAGAATCACATCAACCTGCTAGAGCTTCTGGCAGTATTCAGAGCGCTTCAAGTGTTCAAGCCCTACCTGCTAAATCTGTCAGTGCAAATCTGGACGAACAGCACTACAGCCATGTTTTACCTGAACAAGCAAGGAGGGACTCGTTCGCCAAATCTGTCCAAGCTTGTCCAGAAAATTTGGATATGGGCACTCAGACGGAACATCTTCCTGTCATTGCAACATGTTCCAGGGGATCTCAATTCTCTAGCGGATGCTCTGAGCAGAGACCCCCTCCCAGAGGAACACGAATGATGTCTACACAGAGAAGTCGTAGAAGATATCTTCTCTCATTGGGTTTCCCCACTATAGACCTATTCGCCACAAGCAAAAACAGACAATGCCCAGGATTTGCGTCTGGTTCCCCCAACCAGACTCCCAGGGCAACACCCGTGGATGAACTGGTCAGGAATGCTTGCGTACGCTTTTCCACCAATTCCTCTCATCAGGAAGGTGGTCAACAAGATGAACAGAGAATCGATGACGCTCGTCCTGGTTGCTCCCATGTGGGCGAGATGACCGTAGTTCCCACACTTACGCAGATTAGCGGTGTGCAAACCCATCAAACTTCCGGCCTGGTACAACCTACTGTCCCAGCACCAAGGTCAAACAGTGCATCCTCAACCCAACTCAATGAACCTGGCAGCATGGCTTCTGAGGTCATAGAGTTCGGACATCTCAATTTACCACAGAGGTGTATGGACATCCTAAAAGAATCTAGGAAGCCAAACACGAGGCACTGCTACTTTGACAAATGGAACAGATTCGTTATCTGGTGCCAGAACAAACAAATCAACCCAGATGATTGCAATCCTTCCACTATTGTTACATACATGCTCCACCTGCTGGATGCAGGACTGGTTTTTAACTCACTGAAAGTACACCTGGCAGCTCTGTCGGCATACACCACTTCCCATAACAAGATGTTGTGGTGGAAAGTACCAGTAGTTAAAGCCTTCATGGAAGGAGTAAAGAGACTTGACCCTCCTATTTCAAACCCACCACCAGGATGGGACCTTAACGTGGTGCTATCTAAACTCATGGGCCCCCCATTCAAGCCCATGCATAAAAGCAGTCTCAAACACCTGACTTATAAGACGGCCTTCTTAGTAGCAATTACATCTATAAGAAGGGTCAGTGAAATTCAGGCTCTGTCAGTGCAAGATCCCTTCTTTACTGTCCATAAAGATAAACTGGTTTTACACACACAGCCTAGGTTCTCACCTAAGTTTATTTCTAAATTCCACGTGAACCAGTCCATCGAGCTTCCGGCTTTCTCCCAAGACCCACAGAGCTTGGCTGAGGTGAAACTACACACCCTAGATGTGCGTAGGGCGGTCCTCTACTATGTAAACAAGACCAGACCGCTAAGGAAAACAGACCAACTGTTTGTCTCCGTAGCTACAGACAGAGAGGGGGATCGCGTCTCTAAAGGTGCCATCTCTAAGTGGATTATTAACTGTATCCAGCTGTGTTACTCCCTTTCTGAAAAAACTCTGCCTTTCACGCCAAGAGCCCACTCTACAAGAGGCATTGGGGCCACTCTGGCTTTCATTGCAAATGTCCCCCTTGACACCATTTGCAAAGCAGCTACTTGGAGCTCTATTCACACTTTTACTCAGCACTACTGCATTGACACCCATTCCAAGACAGATACCCAAGTGGGACAAGCGGTTCTAAGACATTTATTTGCTCATGACCCTTCTCACATCCCACCTCCTTCTTCAGCTACTGCTCGCTAATCTATGCACAGCATGTGATCTGAGCAGATTCCAAAAGCCTCAGAAGGGATACATTACTCACCGTAATCGTATTTCTGATGCTTGTATCTGCTTAGATTCACATGCGACCCACCCTTCCTCGCCTCTTAGAGAAGGCGCATGGATGCTGATAGTCTTACCTTTCTTTCTATCTGCTTGGATCATCTGTACTCACGCTTCTCCTCATGCTACCTCATGTCAGAAAAAATGCAATCTGAGGGTCCTACACGCGTTTGGGATCATGGGTACAGTGGACGTCACACTAGGGATAGTATTACTGGCACGCCCTGTGTCGACGCCCATTTTCGAGTTTCGAAAAACAAACTAATACTCTGCAGCTTCCACTAGATGTCAGCCTATGCACAGCATGTGAGTCTAAGCAGATACAAGCATCAGAAATATGATTACGGTGTGTAATGTATAATATATATATATATATATATATATATTCAATGAAGACACTTTGTTAAAGGGACGTTATGGTTAAGTTGCACTACTAAAAACCTATGAAATTCAGTGAAAAAACTTTGTTAAAGGGACGTTATGGTTAAGTTGTGCTACTAAAAACCTATGAAATTCAGTGAAAAAACTTTGTTAAAGGGACGTTATGGTTCCAAGTAAAACCGAAAAACCCTTGAAATTCGCCAGTTATGGTAAGCTAAGCAACCATAACTCGCGCCACCACCGTGCACTGCTAAGACTAACACCCAGGACATCAAAGATGACATCACATATGAAATTAATTGTGTTAAAAAGTCTCTAAAAGGGGTTGTGTTTATAATAATAATAGCAAGATGTGAGGGGTGATCGGGAGATCCATCATGAACTACTCAATGTATTATAGAGTGTTGTTGGTAAACAAGACCCTAATCATACATACACATAGGCAATGGTTGCTGCATGCACTATAGAAATGCAATATTTTTTATTCTGTAATTTTGGGGGGGAACAGGGGAGAGACACGGGGCATGAGCGGGGGGTGGGGGGTAACATGGGAGACACGGCATGAGCGGGGGTGGAGAGGAACGGGAGGGAGACACAGGGCATGAGCGGCGGGTTGGTTGGGAACAGGGGAGACACGGGGTATGAGCGGGGGGTGGAGGGGAAAGAACAGAGACAATGGGCATGAGCGGGGGGTGGGGGGATGGAGAGAGACACGGGGCATGAGCGGGGGGTGGGGGGAAAGAAGAGAGACACGGGGCATGAGCGGGGGGGTGGGGAGGAGCAGGAGGGAGACACGGGGCATGAGCGGGGGGTGGGGGGAACAGGGGAGACACGGCATGAGCAGGGGGTGGGGGAACACAAGGGAGACACGGGGCATGAGCGGGGGTGGGGGGTACACGAGGGAGACACGGGACATGAGCGGGGGTGGGGGGAACAGGGCAAACACGGGGCATGAGCGGGGGGTGGAGGGACACACGAGGGAGACACAGGGCATGAGCGGGGGGTGGGGGGTACACAAGGGAGACACGGGGCATGAGCAGGGGTGGGGGGAACAGGGCAGACACGGGGAATGAGCGCAGGGTGGGAGGTACAGGAGGGAGACACAGGGCATGAGCGGGGGGTGGGGGGTACAGGAGGGAGACACGGGGCATGAGCGGGGGGTGTGGGGAACAGGGCAGACGTGGGGGGAACACGAGGGAGACACGGGGCATGAGAGGGGGATGGGGCAACGTGGGGGGAACAGGGGAGAGATGGGGCATGAGCGGGGGTGGGGGGAGGAAGAGAGACAAGGGGCATGAGCGGGGGTGGGGTCAAAGAAGAGAGACAAGGGGCATGAGCGGGGGTGGAGGGGGGAAGAGGAGAGACACGGGGCATGAGTGGGGGGGAAGAAGATAGAAACGGGGCATGAGCGGGGGGTGGGGGGAACGGGAGGGAGACACAAGGCATGAGCGGTGGGTGGGGGGAACGGGAGACACGGGGCATAAGCGGGGGTGGGGGGGAACAGGGGAGACACAGGGCATTAGTGGGGGGTGGGGGGACAGGGGAGACACGGGGCATGAGCAGGGGATGGGGGAAAGAAGAGAGACATGGGGCATAAGCGGGGGTGGGGGGAACAGGGGAGACACAGGGCATGAGCGAGGTGTCGGGGAACAGGGGAGACACAGGGCATGAGCAGGGAGTGGGGGGACAGGGGAGACACAGGGCATGAGTGGGGGTGGTGGGAACAGGGCAGACACGGGGCATGAGCGGGGGTGGGGGGGTACACGAGGGAGACACGGGACATGAGCAGGGGGTGAGGGGGTACACGAGGGAGACACGGAACATGAGCGGGGGGGTGGGGGGAAAAGGAGGGAGACACAGGGCATGAGCGGGGGGTGGGGGGAACATGGGAGACACAGGGCATGAGCGGGGGTGGGGGGAACATGAGGGAGACTCGGGGCATGAGCGAGGGTGGGGGGTACACGAGGGAGAATGGGGCATTAGCGAGGGGTGGGGGAACAGGGCAGACACGGGTTATGAGCGGGGGTGGGGGGGTACACGAGGGAGACACATGGCATGAGCGGGGGGTGGGGGGTACACGAGGGAGACACAGGGCATGAGCGGGGGTGGGGGGAACAGGGCAGACACGGGGCATGAGCGCAGGGTGGGGGGTACAAGAGGGAGACACGGGGCATGGGTGGGGGGTACAGGAGGAAGACACGGGGCATGAGCGGGGGGTGGGGGGAACACGGGGCATGAGAGGGGGGTGGGGGCAACAGGAGAGACACGGCATGAGTGGGGGTGGGGGGCAACACGAGGGAAACACGGGGGGTGGGGGGAACAGGGCAGACACGGGGCATGAGCGGGGGTGGGAGAAAAGGAGGGAGACACGGGGCATGAGCGGGGGGTGGGGGGAACAAGGGAGACACGGGGCATGAGTGGGGGTGGGGGGAACATGGGAGACATGGGGCATGAGTGGGGGAACAGGGGAGACATGGGGCATGAGCGGGGGTGGGGGGTAAAGAAGAAAGACGAGGGGCATGAGCGGGGGGTGGGGGGAAAGAAGAGAGACAAGGGACATGAGCGGGGGTGGGGGGGAAAGAAGAGAGACACGGGGCATGAGCGGGGGGTGGGGGGGAAGAAGAGAGACACGGGGCATGAGCGGGGGGATGGGAGGGAGACACAAGGCATGAGCGGGGGGTGGGGGGAACAGGGGAGACACGGGGCATGAGCGGGGGGTGGGAGGGAACAGGGGAGACACGGGGCATGAGCGAGGGGTGGGGGGACAGGGGAGACACAGGGCATGAGCGGGGGTGGGGGGTACAGGGCAGACATGGGGAATGAGCGAGGGGTGGGGAAAAGGAGGGATACACGGGGCATGGGTGGGGGAACAGGGGAGACACGGGGCATGAGCGGGGGGTGGGGGGAACAGGGGACACACTGGGCATGAGTGGGGGGAACGGGAGGGAGACACGGGGCATGAGCAGGGGGTGGGGTGCAACGGGAGACACGGGGCATGAGCAGGGGGTGGGGGGAACAGGAGGGAGAAGCGGGGGGTGAGGGGTAACAGGGGAGACACGGGGCATGAGCGAAGGGTGGGGGGAACAGGAGGGAGACACGGGGCAAGAGCAGGGGGTGGGGGGACATGAGGACATGAGAGACACGGGGCATGAGCGGGGGTGGGGGAACACGAAGGAGACACGGGGCATGAGCAGGGGGTGGGGGGTACACGAGGGAGACACGGGACATGAGCGGGGGGTGGGGGTAACACAAGGGAGACATGGGGCATGAGCGGGGGTGGAGGGGTACACAAGGGAGACACAGGGCATGAGTGGGGGGTGGGCGAACAGGGCAGACACGGGGCATGGGTGGGGGTACAGGAGGGAGATACGGGGCATGAGCAGGGGGTGGGGGTACAGGAGGGAGACACGGGGCATGAGCAGGGGGTGGGGGGAACAGGAGGGAGAAGCGGGGGGTGAGGGGTAACGGGAGACACGGGGCATGAGCGAAGGGTGGGGGGAACGGGAGGGAGACACGGGGCAAGAGCAGGGGGTGGGGGGACATGAGGACATGAGAGACACGGGGCATGAGCGGGGGTGGGGGAACACGAAGGAGACACGGGGCATGAGC